>NC_143012.1:146838263-147138263 GCF_055824585.1 Amblyomma mixtum
TCTTGTTGGAGTGCCATGAGGTCGAAAGGCATGTCATTAAAGATGTCGTAGCTTGCCGTCATCGTCGAACTGCGGGCAGATTACCAACCTTCTGCGCCGACGGAAGAAAACTGTTCACGGCTTCGACTCTGCGAGGGAATATAAGACGCTCAGAATGTTCTAGAACCGCGCCTGCATTTCCAAGCGCGCGAAGAATGAGGTATTCTTTCAATTCGGCCCCGGAACCCTCTTGACACAGCGTGAATAAGGGGAGCTGCGGAGGCTATATATTAGCCAGGAAGTGCGGTTGTGAAGATAAGCCTAACTTTTACATCCTTGGCTGTGAAATTTCTTCTAGAAAGGAACAGGGATTAGCCCAGTTAGCGTGAAGCATTGGAAGACGTGAAATTGAAAAAGGAAAAGTAACAATCAATCTCTAATGAATTATAAAGATTGGAAAGCAATTTCCGCACCGTTGGACCTGCTGCCGCACTGCCGAATAACTGTGGAAGAGGAAGTAAGGTGTTGTCAGTGCCAGTACACTTTGGCAGGTGCGAGAACTTGTCTTGTACACTTCGCAATAACCGATGGCGGTATTCGCATGACGAGGCGCCTGTTTGGTATCTTTTGCGACGTCCAATAAATGAAGCTATTCATGGCTCAAATGTCGTGAAGGTACTCAGAACAGCTCATGTACTTGTAGCTTCTGTTAATTCATACGAAACGCGAGGCATTCATTTCACTATCTCCCACACAATGATGAAGCGATCATACATGCCGTCTGATTTCAAAGGTACGCCTTTTTAACACTGACATCTTTCTCTTCTGCGGAACAACTGGTGTGATATCGTTCCCTGACGAGACTATTTGCTGCTGATCTCTATAATTCGGTGGCTGGTGTTCTGCTGAAAACAGGGATCTATTGGCTGAAATGGGCATGGACAAAACGGCATTGGATAGATCTATCTCGCTTATTTATTGTTCTTCTCATCTGGCAAGCCAGAAAGCTCTAGTAGTGCGTGCAGTACGTCTTACCATACTCTCCTGAAGACTTCCGTCTCATCATGCATTCGTGAATAAAAGCCATATGATCCCTACTACGGTTAGGCCTAAGAAGTAATACTACGCCTTGAAAGCAACCTGATTTGTGGTTCTGTGGTCCTAGGATTTGTACGTTATTATTGCATATGCAGGACAGCAGTTGCGGTTTCAGATCTATAGCAGCGGCTAGTGACGTTCCCACGACCGAGGGTCCACCGTCTGAAACAAAAACCAAAATGCCCAACTGCTGCTGCAGCGCGAAGCAGCCGAGTAGGGGATAACGGGCTCACAGCGCGATGGGCGCCGCGGTCGCAGCGTAAAGAATACACTGGTTAGCGGGGGGGGGGGGGGGGGGGGGGGAAGGCTGAATTTCAAAATTGCATTATGGATGCATTGGATATACACTAGAAAGCGACACTAATATAGTTTCGAGCGGAGAAAACTCGAACGCAGTTCTTTCATATCACGGCAATAGCAGATGCAGTCGTTCGCAAAGGCCGCACAAAAAAAAACTCGAAGTTGTCACCACTGGTTGCGAAACGAGGCCCGTCGCTTTCACCCCTTTTGTGAAAATATAAATGTTCGTCCCGTATATCACAAAAAACGCTTTCAGCGCATCACCTTGGAGTCGTTCTTCAATTTTCCTGCAGTTCCTCTGATGAAGACAATGGAGCACCCTCAGCTCAGATGGTTGTGCCGAATATCCTCGCTGCCACAGTGCTAACAGCAGTCTAATAGCAGGTGGCACCAAGACTAGTCGCTAAATTAGAAAGTCATCGCTCGCTCTAATCCGCCAGCCAGGGTGTCGAACCGGAACCGAACCTGAACCCGAAACCGGAACCGAACCCGAATTTTCGCCCGAAAACCGGAACCGAAAGGAACCCATATTTTTTGCCATCTTGGATCTGAACCCGAACCGGAACGATTCAAAGGAACCGTTCCGAACCGGTTCCGGACCCGGTTCAGCCGCACTCTTTTTGCATCTAGGCATACTTCTTGTTTCCGGACAAAATGAGATGATCTAGCGCATCACCCGCAGCTATCTGCGCTGGGAAGTGCGAAAATGGTACCCAGTATATGCGACAGCAAACTTACGGGAAGTCTGGTGCCTGGTAAGAAGCCTAATTGACTCTTCTGTAATGTACTACCGCTAATTCTTTGTACTTCAGGTTTATGTGAAATCTTGAGTTCCTCCCCTTTTACATATTTGCGTAAATCTTTGACTGTTCTAAATAAATAAGGTACTATAGACTCTGAATTTTTGCTTGCGTGCTTTCTTCTTTGAAACGATGCGTTAGACATTGGTGTACACGGAGCACCACGTGGTATTTCACCAACACATAATAAATAATTTATACTTGAATTTCTTCATGACCGTGTTTCGGTTTCACCAATATAGCGATGGCTGTGACGTGTAGCGGAAATTAGGTCGCGTGAGGTGCAATAAAACGGCAATATAACTGGTGATACGTCGTTCGTTGTAATTATAGGTCTTGAAGCTGGCTGATTTAAGGGCTGTAGGGAGTCAAAACAACGTATCAGCGTTTGTATTAGTTTTCCCGTGCCTCACGTGACCTAATGTCGAACTCACTTCACAGCCATCGTTCGGTTGAAGAAACCGGGACAGCATAGGAGAAGAAATTATTTTCTAAATTAATTAGTGGCAGTAGGCGAACACCACACGGTGGTCCATGTATTCTAATATCTATAGAGTCATTTGAAAGGAGAAAACGCGCTATGAATCTGGGTGTCTATAGTAATTTCAGTACCGATTAAGACTGCCTTCCTTTTATTTGCGTCATTTCCTACAAATAGACGAAATATTAGCGCGAGGATTAAACAACGTTGTGATGGTGGTTTTTTGAGGAAAAGAAATGGTGCAGTAACTGTCTCACTTCTGATGGTAAGAAAGGGAGGAAGGTGGGAGTGAAAGAAAAAACAGAAACAGGCGCAGTAGGAGAGGCCTCCGGAATAATTTCTACCAGCTTGGGATCCTTAAAGAGCAACTGCGTAGGCTTTAGAAATCGACGAGCTTAAAAGGGTCGAATGTGTGAAACTTCCAGGTAAAGTATGCGAAGTCCTTTTGGCCTAGCATTTGAAACGGTGACGTAATCAGCAATAATAATTGCGACGGCCTTCAAGCTTCTCGGCAGCGCACAACGCTAAGTGGGGGACGCATTATGACGTCATCGAAGGTGTCGGTACATTTCCAACGGATAAACACCTGCTCTAAAGGAAAAAAACTAACGCCACCGAAGGCAAAGCCCGCCGAACATTGTTTGGCAGCGTCCAGCGAGGCACGGCAGGGCGTGGCTGACGGCAGCGGTAATTTGAAATCATACTTTCCGTGACGTCACACTAAACTTCCCTGCACTCCTCCATTGCTTTGAGGAGAACTGCAAAATTTAATCGTTGATTACGTCACTATTTTAAATGTTGGTGTAAAAAAATTTGGCATGTTTTACCTACAGCCTATATAGATTTGAATCCTTGAGTACCGCGAAATTCTCAAAAAGTGGTGCAGTTGCCATTTAACGTGCACTGACATCGCGCAGCAGCACACGGTGCCTTTTCCGCTTCGCCTCCGTCGAAACGTGGCCCCCGGGGCGGGGTTCGAACCCGGGTGCACCGAATAAGTAAACGAGCGCCCTAACCACTAAGCCACCGCAGTGGGTAGTGCAACATTTACTTTTCTAGCCGCCGCGGTGGCTCAGTGGCTATGGTGCTCGGCTGCTGAACCAAAAGACGCGGGTTCGATCCCGGCCGCGGCGGCTAGAATTTCTTTGGAGGAGAAATTCTAGAGGCCCGTGTACTGTGCGATGTCAGTGCACGTTAAAGAACCCCAGGTGGTCGAAATTTCCGGAGCCCTTCACTACGGCGTCTCTCATAGCCTTAGTCGCTTTGGGACGTTAAACCCCACAAACCAAACCATTTACTTTTCTAGGCCCTCAATGTCCCAGACAGCAGGTTCTAAATAAAACCCCTCACGACGTAGGGCAACAAAGAAAAAAAATGGCTCAATGGCTGTGGGGCTCAGCTGCTGATTCTAAAAATACAAAAAACAGCGTGCTTTCTCGCACTCCGAAAATCCCCAGCTGATCTCCGTTAATCTGGAGCCCACGACTACACCGTCTATCCTATAACCTCAATGTCTACTCGACACGTTAAACTCGCGATATTACTACTAGTATTGCCAAAAGAAGGATGTATAAATTGGTGCAGCTTCTCTTTTTTTTTTTTTTTAGAATCCGCATATTTTTGTTTGCACGCGATGGAAATAAGCAACGAAAGACGGGTTCTTGGCAACGGTGGAGATGTACTAATAAGAAAAAAAGTAAATACCGGATAATCAAAAGGGCAATTCGGAAATATATGCGCTCGGCGGCATGCGACAGTGATTATGCCCAGAAAGATGCTACTGCAATAAATGTGACTATGAAGTGATTTCATTATGCCGCTTTGCTGAAATCGTTCTGCATCTGAGCAAAAATTGCTGCCAGTCGCCAGCGCGCGGCTCCATCAGCTGTTCTCGCACTGCTCGATCTTGAATTCTCGGTCTGGCGACATCTATCTACTTCTCGCAGTCATACTTCCGGTTCTTAGTGTCTGACATGACAGGCTTATGATTGTTGGCGTTTTTTTCGTACAACGCTTGGGCGACTCAATACGTTGAGACTTCACAACAATCTGCCTCGGCTATATCGGGTACAGGCGGGTGATGGGAGGTGAGGAGATGGGTGAAAGTTTTTGAAGGTGCATTTTTACCGGTGAATGTCCGAATGTACGACCACCGTAGTGTGCATCAAGGGTGGAGGCTGCACGCACGCACCCCCCCCCCCCGAACACACACACACACACACACACACACACACACACACACGCGCGCGCGCACGCACACGCGCACACGCACACGCACACGCACGCACGCACGCGCGCGCACACACACGCGCACACACACGCGCACACACACGCGCACACACACGCGCACACACGCGCGCGCGCGCACGCGCACAGCACAGCACAGCACACAGCACACACACGCGTACAGTGGTGTTATTTTTGGGAAAGCAAGTATACTTTGTTTGGGCAGATGGGCGTGTTACTTCACCATCCACCAATTTGGTAGAGAAGGAGTCAGGCTTTCTTGGCAACTGTGTGAGGTCCAGGAGACAGCGGAGTGCTGTCTACTATCGAATATAGTCTTCGTATTTCTTTGAAAAAGATGTCATGACTCAACTATGCTGTGCATGCGCAGTATGGTTTTTTAGTTTTAATCTTTGTTCTTCTGTTTTTTGGATTGTTCACTATGTCCTGCGCCTTCATACACTTTTCCGAGAATGTAATACCCAGTTGTTAGTCAGCGTCTATGTCGTCTGCAGTCTTCCTTTTGACCTGTATACTGCGCTGCTTAAGCATGAACTCTTACAAACTAGCACAGTTTTATGTTCTCGTGAACAAATCTGCATTTTTTATTTTTTATACCGATGTGTCAGAAAAAGGAAAACGATTTGCAGGGCTGACTGAAACTCATCTGCGTTCTAATTTTTTTTTCTCCTGAACCCGTTTGAACCCGTTTGAACAGGTTCGGGACGGTCCGAACCGGTTTGAACCGGAACGGTATGGCCCTCTGGAGCCGAACCCGGAACTGAACCCGAAAGGCGTGAACTCGAACCGAACCCGAAAAAATGCCGATTCGACACCCTGCCGCCAGCAGAGTGATTCATCGGTTATGCGCGGTAAGAAGGAAAACGCTGCCGAGAACGAAAAGTCATCCGCGTCGCCGCTCGCTGTTGCAAGGCAGAGTGCCATGCGCAACAGCTGCGTAACACGAGGGAGGTGCTTCGCGCCGAGAACCGCGGTCTCGCTTGCGTAATTAGACGAACTGGGAGGAAGTTTTAGACGTGCGTATCTCGGAGCACAGGCGCGTTACTAAAATTGTACAAAATGGAATAATCCTGAAAAGTAAATGCCTCCAAGTTTTCAATATAGATATGCTTGCTAACTTCAGGCAATAAAAAGTTAATGATTTTTAGCTGGTTACTGAATTTATGCGGACAATTATTACCCCAGTTTGCGTTCGCCTGGCCGCATTACCGAGTAGCAAAACCGGGATTAGTGTACGGCGTTTCGCATTTTTAAATAAATATTGGTAAAATCTAACTTTGCACACCCTGTATATTCGAGACGCCAAGTAAACTGCAACAGTGCACCCTAGTGCTTGCCAGTTCTGCAAACAGCGCGTCTCCACCATGACGTTGTCTGAGAAGTGGTCGAGTGGACTCCTCATTTGCTCAGATAAAGCCTGCTGCTATGCTCCGTAGGATTAAGGCTGTACGGATGCGGCAAGGGTCCATTTTTGTTTACAACTTCTAATTACATTTGAACGCAGTCTCAGAACGCCTGCGTCGATATGTGTCTCAACTAGAGCTGTGCACGGGCTCGGGCCGGCCCGAAAGCCCGTACCCGGCCCGGCCCGCGGGCCGGGCTCGGGCCTTGCGGAAGTCTATTCACCCGGGCCCGGGCCGGGCTCGGGCCACGGTATATTTGTCTCGGACGGGCCGGCCGGGCTTCGCGATCGCGATTGCTCCTGCGTGGCTCCAGCCGCCCTACTGTTGCAAGGTTCGAAACTAATCTCCACATGAGTGGTCTCACGAGCCCAAATGACACTGCACAAAGGAAGGTGAGGTGAAGAAAAAGGTTATCCTGACCATGGAGCACAAGATAGCAACAATGTTCTGCCCACAATTTCAGCACCTTAGGATGCTTTCCGCCGAGGAGCGCGATCAAGTGTACGGGCGCATACGAGAGCTCGTAGCGTCGACACCCCAGGAGTTACCGGAAACTGTGCAAGAACAACCTCCTGCGAAAAAGCCGGGCATGGATTTGTTCAGCGAGTGGAGCGACGAAATAAGCAATCGGAGTGCCAAAAGAGACGAGCTGAGCGAGTACTTGGCCACAGAGTCGACCCCTTGCTCAGAGTTTGAGCTATCACAGTTTTGAAGAAGCAAGGCAGCGACTTGCCCAAAGCTTTCTCTTCTTGCCAAGAAAGTGTTAGCCGTTCCGGTTACCAGTTCAAGCAGCGAGAGAAATTTCAGCGCTGCCGGGTTCATTATGCAGGAGCGCCGCATTTGCCTCAAGCCGTCATCAATGGACGATTTGTTGTTTTTACATAATAACTTGGAGTGATAACTCTCTATATGCGCCGTGTTTGCATATACTCACTAATTTTCATCTAGACCATGAGAGCCGAGCATATTAAAAACATTGAAATAAACTGATTTTCCTTAAATTATCTCTTTGTTTCATCATCACTTCAATTTCAGTTTTGCAGGTCGGGCCGGGCCCGGGCCGGGCCTTAACTCGGGCCGGGCCCGGGCGGGCTTAGGTTTCTTCAGTGTCGGGCCGGGCCGGGCCTCCGTCAGTAGTGTAGGGCTCGGGCCGGGCGCGGGCTGAAATTTGCGGCCCGTGCACAGCTCTAGTCTCAACCATCTCAACAGCGCCGTCTGCATGGGGGGGGGGGGGGGGGGTGAATTCTTGTGCTAGTGTTGAGGGAAAGTTTCAGTAAATAGGAAGTTATATCCTCTTGAAACTTCTCTCGTAAGTAGAGAAGGGGATTAACTATACAGACGTATGCAGTGCGTATTTTTCATTGGTACTCTAGTCCGACTTTTTTACTCTTCAAAAGTCACGCATCTGCTCAGGTTACAGTGAAGAAACTTCTTTTGTGAGATTGTTAGTTATTTACGGCAAAAATATCTTTGAAACGCTTCAAGTTTGATCCACTGTAAGCCTATATAAATCAGCTTGTGCTTATGTGCTTTCTGGTCAAACATTTCTAATCCCCCACACTGTTGTGTTTTCCTGTGCGTGGTTTTCCTTGCGTTGTAAGCGAATTCAAAATAAGATGCTTTCTTGTGGTATACACAAACCTCTGGTCTTGCTACCTCTACCACTAAGCTCTTTGCCACAGGCCTCTTCCATCCTCTTCGTTCTCTTCTCAGTCTCCATCGTGACTCGCAGCTTGTCCGGCTTTCCCTTACCCGTCAGGGTCAGTGGTTATTGACTCAAGCGGGTATCTCGCCTATTCCAATCTCCCCGTTTACCTCTCCTATTCCCACCCCGCCCCCAATCTTCGTATCCTTCCCCTCCCGACCAACATGTCCCCCGTCCTGCACGCCGGACGTCGTCATGCGGCCGCGCAGCACCATTCCCCACTCTTTGATACCCAGGGTGTAGCTTACACGGATGCCTCTTTCGTGGCTCCTCGAGGTTCCTGCGGCTACGCCCTGTACCATCCACACCTCCCTGCTCCTGAAACCCACACCAGCGGGCCGTATCTACACCCTCCAGACGCATTGTCCCTCGAGGTTCTCGCCATTGCGCATGCCCTCCAGTCATTTGCCCTCCTTCCCTCTCTCCAAGAGTACACAGTCTATTCAGACTCACAAGCCGCTATACACCACATACAGAAACGCACCCTGACCCCTTCTCTCCAACAGGAGGTCGAACGAGCGGTCTCCGCACTGCAGCCTTCCATCGTTTTCCTCCGCTGGGTCCCTGGGCATTCAGGGATTGACGGCAATGAGCTGGCCCATCAGCTCGCCCGCGACACACTTTTCCGGGCACCGTTGATCCCCTAGCCCAAGCCCTCGGAGGACGGTGGGAGACTCACCCTTCGCCGCACCATAAAAGAGGTCTACCTTGAGCTCCGCCTCGACAAACGCCTTTACCCTCCCCCTCATCCATCACTCACGGTGCCGGAGTCTCGCCTTCTTCGGCACATTCAGATGAATGCAGTTATCACCCCGTCCCGCCTCTTCCTCTATCGCTATCGATCGGACCCTTCCTGTCCCAACTGCCCCTGTATCTATGCGGACCTGGCCCATTGGCTCTTCTATTGCCCGGCTGCTCAGCAGTCGGGTTCCTTCCCCCCACCCTCTCTATCCATCACCACCTGGCTCGACTGGCTTGGCGCTGAAGGGGAAGAAGAACAGCGGCTTCTGGTCGCCCAGGCGGTCGAAATGCTCGGCGTATAAATTTTGGTCGAATAAAAGTATTTTACTACTACTACTACTACTGGTCTTGCTTAAGCATCATTTCAAAAATTCGACTACTTGGAATGCGTTTAGAAAAAACAAAATGTTGCTAACTCTGTCCTCTGTCTGGCATTTGAGGAAATGAAACTGCCTTGAAAACAAGAAAATATTAAAAAAAATAAGTTCATATGTTCTTTAATTAAGCAGGCGGAACTCATGCGATATTTTTATATGAATTCTGTGGTGGCCATGAAAGTGGTGGATATCTTGGCGTGAAATCGTAATTATCTTGGCCATGGTCACTTCATCTCTTTTAATTTCCTAAAGCTATCTCTTTGCTTCACTTTTGGCTGCTCCCTACACATTCGTTGGATTGCATATACAAACTCTCGATGTTCATCTGTTTACATGCCGAGCGCAAGTGCAATTCCTCGTTTTCAATATCGGTTGGATCAGCAAAGTGTTTACATTCAGCTCAGTTCCTGAAGATTTTAGCTGATCTATCCTTACTGCGCTGTTGTAATGGCAGGAACCTTTGTCACGCTGCAGCCAACTATCTTGGTGTTTAACATATTGTACCACTAAGCAAAGTTTTTTCTGTAATAGACAATGATGTTTTTTTTCTTCCTAGCTACCTCTATCGTATTCGTTAGCTCGCTGGCCGCGCTGTTCTGATTAATATTTATGGTCTTTCAGTAGCGTTGATATCCCGGCCCCATAGCTGAGTTCTGCTGGCTGCAGCTCCTTTCTCCTTCAGAGATATGAATGAGCTGCCGCTCATAACTTCGGAGCATCTGCGCAATACCTGCGAGCCCATCCATATCCTTCTAGAAACCTCTGTCATAGTTCGCATCTGCGGTGCTTACCTAGCCAACATTGATGGAAATCTTTATGACGTCGAGTACGTCACTAAATATTTTGAGGCGTTGCTTTTGCAGGCTGTTTAACATTAATAATTTTGTTTACGATAATTTTGAAGTTTACCTCTGTACACTGCTTGCTTACACAATGAGCTCTGCAATCGATGCTATCATCATCATCATCATCAGCCTGACTACTGCCCACTGTAGGACAAAGGCTTCTCTCATACCTCTCCAATTAACCCTGTCCTTCGCCTTTATATATATATATATATATATAGGTTGCGAAATCATGAAGTACTTGACTGCTTACAAGAGTATATAGCGAAGTATACGCTTCATTAAAGGAAACATATTTATTCGACTCAATGTTTCGATCGGAAGACCGATCTTCTTCAGGAGTGATTTTACTTTGTTAATGCATCCCAAACAACATTACCCGTCTTCTATAATCAACGATGCCATTAAAAAGGCAGAAGCAACTAATATTAATCATGTCATAAAGTAATCTCAGCCAACATCACAGCGCTGTAATCTCATACTAACCTTCACAAATAATCTCCCGAACATTAAAAAATCCTAAAAAAAAACACTTCAATATCATAGAACAAAGTGACCGGCTTTCAAAAAAAAATTTTCACAACGGTCCCCCAAGTAACATATAGACGACCAAAAAATCTGCAAAACCATGTTGTCCATTCGACAGTCAATAAACCGAGAGCTGTAGGTTGCACACCATGCGGAAAAAGCCGATGCCAAGTCTGCAAACACATGGAAACCACGGCACTGGCTAAAAGCACCCACTCAAATTTCAAGTATTCTATCCGGGAAGACTTAAATTGCGATTCCAGCAACGTGGTTTACATGCTCGAGTGTGGCGACTGTCGAATGCAATACATAGGCCAAACAGACAATTCCTTCCGATTCAGATTTAATAACCACCGCTCACATACCCAATCCCTCCCCAACCTCCCTCTTTCGAAACACCTCCGCGAGAAAGGCCACCAGTTTGACAAACTTAAAGTAACACTACTACAAAGTGGCTTCAAAAACACTCGTGAGCGCGAGCAACCAGAATCCTATTGTATTTTTAAATTTAACACAGTGCAAAATGGCATTAATGAAACTTACGGCACTCTCACATCTCTTCCGAGGTCAGAGGCCTACGAAATTGAACAAAGCGCCACTGACTATGTCGTCTGAGGTCATACCCCTTTCTGCATGCCACACCTGTGCCGTTCCTCTCCCCCCCCCCCCCCCCAAAGGTGTGCTCACCTTGTGGTCCCGCGAATGCCACACAATTTTTTTCCTTTTTATTTTTACTATGTAAGCTTACAGTTTTTTACATTCCTTCCAATACTTCCGCTCAACCGGGCGTGGGTGCGTTACTGCTGGGTGCGAAGAAGAAGCACTTCTTTAAAAGGTTTTTTTTTGTTGTAACCTATTTCACTTTTTTTTCCTTCCGAGGTCTCTTCCCTGCTCTTTTCGTTTTCTCGTTTTCTCTTGTCTGCCCTCTCTGTCGGAGGGTCAGATTTATATATTTTTCACTTTTTTATTTTTTATTTTTATCATTATTTTTTTCTTGCTCTCGAGGGCCAGGAGAAAGAACAGGTTCTAGCATTTTTTACGAAAGTTGCTGCACGGCCGCGCACCTGTCGAGCACCTCGGAGCTGGACACGCCTGTCAATAAGCAAGCCTGTGGTGCTTAACAAAGCAGAGGCCGTTGTATTTTCTTAATGAGTACCTGTTCCTCGCACTCTCTCTTTTTTTCTTGTGTGCGTCGCACTGCCTCTAATAATTTTTATGTGTATTTTTCTGCTATGTGCTTTGTGTTTCCCACTTACCTGTACTGTGCCCACCCCAATAAAAGGGGATGCATTAACAAAGTAAAATCACTCCTGAAGAAGATCGGGCTTCCGATCGAAACGTCGAGTCGAATAAAAATGTTTCCTTTAATAAAGCGTATACTTCGCTATATATTGCCACCTAGTATTGCCAGGTGGCGCATACGAAGTAGGGCGACGACGACGAAGTAGGGCTCGCGCCGTGTGGAATCTGTCGCTTTTGCTGCCCAATCCTGCCTGCCCTTCCCTTTCGTGCCTGTAAAGCCCCTTCGTCAGCAAGTACGCTACAGTCTGGTGGAGGTGCGGGGTACCCGTCAGCCCATGCAAGAGACCCCTCCAGGCAGCCGTCGCGCCAGCCCTGTACCGCTTGACACCCCGGTACATCGCTTCAGTCGGAGGATCCAGGGGCTGCCTTCAGAGGTTGGGCCATTAGAGAGCGGCGCCATGGCGACAGCCGCTCCTCCTCCTGTGCAAACCGCTGCTGCCGTGTCATCCCACTACACCTTGCAGAGCCGCCGCGGTGGCTCAGTGGCTATGGTGCTCGGCTGCTGACCCAAAAGACGCGGGTTCGATCCCGGCCGCGGCAGCTGGAATTTCTTTGGAGGAGAAATTCTAGAGGCCCGTGTACTGTGCGATGTCAGTGCACGTTAAAGAACCCCAGGTGGTCGAAATTTCCGGAGCCCTCCACTACGGCGTCTCTCATAGCCTTAGTCGCTTTGGGACGTTAAACCCCATAAACCAAACCAAACACCTTGCAGACTCCGCGGATTCCCAAGACGTTCCATGGGGAACTTTCTGAGGATGTGGAGGACTGGCTCCTTCACTTTGAACGCGTAGCTGCGTTTAACCAATGGGACGACGCAGGCAAACTCCGGAACGTTTACTTCAGCCTCGAGGATGGTGCTCGCACCTGGTTTGAAAACCGAGAGGACGTTTCAATCTCGTGGCATGAGTTCCGTCGTCGGCTGCTGGAGGCCTACACAAGCGCTGATCGTCGCGAACGAGCTGAGCGTGCGCTACAATCCCGCATCCAGCTGCCGAACGAAAGCGTTCAGATGTACGTCGAGGACATGACGCGCCTCTTTAGAAGAGCTGATCCGGCCATTCCCGAAGAAAAGAAACTCCGGCATTTGATGCGTGGCGTCAAAGAACAGCTCTTCGCAGGCCTCGTGCGCAGCCCACCATCGACCGTCGCTGCATTCCTTGCCGAGGCCGCGACGATTCCTTGCATTCCTTGCCGAGGCCGCGAGAGGTTCGTCAACAACGTTCGGCGACTTACAACCGGCCTGTGCATGCTGCTGCCGTCACCGAATCGTTTGCCACCGCCGGAAGCCACCCTGACGATTTGCGCGAACTGACTCGCACCATCGTGCGTGAAGAGGTCCTCAAGTTTTGCAGCCCTTCGCAGTCTGCACTTAGTTCGATTTCCGCTCTTGTTCGCGAGGAGGTGCAACAGGCGTTCAGGGGTCCTACCGTCGAAACACCACCTCTGCCGGGAGACTACAGCCGCCCCACCTATGCCGAAGTTGCGACACGCCCGGCTGCAGCTTCGACACCGCCGATTCCAGTAACGCCTCCTGCACCGCTGTCCCCAGTTCCACCAGTCCCGTTTTTCGACGATCGCCGAGCGCACTTGCGGAAAGCCGATGTCTGGCGTACACCTAACAACCGGCCACTCTGCTTTCACTGCGGAGAACCAGGCCATCTCTACCGCAATTCCTCTTATCGACGCCTCGGTCTGCAGGGCTTTCGAGCCGATTCGCCCAGACCCCGGTTTGGCCACCGGCCTCCAGCCATTGAAGACTTCCTCGCGGGACAGCGACTTTCAGCCCGTGCGCCGCACCAGCCGCGCTCATCTTCTCCGAGGCGCTCCGAGGGCTCCCGAACCCGCACAGCTCCTCGCGAGCAGGTCGCTCGCCGAGCCCTCGCTGGGAAAACTGAGACCAGCGACCTTCGGGGGCGAGGTCGCTGGGAGTCGCTGCGCTGAAGACCTCCGCCGCCGCCGCTACGCTCCGACCGTGAACAGATAGCACCGTCATCTTACCAAGACAGCTGCGTTTCCTTGGACATACCTGTTCTTCTCGACGGTCACAGAGTCAGTGCATTAGTGGACACCGGGCCCGACTATTCAATTATGAGTGATACACTGGCGACTCTTCTAAATAAAGTGCTTACGCCTTGTTCTGTAGTGCATCTCCGTACTGCCGGTGGTCATCTCGTTACTCCAAAGGGTATTTGCACGGCACGCGTTCAGATTCAGGGAT
This sequence comes from Amblyomma mixtum, assembly GCF_055824585.1. Taxonomy (NCBI): domain Eukaryota; kingdom Metazoa; phylum Arthropoda; class Arachnida; order Ixodida; family Ixodidae; genus Amblyomma; species Amblyomma mixtum. The sequence continues at coordinate 146,852,288 of NC_143012.1, forward strand.
CTACGTTCGTCGTCAGTTGTGTAGTTCTGTGCAATTGCTCCCGCGATCTCATTATCGCCATTGACTTTCTGCGGGAGTATGGTGCTGTCATCGACCTCCGCCAACGAATCATCAAATTTTCGACCAGTAAAGCGACCCACCTCGCCGAACCTTGCCACCGCAGTGCCGCCCTTCGTGTTTCTGCAGACAGTGTCACGTTGCCGCCACGGAGCAGTGTTTTGGTTGAAGTCACCTGCAACGACTTGCATGGCGCAGAAGCAGCCGCCGAGGCTAACCGTTCACTCCTGCTTACTCAAGGCATCTGCGCCGCTCGCAGCCTACTGACGCTTCGTGGTGGCCGGTCTGCGGTCCTGGTCACTAATTTTTCTAATGAGTACCGGCACCTTTTTGCAGGAACTGCTATCGCTTCTGCCGAACCTGTTATCGATATTCCCGTTTGTTTTGCGTCTTCGGCAGCCGGCACTGACGAACCTTCCCTTGAAAACGTCGACAGGCTGTCTCGGGAGCAACGACTGGCTTTGGAACAGCTGCTGAAGTAATACAAGTCGTGCTTCGCTTCCTCCTCGAAGGTTCGTCAAACACCCATCACGCAGCACCGCATCATCACCTATGACGACGCTCGCCCTATACGAAAGCAGCCTTATAGTGTTTCTGCTAAAGAACGGGCGGTTATCCAAACTCAGGTTCAGGAAATGCTTGACGATGGCGTTGTTCAAAGTTCCCAAAGCCTGTGGTCTTCACCTGTAGTCCTTGTTAAGAAGGACGGCACTCTCCGGTTATGTGTCTACTATCGCAAACTGAGCAGTGTGACCAAAAAGGACGTCTACCCGTTGCCGCGCATTGACGACTCGCTGGATAGATTACGGCGCGCTAAGTACTTCTCATTCATTGACTTAAAGAGCGGCTATTGGCAAATTGAAGTAGACGAACGGGACCGCGAAAAAACCGCCTTTGTGACTCCAGATGGCCTCTATGAATTTAAAGTGCTTCCTTTCGGTTTGTGCTCCGCCCCGGATACGTTCCAACGGATGAAGGACACCGTCCTCACAGGCCTCAAGTGGCAAAGCTGTCTTGTTTACTTGGACGACGTCGTGGTTTTTTTCGGAGACATTTGACCAACATCTTCAGCGCCTGCGGGCTGTCCTCGAAGCCCTCCGCTCGGCAGACCTTACCCTGAAGCCCCAGAAGTGTCATCTCGGTTACGAAGAGCTCAAATTTCTGGGTCACGTTGTGAGCGCTGAGGGAGTGCGGCCGGACCCCGAAAAGACTGGCGCCGTCGCACGTTTTCCCGTTCCAACCGACAAGAAAGCTGTCCACCGCTTCCTGGGTCTCTGTGCATATTATCGGCGCTTTATTGCGAACTTTTCCACGATTGCTGAACCGTTGACGTGCCTCACCAGGAATACCACCTCCTTTCTCTGGAGCACTGAGCAACAGACCGCTTTCTCTACGCTCCGCCAGCGCCTTCAAACACCTCCCGTTCTTGCGCACTTCGACGAAGATGCCGATACCGAGGTCCACACCGACGCCAGTAACATCGGTCTTGGTGCTGTCGTTGTTCAACACCAAGAGGGCATTGAGAGGGTTATCGCCTATGCTAGCCGTACTCTTTCCCGCGCCCAGAGCAATTACTCCGCGTCTGAAAAAGAATGTCTTGCGGTCGTGTGGGCCACCATGAAGTTTCGCCCTTATCTATACGGCCGCCCATTCAAAGTGGTCCCCGATCACCACTGCATATGCTGGCTGGCAAATTTGCGAGACCCATCCGGACGCCTGGCACGCTGGAGCTTACGGCTCCAGGAATTGGACATTACTATTGTCTACAAGTCCGGCCGCAGACACGAAGACGCCGACACACTGTCGCGTGCACCAGTTGATCCTGTCGACGCAGCGCCCGATGACGACAGTGGCTTCCTTGGTACTCTGACCGCCTCCGGCCTACTGACTCGGCAGAGGGCGGACTCGGACCTTCGCCCTCTCATTGACGCCCTTGAAGGTAGTGATACGGCTATACCTCGCCACTTCTCTCGACGTCTTGGCTCCTTCTGTTTGCGGCAAGGTCTCTTGTACAAGAACTCGAGAGGCAACGATAGACCTTACCTTCTCGTCATTCCAGCTAACCTCCGATCTGACGTTCTTTTCGCCTGCCACGATGAGCCCACGTCTGGCCACTTGGGCTTTTCACGTACGCTAGCCAGAGTGCGGAACATGTACTACTGGCCTGGACTTTCTGCTGATGTCAAACGCTGCGTTAAAAGCTGCCGAGAATGCCAGCGCCGGAAAACTCCACCACTTAAGCCGGCGGGTTTTCTCAAGCCCGTTACTGCCCCTCGCGCTCCGTTTGACCAGATCGGCATGGACCTCCTCGGCCCTTTCCCTTTGTCGCAGGGCGGCGATAAGTGGATCATAGTTGCTACCGACTATTTGACTCACTACGCCGAGACCCAGGCGACCCCTCGTGGCACAGCTTCAGAAGTCGCAGAGTTTTTCATGCACAACATCGTCCTGCGACATGGCGCCCCTTCGCACGTGATTACAGACAGAGGGACGGCGTTTACAGCGCAGCTAATCGACCGCATCTTTCGGCTGAGCTGCACAACGCACCGCAAGACCACGGCCTACCATCCGCAGAGTAATGGCTTGACCGAACGATTGAACAGGACCCTTGCGGACATGTTGTCTATGTACGTAGATGTCCGACACAAAACTTGGGATGAGGTCCTGCCGTATGTCACCTTTGCCTACAACACTGTCCTGCAGGAAACTACCCGCTTCACCCCCTTTCGCCTTGTGTACGGACGCGAAGTCCAGAGCATGCTTGGTGCCATGCTCCCGTGCCCAGAGGATGACCAACTCGCCCCAGACGCCCAACAGTTTGCCCAACGTGCTGAAGAAGCCCGTCAGCTGGCCCGCGTGCACATCGGGCAACAGCAGAGCGCGGATGCGCGCCGTTACAACCTTCGCCACCGACAGGTTGACTACAAACCCGGTGACCAAGTCTGGGTGTGGACTCCTGTTCGTCGCCAAGGTTTGTGTGAGAAACTGCTCTGCCGCTATTTTGGCCCTTACATAGTGGCAAGGCGTGTGAGTGAGGTTAACTATGAAATGGTTCCGGACGGTGCTGCGTAACCGCGACGGCGACAGCCCGACTCTGACATTGTCCACGTTGCGCGGCTTAAGCCGTACTATACACGGTAACGCAACCGTGCTGATGTTTTCGCGCGCTTCAGTTGCGACACTTTGCTTGTTTTTTTTGTTTCACCCTTACGTCGACAGCGACTGCGCTCTTTTTTTTTCTTTTTACATAAGGGGGGAATAATGCCACCTAGTATTGCCAGGTGGCGCATACGAAGTAGGGCGACGACGACGAAGTAGGGCTCGCGCCGTGTGGAATCTGTCGCTTTTGCTGCCCCAGCCTGCCTGGCCTTCCCTTTCGTGCCTGCGATTAAAGCCCCTCCGTCAGCAAGTACGCTAGAATATATATATATATATATATATATATATATATATATATATAAGGGGATGCATTATCAATGTAAAATCGCTCTTGAAGAAGATCGGTCTTCCGATCGAAACGTCGAGTTGAATAAATATGTTTCCTTTAACGAAGCGTATACTTCGCTATATATATATATACTTCATATTCCTTCCAACCACCCAATCTGATCGCTCTTTCCTACTCCTCGTGTTGTAGGATGACAGTTTACGAATCTGCTTTCTTGTACCTTCTCACGCCTCTTCATGCTCTCTGTAAAAAGAAGAAAGGCTGAGTGCGAACCTTGGTCCCCTAGCCAATGTTCCGAGATTAAAACTTGTCTTTGCTAAAGAAGACAAGACAAAGTGCTCTTATCAAAATGATTGCTAGGAGTTTGAAGCTCCCCTTCCACCTTTCTTATTTTTATTTTACACTGCTAAGAATTTCATTTCCCCCCTCATCTGTACTGGTCATCTTCACACTGATATTCCCAGAACTAGAAGAATTTAAATCGGCGATTGTACATCAGTCTACTAGAGTGTCCTAACATCACCTATGTTATTAACTGTCCTCATTGTGTTTGTTTTTGCATAATTACTTGCCTCTTCTATTAGTAACGCCTCAACGACCATGATGGTAACGAAATAAATAAATAAATAAATAAATAAATATAACGCTTGCATGAGCGCTCTGTATGAACTTAATCATTTGTTTTTCTCGTAACCTACGACGGGCTTATACATTACGATTTGTTCTATTCAGCATACTTGTCTGTAACTGAATAGACTACCTGAATATGACCGAATCCCGAGTATCCTCACGCAGCGGCTAGCGAGGGTACAAACGGAAAACGGGACAAAACGCTGACCCGCCCTCAATGTCTCATGAGTGGGAAGACTGCGCATTATCCATAGGAAGTGGTCCCGCTGCTAGCTTCGTAGTGAATGTATGTCCTGCCGCAGTACGCAGTAATAGTACCACTCGTTCGATGGGAGACAAGGTAGATAATAAGAAAGCGAGGTCTTAAAATTTAGGCTCCAAACAATGAAGTCGTAAGATTGCGTGCACTTTACAAGTTTAGTGTAAGTGAGGATTGTCGTGCGCGCAGCGCTGGGTGCAGTTTAGGAACCCCTATGCCAAAGAGTTCTGAGCAGTTCAAGGGCCCCTATCGGTGCCTCAAGACTTAGTACTTGCTTGGTCTAAGATCCTTGATAACATGTTCAGAAAGTGTGCGCATTCACGAGGAATCCTCAGCTGTGTAACATTGCCATTAATGTGCGCGCTGAAAAGCCTCCCGCAGGTAAGAGAACTTGGCTGTATGGTACTGTCCTATAAGGAGATAAGGTAAATTGTGCTGCAGAGATGAACCCCACGTTGGAAGCTTGGAGCGGAGGATATGCTCAAGGCTATTAGTTGAGTGCTGTATTTTTTCTACTACTGCGCAGGTGAATAATTAAAATGAAGGAATAGGTGCACGCCCTGACAATTTGTGATCCAGTGGAACAACTTGATCTCAGGGCGCATCTGCTACAAAAAAAAAACGTGATTAGCGTAATCCCAACATGATTGTACAACTCAAGAAAAGCAAGGAAACCTTGACGCCGGTTTCCATCGAACAAATAGATATCGAAATACCGTGGTATGATGGTCGGACTCAGGGTGCCCGTTGCCATGATGTCACCAGCCTCATCAAAGATGTTGACCATGTAGAGAATAGGGCCGCTTCCGCTGGAATCGGCTTGATTTAAGCCATCGTTCGGGGCATGAAACCGCGAAAATTCCATTCCCCCAAGCTTATCGAGACGGTTGGATTTATAAGGTCTGATATCAAGGGTGATGGACGTGAGACCAAGGTTGGCGAACGTTGGAGCCTTTTGGCTTTGGAGAGACACCTTTGGTGGTGTCATAGCTGCAGGAGGACAAATGTTTGTGCCAAAGAAGGTTTTCTGCTCAAGGGAGAAGCTGAATAAAGGGCAGGACAAAGGTAGACAGAGATATGTGTTTTGAAGCGCTATGCAGGCAGAAGTTAGGCTGTCGCCATTTAGGGCAGTTTCCACAATCTTCTGTTTGAGAGAGAGCCTAGAGGGCGTTTGTACGCTGCGCCAACCACACAATTTTCAGTGCCTGAGAAAGAAAATGCAAAGACATCACTATGGCGGCACTGTTTCCCCCGTTCGTAAGCGACGCAATATTGGAAACGTATTGGCGAAGGCGGGTCCAACTAATGCCCAGAGTGAAGTCATACATTTCCAATACAGGGCTGATTACGTGTGGTGCTTCGGTTGTGATAGACGAGAGCAATACGGGCTGAACCCATGCGAAGGTCAAGAAGGCATCAGCCCAGAACCGCTTTATTTCTCCCTTGGATTTGCAGCGTTCGTTTGTAATGTCGTGTTGTGCGAGATATTGGGGATAAAATGTTCTGCAAATAGAAGATAATTAGCTGTTGCGAGTGCCTAAAGGTTTCAACTCGGTTCTGCTGTCTACGGCCCTCAAGACTGCCTACATACATTTTCGGCGCTTATTAACCTTTGCAGCCTCGTGACCATTTACTGGTGCGGTTTAGAGAGGATTAACCTGATAAATCAGGTAGTTAAAACTGAAAAAGATAGGGGTTACGTTACTTGGTAGCTATTGAAGTACAGTGTGAGTTAAACGTGCAGTCAGAGATCTAGCCTATGGTCTGCCGGACAGACGCCAGACGTGTGCTCCAATCAATGCATGTTTTTAGGTTTGTGGTTTTGATGATTTGTTCGTACCTACTTCACCACTTTTAAAACTTGACTCTTAGCATGTGTTCAATTCTGTAATGACATATTTACGTTATTATTGTGGTGGATATTCAGATATGCTTGTTGTAGTAAAAATGGGCCGTAAAATACTTTTTTTTTTTTGCCGGGATGTTTTTGAGCTCGGTCATTTTTACAGCTTGCCAGCTGTACTTTCAATGAATTCGAAGATCCTATATTAAGTTACAGTGGATATACAAATATTGTGTTATGCGTAGAAGTGTACACATACTCTTTCTGGCGCGGGAAGGAGTCACGTTCAAGAGCCTGTGGGGTAAACGATGGTCTCTGTGACAGCCTCTGTAGGGGAGAGCGGAGCAGTACAGAGCACATCTTCAGCGTACTGAATGGCGCTGTAACCCGCTTTGAATATCTATCGCCTTCACAGGGGCCTGTTCCAGCATCTCAGGAATAACGTTATAAAGAAACTGAGGACAACTTTATAAAATTTGGTTGCTTTAAAAATATTTTGTACATTTAGACTATGTTGCTTGTTTGACGTTTCCAATTTGGTGATAGATGTCTTGCTCTCGGTATCTTGTTTACTGTTCTCACCTTGTTTGAAAAACGGATGCGCTGTCGTCTCCAGCTGGCTATACAGCAAAAACTGGATATAAAGAAATAACAAAAAGTCCGATTTTTCGTCACGTGCAGCTTTTGCGTAAATACTGTGAAGAGCAGTGCAGAACGGAAAGCAAAAAGAAAAATCTCTGCCTCTCCCGTAACCGAGAGTAGAGTAAGCATGAAATGTTTACGGGCCTAATGTCATCTCGGTGGACCGAACCGCACCGTACAGGAAGGGAGGAACGCCACCACCCGTTCAGCGCGATGCCTTGCCATTTGAACGCAAGGTTTTTTATGCGAAGCATATTACTAGAGGTACACTACAGCCCTTCGCCGTGGTTGCGCGCCGTGCACACCACGTGGTACAGTGACGTCACACCACGTGACATACCACGTGACACATGACGTCACGACAGAGGAAGACGGAGGTACACTACAGCCCTTCGCCGTGGTTATGCGCCGTGCACACAACGTGGTACAGTGACGTCACACCACGTGACATACCACGTGACATATGACGTCACGACAGAGGAAGACGGAGGTACACTACAGCCCTTCGCCGTGGTTATGCGCCGTGCACACCACGTGGTACAGTGACGTCACAGCACCTGACATACCACGTGACACATGACGTCACGACAGAGGAAGATGAGGGTCCACCTCGCGCCGTCGCTGTGGTTGCACGCCGTGCAGACCACGTGGTACAGTGACGACACACCACGTGACATACCACGTGACACATGACGTCACGACAGATCGCCGTCACGCGCTGGGAGAGGGAGAACGATGCCATCGCACAGTCACCGGAATGTCCTCGAGCGGCATTCCCGCGCATTTCGAACGCGCGTTCGCACTCGGTGTAGGTGAAACGCTCGCTCCACCGGGCAGGCGGACGCGGCTTCCGTGGCAATCCAGGCGCCCACCCAACGCGCGTCTCGGGGTTAGTCGGCGTTCCGCTGTAGCCATGCCGTTGTCTTCCCCCACGACGAAGGCTTCTAGTGGTTGTATTAAAATGACCAAGTATTCAACCAAGGAAAGCCATGTATTACCAAGCCTAGCCATCAATATGCTTCGCATCTGACCAGGGTTAACCAAGTTAAGCCTCAGCCATTTTTGAGGAAAGGAAATGGCGCAGTAATTCTCTGCCATCTCGGTGGACACCCGAACCGCACCGTAATGGAAGGGAGGAACGCCACCACCCGTTCGGCGCGATGCCTTGCCCTTTGAACGCAGCGCTTCTCCCCCGGGCCCCTGTGCGCCTGCGCGGCTCTGCTTCGATGCGCGAAGCCCCTAAGAGATCACGTATGACAACGAAGTGTATCGTGGCATTTATGTGCTTTTTGCACGAGTTATTAGAAATCGGAAATTATAAGTCCGTGCATTATCAAACGCACAGCGATTGATATCTTGATAAACATTGAGAAGGCACTGGCAGCAGTTATTTTTCTTTACTCCTTTGGAGACCAACCGACGCTTGCATGCCGGTCGCGTAGGAGGGCTTAGAGAGTCTCGCTTCGGCGAGCGCGGCTTCGGCCGCTTCTTTTTGAGCAGCGTCCGCTCCGGCGGACGCAGTTGTTGCTGCGACGCGCGTCTTTTCTTTCCTTTTTCTCTTTCCTCTGATCTTTTAACTCTCCTCTATCTGCACGTGGCAGCGGTGGTGGCTTGGCTAGAGCCAGTAGTAGGCCCGTGCAATTTCCTCTTCATCCTTCTCTCAGTCACAACAACAACAACAAATCTCGTTAAGTCTCGTACGGTGCCCGGATGTTCTCGTTTCAGAGCCCGGATGACTGGATTTGAGTGCCCGGATGATGGCTCTCGGTCTCGGCGTGACGTCACCACACTGCCGACAACGGGGGCTAAAATCATTTCATGCTTAAAAAAACGAATGAAGGTGTAAACGTTCACAGCCTTGTAAATGTGCACAGCAAACACACGTTGTTTGAAGCCGCAAATACGGAGAAACGAAATACGGAATAAGGGTTTTTTGATTGCGCTGACAACACGACTGCAGCAGCAGCTAGAACCATCTCCGCCGCTGTGCGTAAGATGGTGAGAGTGTGGGACTCAGATGAATCCACCTCTTCACATGTGTTCCCTCTTTTGGTCTGCCTGTCTGCCATCAGCCTAGGAAACAGACTTTTCACATCGTCGCTGCCCTCCATTGTCCCCACTCTACCACGTGTCTGCTGTTGGCGCCAGCGCCGGAATCATGCATGCAACTGGCCTGCGGCGATTCTGGTGCTATGCCGCTGGTGCTATGCCGCAGATGCGAAAGCTATGGAGACTACTGCGTTTGCGACGAAGAAGTGCCAATCATGCTGAAGCACGGTGCGTTATGTCAACTACGTTACCTCGTTGCGATCATGGATGTCCTCCTCATGATGGTTTGCGTTTTATCGTCGTGAAACTTTCGCATGATTCGGCCGAACTTCCAAGTAAGGCAGCACCAACCAATAGATAGCCGGCCTGGCGAGTTCATTGCATCAAGATCAACCTTTACAATGCCTTCGTTTCATGGAGTTCACAACTGCACACACCTCAGTGGAGGCTGCGCAGGGTAATTGCAAAACTGATATATAGAGGAATCCACTACATGGAGGTTAGTTGCATGCAGGGTTAACTGTAGTCGGTTTTAGCAATTTCACAAGCACATGTGTGCTTTGCGCGTGTAAAAGTTTGCAATTTCTTCACTGCTAGTGAAAGAATAAAAGATTTTTGTATAGGATTGTTTAACTTGTTTATTTCACGGTTTCCTCTGTGTCACTTTCTGTTTTGCCGAAGTGCAAAAACCTTTTGTCAAGCCAATCAGATGAGGTATTTTGACTGTTTCTTTGAAAACTTTCTAGTTTGGAAGAGAGGACGTTTAGTTGAGTTTGGTGGCTCTGTTTACGGGGCGTTCATGTTCCCTGTGTGTTTAATAATTATGTTTACTAGGTTTTGCCCATTTCACTCAAAGAGGTCATATTATGAGAGCAAATAGTTAGCGAACTTGCGCTTGCCGTTAATTCCCAAAAGTAAGTGTGACAGTCAAATTCTGGGCCTGCCCAACTTTGAGGAAATTAGTGTTGTAACTTGCACGCAACCTTCTGAAGGCAGTTTCTGCACTCAAATTCGTGCATACTGACACACATTTGTGTTGAAGGCAGTAAAACTGAAATGCTTGTGCGCATTCATGTACTCCGAATGCACATAGTTTAGAAATAAATTCTCGGCTGTGTCAGCTACGAATCCACTCGCACGTGCAGGTTTCATTCGTGTTTTTTTCCTCATATTAGGTCTGCATAGCCTTGTCTCTTGTTCTACTCTATTCTCCTTGTGCAAACTTAGACGTAACTTTCATCAAGCGTATTATCCACAGTCAGCAAGAAGTCTATAGAAGTTTTGCAAGAGGCTTGGGTTTCACGGAGAATCAACAGGAACTCGACACATGTTCGACAGGTCCTGAAGAGGCGGCCTTTAACACATGTAGGTGCATCAACATTAATAATCTTGTAGTTATGAACAAGCTGGATCTGGACATTACCTTTCAACTACGTCGTTGTACTCAAGAAGAGGAAGAGTTTTAACAACGTTGAAATTCGGGCTTGTTGGTTCATACTTCGGAGCAATAGCGCAAACAGGACAAGGGACAAAAGAACGAGTAGACACACACAGCGCTGTGTGTGTCTACTTGTTCTTTTGTCCCTTGTCCTGTTTGCGCTATTGCTCCGAAGGAAGAATTGATTGCTGGAATGCGTTTTTTAGGTGCGTTTCAGGTATCCATTTGCACGTCTTGTTTACTACACTACAAGGATTGATTTGCTAAGCCAACAGGAAGCGGTACCTAACCTTTCCCAGGCTACTAGAAATGAGCTCCAAGCTTGTTGTCAGTTTGGCTGTTTGATTTCTTTTGAGCATTGTAAGTCGCTAAAACAGCCTTGACTCTGATGGGCGCTTGATTCCTTACATGTGGTCGACATGAAAACTAAAGTGACCACGTTCCTTCAAGCTGTGTCATTTGCATTGTGTCTGTTCTATTTAGAACACCCTTCCTTGTAAATAAAATTTAGTACTGGTCATTACACAATGTGCCCAGTGCCTGTCATAAACAGCTGGGTTTCGTCACCTGCGTGCTGAAACAAGCTCTTTCATTTCTCTCGTATATCCTTCAGAGTTTCTCCTTGGACGCTTCCGGGTTCTTTAACGGAATGTATCCTGCGCTCATGTTGGGCACTGTGCAGTCTTTCCTATGAGTCGTCCATACGTTTGCCTCCTGTTTCGTACTGTGTTGAATGGTTTGTGAGTTTGCCATAGTGCCAGTGCATATCAAAGTCTCGGGGACAGATATTTTTGCTTGAATCAATCGAGATATCCGTGTTTGTATATTTTTGCGTTTTACTGTGCTTGTGAGTTGTGTCTGTTCTTTGTGCGCGGAACAGAAGGTGTGGAAACAGCCGTGGTGCAACCGTGGGCAGACGGACACGCCACTTGCAGACTGTCACCGTTTGCAGGTCGACACTATTTGCAAGTGGAAAGTATTGCTCAGGAAAGTATGGCGGCTTAGGGAAAGCTGCCACCAGGAACTATTTGTAATAAGGGAAGCCAGCCGTGCAGACACAAAGCATAGTTTCCTGCAGTTGTAGAAGGGCTCACGTGATGTAGACGAAACCTGAGTGAAAGCTTTAGAATCCTTTGAATGCACGTGACAATTTCTTGAGCGTTGTCTGCGAAACAGAATGCCTTTTCAGTAGTGGGCTGAGGTTGCTTTTTTAGGCTGCTTTTGCGTCCTATGATTTCCTGGACCCTCTGTATTCTCTTTCATTTGCCTTTTAGACAGTGTAGGGATGAGTGACCGCCTAAGTGCACATGTGTTGTCACCCCCTGCTAGCCGTGCGTGAAGGAAAAAGCGTGAAAGTGATTTTGACGCAGTTTGTTTGTGTTGTCGTAAGCTGTGCAGTAAGTAAGTGTACTGGCAAGAATTTTTATTGAAATGGTTGTCGCGCAGCAAAGAAATAAAGGTGTAAAAAATGTATGAATGGGCAGCATAGTTTCTTTGTAATGCTTTACTCTATAATGTGCTGCTGCTTTTTCACCTTCCAAGATTGTTCATGCACGCGAACATGTTTGAGGCGCCCAAGGATTGTTAAAAGATAATCTTTCGCCCTCCACTTTGTAGCTAAATATGCTCCAAGAATTATCGCACGCCGGACATGTGGCGTGGTGGGAGACATAAACGGAATGCAACCTTGTGATATGGCAGGGCTGTTGTGGTTGTGCATGGTTTCTCAGTGCCATTCGCATAATGCTTTGAGCGTTTGTAAATGATTTTGTATTAGAATTACGCATGGATGCAAGTCTAGTGGGTAAACACCACTACCTGTAGTTAACCATTGGGTTCTACACTGCATTTCGCCCTTTCTCGCATTGGTGTTTTGTCATGACAGCTGCGAGCCTGCACCCTGTACGCTAATCTGAGCGTGTGTTTTGCCTGTGTGGTAACCTCTTGAGGAAACGCCTTGTGTGCATGGTCCCTCGCTGCCAACCGTTTGTAAGCACTCTGTGCTAGCAGAACCACATTTGTGTCTTCGTCTACGTACGGCTCTGTTCCGCCGTCGGGACATGTTATTTGTGAGTCCTTGTGCTCTTAGCAAATGTGTGGTGTGTGTGTGTGTTTTCGCTAGGCACTATTGGCGGAAACCGTGTCTGTTCTCGATCACGTAGGCGCTTGCCACGTCCCCTGTGGTCGGCAGGAAATGGTGCCTCGTCTGTCTGTCATGGTGTGTCGTTCACACCTACTGTTTTTTTTCCCACTGCATCTGCAGACCCCTTATCTCTCCAGCAAGATAGCATCCTCTCCGAGGCAGCCCTTGGGATTCTGAATAGTTGGCCGACACAAAGAGGAATGAAAATTGAGAGCGGCCATCGTAGTTTCTAGTCTTTATTTTTTGGTTCACCTAAGCTGATCGTTGTCACCATTTGCAACAGCAGCAGGCATGGCGCACCCTACCACAATATCCACACACAAAGTTTGTGTTCTCAGTGTTAAAAGTGACATTCCATGCTGGCAGGATGATGTCTTATTAAACGTCACGGCAAAAACGCAGAAAAAGGTTGTTGTGGATACTGATCTTTCAGCCATAGCCTTTCTTGCACATCCCGTGCACCAGAACCTGAAGCTTGTCACCACGTCCTGGTTAGGTCTCGAGCTGTGGCGAAACTTTTTGATCGGCAGCCTTTGTTCGGACTAGTTCTAATGCTTTTGGACTCTTGCACTGGGCAAGACACTTGGAGGTGCTAGTCAGTAGTCTTGACCCTCATCAATGTGTATTCTCTCAAGGTCAGGAAGGGAACAAGCGTATGTTAGTCTTGCGTGTCTGGTGATGCAAGGCTTAAGGAAAACATTTTCGACGCCATTCGCCTCGTAGCATGAAGGCCAGTGGCATCGCTGCCTGTCCAGTGGTCCTGAGCGTTGTGAACGCGCCTATGGCGAAACAATGGCAACATTTGCGTTTTGTAAGCCACCGTATACTGTGGAAAGCCCCCCCCCCCCCCCTTCATGAGTGCCACCCAGAAACTTGAGAGTAGTGGTCGCGGGAACACTCACTGTAGTAGTTGCATCATGCCTTGGCTGCGATTGCGGCTCAGGCTGCCACACTCCCGCACTCGGGAATGTTTTCTATGGCTGTGATGAAAGGCCTCTTTGGGCTCACATGGAGAAGTTGTCGGCATTTTTCTTTTTTCCTCTCTCTGTCTCCACTTTTAGAAGGAAGCCCCAAGGCACAAGTAATGTGTGCATGCATGTGTGATGTGTTTTGGGTACCACTCCTGCCTTTCCCGTTCATCTTCAAAACGACAAGAGCTTTTTGCACAGATGGCACGCTAACCGGCGATTACTTTCTACGAGTGACTTCCTGTACACTTCTGGGCAATGTAGCGAGGTGCTTGGTGCACGCTCTTGAGGCCAGGGAGGAAGTGATGTTTGCATGAGTTTTCTCCTCGAGATGGTTTCCATACCGACTTGCTTTGTAGTAGCTTTTCTTTTGTTCTTTAGGAGTGTCATTCCCTCATTTTTTGTAAACGCTTTTCTTGGATGACAACCGGTGTGAAAGGCCTTTGTACGTGTGTTTATTGAGCGCGGCTGTATGTTCCTTTCTTGCACAGATCCAATACGTGTATCGTTCTAGTTTTTTTCTTTTCCGCATTTTTTCTTGTGCATAGAATCCGCTTTGTATTCTCTTACTTGAAGAAAGTGCACCGAGTCTTACATCACTGCTGTTTTTCTGTGTCCCCCGACCAGATAGCTTCTCTGTGCCATTGCAGAGTGAAGCTGTAGTGGTCGCAGAGATGGCTGTCATTAATGTGCTGGGATAGGAAACCCTTGAGCGGCGGACATGACTGGTATTTGAATGCTGATGCCCATTGCATCTATTCCTTACTCGGGGTTACGCTGCCGTTGTTGGGCACAGGCATAGTTAAATGAGATGCCTTTAGCCTGTTTCACATGCTGCAACTAGAATGAAAATGTTCGGTGCAGTCTTTGATGATTGTTGGTCAGTGCATTCACATGCAACGCATACTGAGCTAGGGTATGTATGGTAGGATACAACTTTAAAAACAGCAGTTAACATTGGGCCACAGTCTGCGGCATCCTGTATTACTCCGCTAGCCAGTCAGAACAGTAAGCATCAGCTTTTTAATGTTTGACTTTATTAAACAAGCCACATACCAAAATTATGGGGCTTATAATCTTTTTCTTGTTCAGGTAGCAACAAAAGTTTTAACAACGCACTACTTTTTTTGTCGTGGAGGAGCTGTGTGCGGCGGTTCTGAATGTGGGCAGAGCTTCACTGCAGACTTGAGTTGTATCTGTCTACATAAAAGGAGCTGCGAAATCCAGCCCGGTGAAACTGGCTCCTGAACGTGGGAATTCCACGCAGCAGCCCTGTTCAGTCAGGCGAGTATCAGTCTGGACTTCCCCAGGGAGGACAAATAACGTGGCAGCAAGAAAGATGAAGAGAAAACTGCCCAAGAATATGGCAGGGCGTAATCTAGGAATCGTAGCGGCGGGGCTGAATGATGTCCTCGATGGTGACACCACTTGTGAAGTGGTGGAAAGATTAGCTCAGGGAGTTGACAACAAGGGCAACAGCCCACAGCAGGTGCAGTTCGTGTTGTGCACAGTACCGGAGCTGATAGGACAGAACAGACAGGTTGACATGGAGACGTAGTGACTATGAATTGGAAAATAAAATTCCTGTCACACGGCCGGTTTCAATGGCCATCGAGTAGAGGGCCTTCGAGATTCTCGATCGCCATCAAACTCGAGGGAGTTGCGGTGCTGCTACACGGCAAATCTCAATGGCCATTGAAATGGTTCTTGTGTGTTACGCCAAGCTCGTGTGGCGCCACATTCGCTACGTTCGGTTTCGCTCAAACGAAAATATTTTCATAAAACCTAACTGAATGTTCAAATGCACTTTTTTTGCATTCATAAGGCACGTTCACACTTGTCCAAAAATCCGGTGAGTGAAGCCGATTCGCTCGCCGCGAAAACTAGGACCTGTTATCATCTGTTGACACCCGCGTGAGGTGGAACCGCCGCGCCGCTGCTGTTTCTCGCTTTTGCACACCACGTCGCCGCTCGCGGCGTACATAGATAAAGTGAGAAAAGAGCATAAGCTTACGCTGTCTACGTACCACAAGCATATGCATGCTTACGTACGCTAAACGGAGGCGCATCCCCACTTTTAGTTCAGCGTATGCTAGCTCAGGCGCAAAAATAAACAGCCTATCGTGGCGCCATCTGGTTGTCAGGATGGGAACAATTACTGTCAACAAACCGACTCTCCTCTTAAGCCTAGCAGCTGCAGAATCGTCACTCTAAATAAAAATAAAGCAGTTTTATCACTCATATGTTTTCTTATAGGCAAGGTGAGACGAAGCGAAAGACCGCTGTCCCATATATCAGCAGTGAACGGACTGAAAAAGGCAGCAATAGCGAGAATTCAGTCCGAAGCGAGGGGTCCGGCTTTGAAGGGCGCCGCCATGTTTGTTGCCGCGTGGCGGAAATCGGTCTGGACCGATCAGCCTTGCCGCGCCGCTTTCCGCCTCGCTCGGCATCAAAAGCGGCCGAATCCGCTCTAGCCGGATTTTTGGGCGAGTGAACGCGTTTGGTCGAAAAGCCGTCGGCGTAGTAGTAGTCAGAACCGTGTGTCAGAAATAATCGGGTGCTGCGTATTAACAATCGTATCTTGCCAACTGTTTGCCGCAGAATGTTCCAGATAGCGTCATACTTTGCAACGCTTCGTGCAGCATTAACTTACTAGTTAAGTTAGAGCCAAACTTGCAGCAGGGATTTGAACCAGCGACCTAAATTCAGGGGTTGCGTAAAAAATTCGTACCACGCGTGGTTCAGGTGTGTACCAAGTTAAGTGAGACTGTTACTGCGTCATTTCCTTTCTTAAAAAAAAAAACAATTTTTGATTTCTCCAACGGGCAATCAAGGCGTCGTGCCGAATGGGGGATGGTGTTCCGCAGCACTGCAACATGCTGTCGCCTTCCACTCTTAAAGACAAACCTTAAGTGTCCTCCAATTTTGTTATGAACGGCGGCAAATGCAGAAGAGAAAACAAGGACCTAATTGGGTGTCTCAGTTACAATGTAAAATAGTTTGGAGATGGTGCCGATATAATATTCTATTGTGGTACATTAATGACCACATCGAGGATCTGGATGGATACCCAGATCGTAACGGGAAGTTAATGCTAGATCTGTGTGAGCAGCACAACCTAGTTACTGCAAATAGAGGAACTTATTGAGAGAGAGAAATGGCGTGGGAATTCCGGGACAGGCGACGACTATACTGCCTATTATCACAAAGAATCTTCAACAAGCTGACATAATTGGAAACAGGAGGAAGGGGAGTGCAGTCTGTTAAGTGGTCACTAAAGTATTGCTCTGCTGATGGGAATCCCCTAATACGAGCAAAAATTATGGAAACAATAGAGAAACACCTCTTGGAAAAGTGAAACTATATCAGAACTTCTCGTCATTACGAAAATGAAATAAGCAAAAGTGGCAAACCATTGGAAAGTGAAGAGAAAGCCATGAAGCTAGTGGAATAATGAAATTAAGATTGTCATCGAATATCAACGGGGGGCTTAAGGGAACAGCAGAGAGAGGCAAAGAAGGCGTAGTTATTTGAAGAGGAAAGAGACCAAAAATTGTAGTCTTATAAACAAAAGAAAGTGAAAATACATGTCATCTTCCAACAAACCAGTCCACACTGGATGGCCGAAGTTTACAATACGACTAAAGGTGGGCAAAGAATATTTGCAAACCATATAAGCTGTCTGGGAAAAAGGAATCTGACAGCTGGAACG
Organism: Amblyomma mixtum; assembly: GCF_055824585.1. NCBI lineage: Eukaryota > Metazoa > Arthropoda > Arachnida > Ixodida > Ixodidae > Amblyomma > Amblyomma mixtum. The sequence goes on from NC_143012.1 coordinate 146,869,477, forward strand.
GATTCAAGACGCTGAGAGAAAATGTTTAGAAGGAGGTGACGCTGTGAAATACATTACCAAAATCAGCTTTAGCTGAGTCATTTAGGATGAAGATAGGGCGATCTCCCCAAATGAAGGAGTAACACAGGAAAGCATAATAGTTTAGAACTGACTAGTCTTAATTGAAAAAAGGCGGGAAGCAAATATTCCTAAATGCACATCTGCAGGGATCGACGAAATTCTAATCAAGCTGATGAGTCAGCTTTGTCCAAGAAGCAAGGAAACGCTGATAAAGGCATTTGAGACAGTCATAACAAATAAGCAAATTCTGCTAACAAATAAGCAAATTCTGCGAACCACGCGACGAATAAGCCAGCAACGAGCTTATGGGTGAGCATGCAGATGACATGGACCAGGCATCCTTCACGGTTGTGTCCTACAAGAAAAAGAGAGCTGCTGGTGTTCCTGTCGTCTTCAGGCCCACTGAGGTCGGAGGAATCCTATGGAAAGCCAACCTTAATATCGTGGCTTCGGCGGTTGTAGCGTTGGCTGTAGAGGCCCGAATACCATACACTTAAATGGTCAGTTATGGCAGAATTCAAGATGTACTTGTCACCCTTTCAAATGAAGATCTGCAGGAGTAATTACGTGACCAAGGCGTCCTTTCAGCAAGGAGACTAACCACTTACACTCCTAAGTACGGCGGCAGAAATCAAAATTCACACTAGGCCTACCACTTTTCAAATCCGGACAAAGAGCGTTCCTCGAACCGAACAGACAGTCGTCCAATGTTCCAAGAGCAGGCCCCACGTTGGGCTGCCAGTTGTGGGGGTTGAAATGGGGGAGATAAATCCGTTCTCCCCGTTTAACCGCGGCTAACCCAGTTCAAAACCGCGCGGACCCCACCCCGTGGTCGCGAGCGCTACCGAGCGCACGGCGGCCACGGCGGGCATTGCTCTGCGGAAACAAAGGAACGACACACTGGCTGACACAAACAAGGCATTTATTGCTATAACAACAATAACGCCAGCTAGCAACAAAATACACTGAGGAATCGAGGATGTCCGACTCACCAGCACGGTTACGAGAGAATGTTCGCCCCCGGTAGGGCAGATGGATAAGCTCCGAGGCCGGACGGGATGGGGTGGCGGGAGCAAGTTCTGACCACGAGGCGCCCGCGGCGAAGAGCGGAGCGGCTCGCGAAACGTCCGCGAGCTTCCCGGTCCCAAGGAGAAGAGAGCCCGTTGCTCCCCGCGAGCGCGCAGCAAAACGCCATCCGTGGCGCTGGTATCGCTGTGACGCGAGCGCCCTCCCCTGTTAGTTAAAGTAATCAAACTGAGAAGAGTGCGTTTCGGGGGAGCTAACCATGATTGGGGTGCATTGCGGGAAAGCGAACCACGGGGAGGCGAGTGCATCCCCACACATCAGAGACTGCTTCACCATCACTGACCATCCACAACATCTTTCGCAGATGCGCCATTTTCCAGTGGAACGCTTTCGGTTTACGCTCGAAACTCTCTGAATCGTGCGTGGAGGAAAATTTGAGACTACACGGGTACTGTTTTCACCATTCACAACCACCAGATGACGAAAGCAGATTGTTAATAGGATTTCACAGGGATATCCCAGCCTCCTTGGTTGATGTCCCTCCTCACAGGGACAACGAATACGTGGGCGCCGGAACAGTATTTGGCAGACCAGAGTACACTCTCATTGGAGTTTACCTTGAGCCAGGCAGGCCATTCGATGCTTCGAGGCTTGAAAATTCGGTAACAAGGGCACCCTTTCCGCATATTATTTGTGGAGGCTTCAATGCTGCAATGAAGTTTGAGGCAATTCACATACATGTTCCCGATCTGCCAAGTTTGCATAACTTCACTCAATACATTCAATTGAGCCACTAAGTGATGGCAGCATAACCTACCTCCGAGGACTGACGACTGCCAGCAGCATCGACGTGACCTTTGTAACAAGTTCAATTGCCCAAAAGTTTGGCTGGTGCACCGATTTAGAGACACGTGGAAGTGACCATTACCCAGTCTTCATACCTGCTATCCGCGCACAGACGGCGCAAAAGAAATTCCTTCTAAAATCTACGGACTGGGATGCATACAAGGACGTTGCAAAGAAAGCTTTAAGCTTTGTCTCCTCAGTGTCGACACCCTCGACGATGGGGAGTGTAACCATATTCACCACCGGATCGGTGATGTCGACCCACGCCACTGCCCAGACATGCTTGCGAATTCTATACTAACCACCTGTGGAAAACTGAGTCTCTGCTATACCAGTGTATATGATATTTGGTTGTCACCGGAGGTTTGTGCGCTGTGCTAGGGCTGTGCACGTTAACAAAGCACTTGTGTCGGTCGAAGGTTGCATAACAATATTTTATGTTAATGATTCGCTCTCTGTGAGTGCAACTGTAGGTGATCATAGAGATGGACGTATTTGAGGGCTGAAATTCTCTGGTTGGTGCTATATGAGCACCTCCACAATACGAAGTCTAGCTGGCGTGCAGCTCAACTGGTCCCTTAGGCCAATTGCGCACTGAGAAATGAAGCGTCTCCGAACGCTCATTACACTAACGCGGAATCCACAAAGGTCTGAGCAAAACACTCCAACACTCGGTTCAAATACCTGTCGCGAGCTAGCCTCGAACTTCACCAGCAGATGTATGCTATGTGAAGGCTGCGAGACGCACAGTTGCGTCACAATTTCGATACGGAAACTGGTTTTTGAGGAAAGGAAATGGCGCAGGAACTTTCTCACATATCTCGGCTGACACCTCAACGGCGCCCTAAGGGAAAGTGCTATCAGCTGACAAAGGCATGGTGGTTGACTGCGTCAAAAGGATGTCCACAGAGTAAGCGCGAAAATTGCCGAGGGCCCAAACGATGACCAAGAACTCTTTTTCCGCCATAGAGTAGTGGGACTCGGCTTTAGTCAGTGTGCGGCTGGCGTCGGCAACTACATACAGTATTCTTCGAATCCAGATTTGCGCTGAGCGAGCACAGCACCGAGTCCAATACCACTGGTGTCCGTGTGTACTTCGGTTGGTGCTTGCGGGTCAAGTGTGGTGCAGGATGGGTGGCGCTGTGAAGAGAGTGCGCAAGGTGTTGTAGTCATCGTTGCATGCAGGCGACCAACTCGAGAAATCCACGTTGCTGCCAAGAAGCTGAGTTGAAGGGGCAACAATTGCAGCAAAGTTGTGAATAAATCGCCGAAAATAAGAACAGAGGCCTAGGAAGCTGCGCAATTCCTGATTGGAAGTAGGTTTGAGAAGAACAGTGACCACACGAAGTTTAGCGGGGTCGGGGCGGATACCTTCCTTTGACACAACGCGGCCTAAAATGGTTGATTCGCGAGCAGCAAAGCGGCACTAACTGCAGGCCGGCGTCCGTAAGGCAGGTCAAGACGGGCTTGAGCTTTGACAGATGAGTCTCGAAGTCGGGCGAAAAGATAACTATGTCGTCCAGGTAGCGCAAGTGCGACTTCCCTTTCAGGCAGCATAAAACAGTGTTCATTGGCTCGAAAGTAGCCGGAGCATTACAGAGGCCGAAAGGCATGGCGTTAAATACATACAGCCTGTCAGGGGTCACAAATGCAATTTTAGAGCGATCTTGGGCTGCCATGGAGACCTGTCAATACCCAGAGCATAAATCGAGAGAAGAGAAGAGTTCCGCTCCTTGCAGGTAGTCCAGAGCATCATCAATACGTGAGAGAGCGTAAACGTCTTTCCGCATTACATTATTCAGGCGGCGGTAATCAACACAGAAACGAAAAGAGCCATTTTTCTTCTTCACGAGTACCACGGGGGAGGCCCATGGACTGTGAGAGGTATAAATCACGCCGCTTTGAAATATGATGTCATCCTGTTGTTGAATTTCATGGCACTCAATGGCGGAGACGCGGTATGGGCGCTGACGCATAGGGGCATGGCCACCGGTGTCGATGTGGTGGGCGACAGTTCACGTGCGGTTCAAAGCGGGTTGGTGTAAACCGAAGTAGGAACGAAGTGTCGAGCGCGGCAACCGGCGAGCTGAGCGCGCGCTTACGGCAAGGGACGGTGAATTGTCATTCTCATTCCGAGGAAGAATGAAATTCCGAGACACTCACCTCGATGCACAGCGGAAGGATACGCAACCGTATTGGTCACAAACAACGCCGTAAGGCCAGCTGACAGGGTGAGTGCGGCGTAAGGCAGGGACAGTGACTTGCGGCGGAGAAATATGGACGATGGCGTAATTTGTCATTGTATCGCTGGCGGAGGGAAGCGGAAAATAGGACTGCCGGGCCAGCCTACGCGGCTTGATGGATGGCGTCGACGGGAATACCGGGGGTCGGTAGCGTGCAGCTGCGGAGTTCTAGAGCGTAAGGCGACGGCAAACCGAACCTCCACCAAATATAACAGTGGTTTATTTGGTGACTCTGAGGACGACGGAAGCAGCGGTGAAGGAGTATAGTGGTCCGCCGTCGGTCAGGTTGAGCAGGATCTCACTCGGAGGGACGCATCGCGGCCGGGTTAATGGCCATCTTCTTCTGCATAAAGGTTATTTTCGTATATCTTGTCCGCTACCATTGAGGCTTAGTAGCAAAAGTGCACTGGTTTCGTCGTGGCTTCACAAGGCGTGCGGCGAATGGAATGACAACGTGTACTCCCCCCCGTGATTCTCCCCTGACGCCCGAGAGTTAGAGATGATACTGCACTCTACCCTCACACTTTCGGACCAGGCGCGCTTAATAAAGCCGTGCGCAGTGGTGGATCAGTGGTTAGCGTGCTCGAATACTGAGCCGGAGTACCCGGGTTCGGACAAGGCCGGGAAAAGCGCATGTGTGCTGCGCGATGTCAGTGCACGTTAAAGATCCCAAGGTGGTCTAAATTATTTCGGAGCACACCACTACGGCATACCTCTCTCTCTACGTCTTTAATTCCCACCTTCCTTTCTTCCTGACGGCGCAGTGGAGGTGTCGTCCTGGAATTGAGACAGTTACTGCGTCTTTCATTTTTCAACAGCAACATTTTTCAACTTTTTTTTCCTAAGAAAAAGTTGAAAATTGTTCAACTTTTCAACTTTTTTCAACATTTTTCAACTTTTTTTCCCCTAAGGCCGCCAACTACATGGTAGCGCTCGTGAGAGAAGAAGAAACTAGTGTGTCCAGCAAGACCTTGACACGTGGGCATCGTCGGCTGTATATTTTTTACCTAAGCTGCCGAAATGTTTTGCGGTGTTTAACAGCTAGAGCGTGACCGATGGACTTTGTATGCCTGGCTCAGATGACTGCCGATTGCGTGTGTTGCTTTCGCCCCCTCCGATTGCTACCTTTTGGGTGCAGGGCACAAGTACCGCTACTGAACGCTTCGCTTAGAAAGACGTCGCTTCCCTTCGTGCGATCTTTTCAGTGCGGGATATAGTGGAGGTGTTCGATCTGATAAGCCCCCGAACACGCCGCAAATTCATCAAAGCTCGTTTTCCAGCAGCCCCCAAAGCCGCCAAATTTCTACGTCCTACCACACGGAGATTAGTATTGAGGAGAAGAAAATGCAGTAACCGTATCGCTTCTTGACGGACCCCACAACCCGTCAAACACACCATGTGCAAAAGGATGAATAAGGGAGTGAAAGTAGAAAGACATTGAAAGAGCCGCAGTAATGGAGGGCACCGAAATAATTTAGATCACTTTGCACGGGCTCACAGCATCCCTGTCTGCTTCCGAACAGGTGTTAAAGGAGAATACTTTGCTGTTGAAAACCTGAACTCATTCAGTTTCGTTAACTGGAAAGGAACGCCGCAGAAGCAAGTAGGACAGTTGCTCATGGTTGATCGGATTGGTAGCGAGGAGCTGGAAGTAGTAAGAGAATATGTATACTTAGGGCAGGTAGTGACCACAGATCCGGGTCATGAGAGGGAAATAACTAGAAGAATAAGAATGGGGTGGAGCGCATATGGCAGGTTCTCTCAGATCATGAATGGTAGCTTACCAATATCACTGAAGAGAAAAGTATACAACAGCTGTATCCTACCGGTACCCACCTATGGGGCAGAAACGTGGAGGCTAGAAAAGAGGGTTCAGCTTAAGTTAAGAACAACGCAACGAGCTATGGAAAGGAAAATGATAGGTGTAACGTTAAGAGATCGCAAGAGGGCGGAGTGGGTGAGGGAACAAACGTGGGTTAATGACATCCTAGTTGAAATCAAGAGGAAGAAATGGGCTTGGGCAGGGCATGTAATGCGAAGGCAAGATAACCGCCGGTCCTTAAGGGTAACGGAGTGGATTCCAAGAGAAAGCAAACGTAGCAGGGGAAGGCAGACAGTTAGGTGGGCGGATGAGATTAAGAAGTTTGCGGGGATACAGTAGCCGCAACTGGCGAAGGACATGGTTAATTGGAGAGACATGGGAGAGGCCTTTGCCCTGCAGTGGGTGTAGTCAGGCTGACGATGATGATGATGATCGTAAGAATGCACGGCAGCAGACCCAAACAGTGATACGGCTAGAACTGCACACACATATCGGTGGCCCCAAAGGCACGGAAGAGAGAAATATGGGGCTGGTGTAGCACGCGACAAATTGGATTAGGGCGCGAAGGTATTTCCTTCTGAACAGAATGCGTAAGGAGGTATTTTCTGCCCCTTACAAGTTGGCCTCATTGTGCCTCCGGATCGACATCACAGGAGTAAACGTGTAACCATTATAAAAGTGGTCTATAGACTGTGTAAATACTTTTTGTAGACTCTGCTGCTATTGTATAGATATTTCCTTTTGTCTATTCATAATCAATAAGCTGTCTTTAGACGAAAGTCTACTAAAAGTGTATGGCCATAAATCTATACATTGCCTCTAGACTGTCTATAGCATTTGTTCTGCTTATAACATAGTCTATAAGATTTGTGTATAGAGAGTCTAATAGCTTTATAGACAGAACGCTGTGTCTAAAGCAATTTTTCTAAAGGAAGACAGCATGAAACGTCACGCCACTCAGTTCATCAGGGGTTCAGGTGAGGTTCTGTATGGAATTAGCCGCATCTGTGGGAAACGGGCGTATGTATAAATCAACGACAAAGGGACCACCAGTTTTCGATAAGAACTTAAAAGGGTATAATTTTCTCTTGCACTGCGGCGCATGCCTTTTGCTGGCAAGAACATTTGCTCCTTTGAACCTTCGCTGGCAAGAACAAAAATTCTGAGGCCAAGTCGGGACCAGATGTGACGTGAGCTTGCTGAGGCTTTTATTCATTTGGAACATAAGAGATGATTGCGTCATTGACGCCTTGATTAAATTTCTCTCAGAAAGAAATGAGATTATTGGCAAGCGCTTGGCGAATTATTTGGCAGACATGAAGATATAAATATGTGATTTCTTCTGGATGAAATCATCTGTGAGTTTGCGCCTCTCCTTATGCTCTTCGCGACCATAGTTTGTGTTGCGCAGTCTTTTGCTTAACGATGTCGGACTGACTTGACCAAAAACGCGCAAAAACTCTATGACGTACGGCTGGTGATCTTGTGAGGTGTGTTCCTCAAAGGCAACTAACTGACACCATTTCTTTTTTGGCCTCAGGAGGTAAAATTGGTTTCATTAACTGCTTGCAGCATTCGCACTCCTGATGATCCTTTTCCAAGTAGGGCGTGAAGAAGGTTAATTTTATGCCATGAATGCGTTGACTGGTGGGACTCTTTTTTAGGAGGACCCCTTTAAAGGACATTGACAAGGACTCCGTCCAGTTTTTTCTTAGTAAAAATCTATTCTATGGATTTTTTCGGGTACGTTGATCATTGTCCAGTAGCCAAAGGCGCATTTATGGTAGAGAATGTTCTATTCAAAAATTTGCTGCCATTCGATTCAGATTAGTGACGACTATTCCGAAAAGGGCCCCGGGATCACCGTTTTTGATTGAATGGCTGTTTTGCCCAGCCTCGGAGATTCGCGCCCAAATACCTTATCGACGCACGCAGTTTACACGAAATTGGTTCGTGATGACGGCAGCTGCATTTCCTTCTGCTGCCTTTTCTGGTTGTTAAGTTTTTAAGTTAAGTTTTTAAGCTGTTAAGTTGTTAAGCTGTTAAGTTCTCTAGATGTCTAGTTTTCCGTGATAGCAGCATGTTCAAACCATGGCAGATATAAAAATTACTCACGCATTCCAGGCTGCATAGATTGCGCGACTGCCTTTTTTTTTTGCCTGGAGACTGGCTGCGCGTACGCGGCTTGTTAATACATGTATATCTCTTGAAGAAAAGGCCCCAAGGCGACTACTGCATTCATAAGATGCTCACGGACACAAGAAACGAAATAGCGCTGCGAAGAGCACTTCAATGTTTATAACTCAGTGACGCAATAGACGGCGCGTATTGCTGATTGCTGTTCCATCGAATTACATTTTCAGCTGTTCTTCTTAATTCTTTCCTCGATGAGTTGCCGCAGCCTCAATGACCTCATCATAGACATGATTACATAAGAAACGCAGGACAAAAAAACTGCGTAAACCTTGATTTCCTGTCTACCTCATCTCAATTAAAGACACTTTTCGATGCTATCACTGCATTAAAACAAACAAAGAAACACGCAAAACAAACACACGCAGTGCAAAAACACCGCTCCGCGTCGTTCCGAATTTCGAATCATGTGCAGCGAAGGCGGTACCGCGGACTTACTTGCTTGCCTGATTGATACGCAGACCACGCTTTCTTCCCGTTCACATACGACCTGTGCCAACTTACAGAGGCAGCGACCTCCCGAGTATTGCCCCAGCCATGGATATTGTGGAACGCAGACGGCACTTAGGTGGTGAAAGCGAAGGCTCTTGTAAACCTATGAGGCAGCAGCAGATTCAGCGGAAGCAGATAATCGTCACTTATCTAGTAAAGAAGCGCAGTGTGCCGCGTCTTGTAGGAACGAAGGAGTGGAAGAGACGCCCTTCTAATTGCGGCTGTCTTTCGAAGTCATTTCCGGCGTTTCCGGTGCAGTGTGTTTCCACCTGAACTGCCTTGGGCGCGCATTAAGATGCGTTGCAGGCGCTCCCATTTCGTTCTCTCTTGTGCGGGCATCAAAGACGCCTGAATGGATTCTGTGCACGACTGTCATTTGCCCGTATACATGCGAAGTGAAGCGGGTGAATGGCGAACTTCGACCCCTACATGACGTCGATCTGATATTTTGCCGAGATAATGTGCTGATAAGGACGGAGAAGTGGGCGAGTTGGTGGGGATTCATGGTTTAAACTGCGCGAAGAAACGAGGACACAGCGGAAGAAAATCTCTTCCTGCGCCTGTGTCGTTCATTTTCTTCCGCTGTGTCCTTGTTTTTTCGCGCAGTTCAAACCATAATGTGCTGAAACATGCATGGGCTTCAGTTCGATATTTTCGTTGCACTTTTCCAGCAAATTTTAATATTTCTGTACAACACTTTTCGAAAGATCTTCATGAGCGTAGTCTAGCGCTCGGTACTCGAAGTCCCCGATTATCGGCCAGGATCGTTTGCGTTACCCACACCCTGAATTCAAGTGCTAGATAAGCGGTATTATCGGAAAATGGCCCAGTAGCAAGGTTATCAGACGTTTCAAATTGCGAAGTTACAGATGAGTGAAAAATCACTCATAATGTAAAATTACTGCCGTATGGGATCCACCAGAAAGAGTAAAGATATCACGAAAGCTGCAGCGCAAGGATTCGTGTGGCGCTTTCGAAGGAGTGGCACGTTTAAGACCAGTGGCGTCGCCAAAGTTAGAGCATGCTTAAGCCTATGATTTTTTTCAGCAAATTCAAAGCAGTATAGATATGGTACCAAAAATATTCATGCGCAGTGATTACAACTATAGGGAGCAGCGCAAAATGACGACCACAATCATAGAAGCAAAGAGTACAGGTGAGGAACAACCAACAATTTATCGAGAGCGACGAGCAGGTTTTTAAATGCAAGCCAGGATTCACGTGACACGAGAAAACCATTAACAGCATACATAGCAAAGAAATCTTCATATTAAAACACTATCTTTCAATAGCCTATCAAACGTTTGGCACGTACGTGTACAGCAAGAATTCAACACTCAGGACTGCTCTCTGTAGCCATGCAACAAGCCTAAACCACAACTATAGTAAACATGAACCTTTGATCACAGCTGCGGCCCCTTTTAATCTATCGTACTGGCGTCGCTTTGTTAGCAGCAACTCCTGACTGTTTTCCGCTCAAGCACATTCCAAATTTTCTTCATGCTTGTTTTCAGTCATTGGATCAATTGCTTCATGTTTCCGCTTCATTCGAACATGAAATAACAGGCTTTTCAACGAAGACTAAAAAATGTTCAGCCGCCGCGGTGGCTCAGTGGTTATGGTGCTCGGCTGCTGGCCCGAAAGACGCGGGTTCGATCCCGGCCGCGGCGGCTAGAATTTCTTTTGAGGAGAAATTCTAGACGCTCGTGTACTGTGCGATGTCAGTGCACGTTAAAGAACCCCAGGTGGTCGAAATTTCCAGAGCCCTTCACTACGGCGTCTCTCATAGCCTGAGCCGCTTTGGGACGTTAAATCCCATAAACCATCAAAAATGTTCAAAAATAGGCTTTTTAGGGTAAAGTAATGGCTTTTGCGGCATAATATTACCAGTGTTGGGGGATACCAGAAAGCCGATATCCGCTAATGTTAAGTAGTAAGCTGATAAACTAATTTCCCATAACTAACTTTTAACCATCATAGATTGGCAACTGGTTGCAATTAGAGATTTTTAGCCGCTCGTTAGTAAGAGCCATAGCAGTTGTTAGAATTTCGAAACGCGATTACCCTTGCCACTGTGGCCCGACAGAATATGACTGCATAATGCGAAAATACATGCACTTTCGAAAAAATGCAGGCAAAGCAACCCATCCAGAGCAAGTAACTAGTCGAAAAATCCAAACTTTTTCGAGCCACAGCGCCAAGGGTAATCGAGTTTTCGAAATTCTAAAAACGGATATGGCTATTAATGAGGGCCGGCTACAAATCTCTAATCGCAACTAGACACCTAACTCTATTAGTCAGAAAGTTAATTATTAAAAGCTAGTTAACCATCTACGACTTAAAGACGATTCACTAGTTCTCAGGTGTCCGCCAACACTGGTACTCCTATGCCGCAGAAGCTATATTTTTACCCCAAAAAGACCATATTTGAAGTCTTTTGAACGTGTTCGCTGAAGCACCCGGCATCGCTGCCTTTCTACGTACAAGAGCTCTGCGGTAAATCTGGATCCTCGATATCACATCGGACACCTTGTGAAAGAGGTAAAAATATTTTCTGGCCCGGAGAAGCTATAGTAGCATGCACAAGCGGTAACACTTCAAATCGGCAGGGGTTGCAGTAAGCACGAGAGGGAGGGGACGTTCGGGAGGCTCGGCTACCTAATATATTTTAAGGAACTTTTTTCGTTTCTGGTTTGCCCCTTCACTTTTGTATATATACATGTTCTGCTGTACTGAAATGTTTTCAGGAAACTGCCGTTCTATCTGCGGCCAGCGTCTCAAAAAAAAAATTCTTTGTCTTTTATATTTACATAACTGCTTTTGCAGTATGTTGAATTTTAAAAGAGGGCTTAGTCTGGCTTGTTGGTGCATGTTGATGGAAACTGATGAAACAGCGCTAACAGTCAGGACGGAAGCGAAGGACACGGACACAAGCGCTGCGTTATAGTAGGTTGTGTTTTCAGAAAAAGCCTTGGATGGTTAACTTTTTTAGCTTTTGCTCAAAATGACTCACCCGGCTATATTTGTTGTTTTGTAATGCCTAACGTTTTTGTTTATGTTTACCTTCATTTTGTATTTTCATGCTCTCATTACTGTATGTTTCATTCCTGGTACCTTGATGTACTTAACTCCGACTACCAGTTTCCAGCTATAGCCTTTAGATTGGGCCTTTTTGTTGTTGTTGCTAATTTCGTAATTTGTAGTACCGCCTCCCCCAACGTGATACCCGAAAAAAGTAGGCGTTTGCTCAATAAATGAAAGAAAAATGTTGGATTACGCTAAAGCTTCGCCTTTAAGAGTGGAACGCGACAGCATGTTGCATCGTGGTGGAGCAGCGCAAAGGACAGGACGCAAGAAACAAGGAAAGACGTGCACAGGTACTGACTATCAACTGAATTTTTATTGCGAAATACAGAGAATATATAGCAATCATGAGGGGGTGGAACATAGATAAAAGGGTTGGTCGGTCACCGGAATCCAGAAGACAGTCACGTCAGTAGATAAAACATATTGGTAAATGTGGTGGCGGTGAAAGACGATAAAGAGAAGCGGAGGGTGTATAGGGCCATGGCGCGAAATAACGGATGATCGGTAATGAAAGATGAGGTCGCCCAAAAGGGGCTAAAAGCTATGGACAATCAATAACGGAAATGATGGCATTAAAAACATATAAATTCGTTAAGAATAATTAAAAAACACTTTAAAAACATTAATAACTGGTAGGCTGCGAGGTGTGAATGGCCGTCCTTTGCGCTGCTCCACCACGATGCAACAGTACCAACTAGCCCAGCAACTTGCTCTTCTGAGCATGTTGCAGCCTGCCAGGGAGTCCGCCGGGATGAACCGCGGCGGTTGAATTTCGATGGCGGCGAAATTCTAGAGGCCCGTGTACTGTGCGATGTCAGTGCACGTTAAAGAATCCCAGGTGGCCGAAATTTCCGGTGCCCTTCACTAGGACGTCTCTCATAGCCTGAGTCGCTTTGGGATGTTAAACCGCATACACCTAGCCAAACCTAATCTCTCTTGCCTTCAATTATCTATTTTTGAGGCTTACATGCGCTGCCACACCCCTTCACAAGTATATGTCGCCTATTATCTATTTTTGATGCTTAGGTGTGCGGCCAATCCATCTCATGGGTACCTGCCATCAATTATATATTTCTGGCACTTACACATGGAGCCAATCCCTCTCGTTTTCAATTACCTATTTTTCAGGCTTACATGCCCGGCCACTCCTCCTGATGAGTATGTGTCGTCTATTATCTATTTTCGATGCTTACATGAGTGGCCAATCCACGTCACAGGTAAGTACTGTCTACAGGGTCTGTTCTGAAAGTAGTAGGACTCATTTTTTAAATAAATTTATTCGTGAGATTAGTACAAATGATTAAAATTTTTCAAAGTAGCACCCTTCCGCACCTACACGCTGCTGCCAGTGAATTTTCCAGTTTTCGTACGCCTCCAGGAACGCCTGGCCCGGAATGCTGTTTAGCTCCCTCGTCACGGCCTGTTGAACCACCTCTACCGATCCGTGATGTTTCCCTTTGAGCGTCGATTTTATTCTCAGGAATAGAAAAAAGTCTGGCGGGGCCAAGTCGAGGCTGTAGGGGCGCTGAGGCAGCGTTGCCGGCTTGTGTTTGGCAAAAAATCAGGGTCCTCATTCACATGACGAAGGAGATCCTGGCGGATCGCTTTCCGGTTGGCCTTTTGCTCCTCTGACAACACTCCCAGCACCATCTTCGCGCACACTTTCCTCATGGCTAAGTTTTCTGTCACGATCTGAAAAGCTTGGGTTTGAGGAATGCTCAAGTCATCAGCAATCATTCTGATACTCATCCTACGACCACAGTTCAGTAAATGTTTCATCGCTACATATTTTTATTGGTCTTGCTGGTCGAAGGGCATCCTGAGCGATCGTCGTCTTCCACTCTTTCCTTACCTTCTCAGAACAGCTTGTGCCACTCAAAAAACACCTGATCTACCCATGGCAGCGTCAGCGTACGCCTCCCTAATAATGTCGCGAGTCTCTTTGCCCGTTTTGCCAAGATTTACAAAAAAAATTTGATCGAGAGAGAGAATTTAGCCGGTGTTTAAAAATCGCTGGCATGCTACTCTGCGTAGGGAGGGGAATTTGGGAGATAAAGACAAAAGGAGAGCAGTGTGGAGGAGGTAAAAAAAACGAAGATAAAATGCGGCCATGAAATAGGTACTAAGGATGCAATGACGAGTATTGATGTAACCTATGGAATGATGGAGTGCATAGTCCGTCAAATGGGCTGACGAAGTTCACTGCATGAAGAATGCATGAAGGTAACGTGCAAGTGAATTTAAAGCTTATCGAGATGTCCAATGTCCTTTAAATATGTAAATAGAAAGTTCATTGCAAGTCTCTGTTGCCTGAGGCAGGCTAAGGGACCTAAAACTTTCTCCATCGTTAGGGGCACTGGGCAGAGCTTCTACATGCAATGTTCATAGTACGCACGCTCGTTAGCATACGCAGGGCACTCAAGCAAGATATGTTCCACAGTTTCTATCGAGGAACAGTTGTCACAATGCGGACTGTTCATTTGTCCAAAACGGTATCGCAAGCCGTTTGTTTATGCAGCATTCAGACGAAGTCGATGATAAAGTGTTTCCAAATGTCGAGGAATTCTGGGGGAGAGTCTTGATCTAAGATGTGGGTCGACTGAGTGAAGAAACTGGTACTGATATGTCGGCAAACTCCAAAGCCGATGCGTTTCTTCGGAAGCAAAACTTTTAGCCATTTGGGACGCATCAGATTTCGTGAAAAAAGTTCGAATGTATCTCCGATGTTGATGGCCCTTACGGGCCGCTTGTGGGAAATTCCTCTGCGCGGGGACGCACAGGCAGTAACTCGAGGCAGGACTTTGTACAAACGGTTTATTCTCACATCAGGGGGGCCGGTCGTCGTCGTGGCAGCTGGGTCAGGTGGTCCTTTGGCAGGGCTGGTCCAAGAGCGAGAGGGCGCGAGCCTTCCCGGTCTCGCCTTATAAAGGCTTTCTCCCAGCCTCGCTCCCCCGGCCCCCTCACTCGGGAAGAAGGGGTCCGAGGCTACCCGCGGTGAGCGGCGCGAGATTTGACTTGCCCGCGAGCAGACCCTACATCTCCCCCCCCCTCAAACGTCCGTCCCGGGGTCCGCCAGTAAGCGTTCGATGACCTCCGGGTCCGGGTCCATAGAGTCGTCGCAGGGGGGAGGGGTGCTCGCCGGGGGGCCGCTCACCGCTGGCTGGACGGGCTCCTCACGAGCCGCCTGGGGGAGCGAGGCGCCTGGCTCCACTGGGGGCCCTGCCGGCAGCGCCCTCCAAAGCTCCTCGGTCGCCGGGGACAGCAGGTCTGGGCGGCTGGACTGGAGGATGCGGAGGGCCGCCTCCTCCGGGCTGCCCCTCTGCAGTGGCGCAGCGGGGGAAGGTGCTGCAGCCGCCAAGGACTTCTCCGCTGCCTCCTTGCGTGCTTTATGCAACCCACCGGCCTCGTGGCGGAGCCGGTGCACGACAAGTGTGCCGCAGAGCGAGCACAGGCCGGCCCGCTCCTCGTCGTTGTACAAGCGGCCGATGGCTCCTGGGCTGCTCGGCGGCCGAAGCGCCGGCTGGGCGCTGAGGGGTGGCCTGCGCTTAGTGATCCCTGGCGCCCTTGCGTTGGCCTGCACCACTGGGAGGTGCTCTCCACTGGTTAGGCACGTGGTTAGGCTGGCGGTGGGGGCCACCGCGGCCGTGGAACCTGCGCCACTCGCGCGGCTACTGCCGCCAGCCGGGTGGCGCGCCTTGATGGCGGCCACCGTTCGACGGTGGTCTGCCTTGCCTTCTGGAGTCCGAGCCACGGGCATCGGTCCGCTGGAGCTTCCTAGAAGACATACTGAGAGGGCGAGAGCATGGCGAGTGATAATTGATCGAGAGACACGGGTGCTACCTGGTCCTCAGGTTGTAGCGTCGGTTGCGAACCGCACCGCTACCTGCTCGTCCTCCCGGGGGTGAGATCGCCGCATCGCGCTGATTTTCCACCGCTTCGCAGCCATCGTCCTTGCGAAGGTGGAAAGCCTTCAAATCAGCGACATGCACCGGACCGGCGGTTTCGCCGTTTGTCAACAACCGCAGCTGGTAGGTGAGCGGCGTAGTCCGTGCCGTAACTTCGTACGGCCCAGCCCACTTGTGCGCTAGCGACGCGGCGAAACCGCGCGCTGCGTTACTAAGTGGGTGCGTTCTCTTGAGTACTAAGTCGCCCGTGTTGAAAACGACGTGACGGCGACCTTTGTTGTACTGATCCGCCTGCTCCATGCGCGCGACATCGAGGTTTTCGCGGGCTGCGCGCTGCGCTGCCTCCAAGCGCTCCCGGAGCCTTGCCGCGTACTGCGAAAGCGGAGGGGGCGCAGGCCCCGCCGCGTCGAGTAGGGCATTCTCTAGCGGAAAAGCGATCTCTCTCCCAAAATTCAAGTAAGCGGGTGTAATACCCACTGACCTGTTCACGGTTGTCCTTGTAGCGAACGCCAGTTCGGACAGCCGCGCGTCCCAATCTCTGTGCTGCTCGGTCGTCGCGACCAGCATGCTCTTCAGATTTCGATTCACCCGCTCGGTTATGTTGCTCTGAGCGTGGTAGGGACTCGTTCTCCTGTGGCGGATTTGAAGCGCCCGACAAGAGTCTACAAAGACTTTGCTTGTGAAATACGAAGCATTGTCCGTAATCAGGTCGGAAGGGAAACCGAAACGAGTGAAAGTCTCCAACAGTTTTTCCCAAATTCGTTCCGACACAAGCTTCCTAAGGGGGAAAACCTCAACCCACTTGGAATAGTGGTCCGTTATTACCAGGATGAATTGGTTTCCGCGCGCGGACCGAGGGAGGGGTCCCATGATATCGCACGCGACCACTTGCCACGGGTAGTTGCTAACTACCGCCTTCATCATGCCAGCGGGCTTGCCCCCCCGAGGCTTGGCTACCTGGCATACCGGGCAGGTACGGGCGTATCCCAGCACATCCTTTCTCATTTCTGGCCAGGTCGCGACACGGCATAACTTGTCGTAAGTCTTACTGCCGCTGCCATGGCCTGCCAGCGCTGAGTCATGGAAGTACTGCAGGAACCGTTTCCGCAACCTTCTCGGGACCACGACTCGGAAAGGGGATGCTATCGCCTCTTCCTCGTCAAGTTGGGGAATATAGCGGAGCAGCAAGCCATCATCGCCCAGCAGATGCGCGTCGTACTTGCCCTCAGCGTTCCCGGTGCAAGCTGCGCTGCTCGCAAGCTCCTTCAGCACCCGCTGGCAAAGGCCGTCTGCTTTCTGGGCCTCGATCAGCTCTTCTCTACTGACCGCTACTCCCCAAGACAGATTTCTTTCTGCCTCGCTCCTAGGCAGGCAAACGGTCGCCGCCACGAGCTGCTGTGTTTCCCTTCCGTCACAGCACCGTGCGGGACCTTTGTCCGTCTCCTCTCTCTCTAAACCGGGCGCGACACTCCCGTCCGCCCTCTCCTCCTCTCCAACAGCGGTGACGCCGCTTTTTACAAAGCTGGGCTGCGCCTCTGAAGCGCTTCCGCCAGCATTCCACGGTGCGCGCGATAAAGCATCGGCCACCTTGTTCAAGCTGCCCCGGCGGTACTCGATGGCGTACGCATAACGTTGCAACGTCAGCGCCCATCTCGCGAGTCTGCCTGCGGGGTTCTTGAGCCTCTTTAACCAAGACAATGCCTGATGATCTGTCTGCACGGTGAAGACCGCTCCGTCTAGGTACATGTCGAACTTCGACAATGCGAACATGATCGCCAGGCATTCCTTTTCGGTCACGGAGTAATTCCGCTCCGCCGATGTGAGCGTGCGACTAGCGAACGCGACAGGGCGCAGTTTGCCCTCGTGTTCCTGCAACAAAACAGCTCCAACACCGTAGTCACTAGCGTCTGTCTGCAAGACAAACTGCTTGTTCAGGTCGGGGAGGCGCAGACTAGCGGTATTCGCTATCGCGCGAGCCAAGGCAACAAATGCGTCACTCTGTTCCTTGCCCCAGACCCACTTCGAGCCTTTACGCAACAGCAGGTTCAGCGGCCTTGCAAGCTCCGAACAGCGCGGGATGAATTGCCTGTAGAACGCAACCATCCCCAAAAACCTCTGGACGCTTTTCACATCCATGGGGCAGGGGTAGTTCAGAATTGCCTGCAGTTTGTCATCATTCGGTCTCAGTGTGCCATCATCCACGACAAAGCCCAAGAGGTTCACTCTCTTCGATGCCAACTGCACTTTCTTTGGATTGATGGTTAGACCGGCACGTCTCATTCTATCGAGAACGGAATTCAGGTGAATGAGGTGCTCCTCGAACGACTGTGAGAATATCACAACGTCGTCGAGGTACGCCATGGCGTAGTTGAACCTTGCATCGCCCAGCACGATGTCCATCAGTCGCATGAACGTGCTCGGGGCGTTAGACAAACCAAACGGGAGTCGAGTAAATTCGAAGAGCCCGCGGTGGCAGGTGAATGCGGTTTTCTCAATGTCACCTTCGGCCACCTCAATCTGCAGGTACCCTCTGCTTGCATCTAGGACTGTGAAGAACCTCGCGTTCCCTAATGCGTACATCACAGCCTCGATCGACTGAAAAGGGTACGCAACCGTAGGCGTCAGTGAGTTGAGCTTACGATAATCAACACACAGCCTGACCGATCCATCTTTCTTCGGCGCTAGAACCACTGGTGACGCCCAGGGACTTTGTGAGGGTCCCACCGCACCGGTGTCAATCATCTCGTCAAGGGCACAGTCGAGAAGCTGCCTCTTATGCGCACTTAACGGCCTCGGGTTACACCTGAAAGGGCGCGTATCACCCGTCTGAATCTCGTGCTGAAGCAGGTCGGTTCTGCCCGGTTTCTCCGTGAAGCAATCCGAAAACGGGAGTAAAGTTTCCGCGAGCCTTCGGCGCTGTCTACTGGGTCCTGAGAAAGACGCAATAATCGCTTCTAACGGGCCACCGTCTCTCAGCATCTCGAGGGAGCTCACCTGCCTTTCTGTCGCACAGGTGTGGACACCCACCTTTTTTGCAGGACAGCCGGGCAAGGATGCGCTTTCGAAGGGAATGAGGGGGGCGAGCTGGCTGTAACGATAGCCATTCTCAGCAGGCTGCGCTGCGCCTCTACAACGCCGCAGCCTTAGGGGCGATACTCTACGCGCTGCCCCTCGTCACGGTGCGCAAACCATCATGGAAGGCACTGGAGGTGCAGCATCGCAAAGCGCTGCGGACCTGCCTCGGTCTACCCGGAAACTCGCAATGCGAGGCGACACTGGCCGAGGCGGGCGCGTGGCCGCTGCAGCTACAGGCCACGCAGCGCTCGCTGCACCACATTGACCGCCTTCACCGCGCACCAGACGGCGCGGAACTCCTGCAGCGCCTTCGTCACTACCCGCGCTCAAGAATGGGCGCGGCACTGCAGGAATATGACCAGCTGACGCGCGCCACGCCCCCCTACGGCCTCTGCTCCCCCTGGCCCCTCACGACGGACGTACAGCGAGAGATCGTCGGCATCGCGGGAAAACGCAGCACACCACTATGTGCAGTGCAGCAGCTAACCGGAGCCGTCATCTACGAGCAACTGCGCGACCATCTGCTTGTGTTCACTGACGGCTCCGTGGTGAGCGAAAACTGCTCGCTCGCCGCAGCGACCACCATCCCCGCCCTGCAGCTGCACCGCCAGCAAAGAGTGGCTTACCTGGGCTCTTCGACCACGGCGGAGCTACTGGGTCTTCGCCTGGGCTTGGACCTGGTGCTCACCCTTACACCGCCGCCACCCAGGTGTGCTCTGCTGTGTGATTCCCGTGCCGCCCTCAGCCGCCTGCAGACTCCCGCCCGTGGCACCCCGTTGCTGTGCGCGTTACGCGAGCGCATTGAGCGCCTCGCGGAGCGCAGATGCAGTATTCGCGTGCAGTGGGTGCCCGGTCACTGCGGCATCCGCGGCAACGAGCAAGCCGACGAGCTCGCCACCGCCGCACATCAGCTTCCTCCCAGCGACGAACCGCTCGCCCTGGAAGACGTGCGTGCGGTGATCTACGACCACCTCCGTCAGCAACACCCGGACCCTCGCATCGCGCGAGGAGAGCGCATTTCTCTCGTCGGCGCGCGCTCACTGTCGCGCCTCCAGCGGGCGATGATCATCCGAGTGCGCGTCGGCTGCGTGTGGCCCGGGGAAAGACGGGTGCGCCACGGACTTACGTCAAGCGACGCGTGCGCTGAATGCGGCGCAGTGGAGACATTGGAGCACATGCTCCTTCGCTGTACCGCTTCTGCAGTGCCGCGTCGCGAGATGCTCGCGACATACAGGGCGCTGGGAATCATCCCGGACAGTCTCGAAGCGCTCCTGTGGCCGCGCGGCAGTGCGCGCACCCGTGATAGAACAATGGTGAGCCTCTGTGCGTTCATCGAGCAGGCGGACTTGACTCCCCGCTTGCTCTACGCCAGGTAGTGCACGCGTGACACGAACGCTCCGTGGGTGCTACCTCGGACGGTATACGCGGCCGGGCGCCCCACCCCGGCCGCTAGTGCAGTGTGCCGCGCGCGCGATTAATCCGAGACAGGACGCTACGTGCGCGCGGCTATGTACATACAGTTTACTTCTTGTGTAAGTGATTGTGCGCAGTGGCCGCTTGCGCGCACTTATTTTCGGACAATGCTTGGACATTAGCGCGCGAGCGGCGCGAACTTGATTACTTGTGTATTTTGTAAATAGTGTACAAAGCTCTCCCCTGTCCTTTCTTCCTGTCGCTCCCCTCTATACTTCTCCTCACTATCCTCTCCCTTTCCCTTTCATTTCCGCCGGCTGCAGCTCGGGTGCTTAAGATATTAGATAGCAATTGCCGCGGCCGGCAACACTCTTTTGCTTCACTTTTTATTTTTTAAATAAACCACTACCACCACCCCATGTCGAGCACAATGCCTTCGCTCGAGAGAAAATCCCTTCCCAGAATTACTGGTATTGACAAGCCAGGCAGATAGACGAAGCGATGTCTCCGCTTTCTGCCGTCAAAGCGCATCGTAAGACGCACTGCTCCCTTCGCCTTTGCCGCCCCAGCTGCTAAGCTTAACGGGGTTTCGGCCGGTCTGACACGGATGTTACCTATCCGGCAGGCCTCGTACACCTCTCGTCACCGACCAGTGACAGCGTTGAGCCCGTGTCTACGAGTGCAGAGTAGCATCGACCCGCTAACTGCACTAGCATAAATGGGCTTAAGCGCGGAACGACTCCCTGAGCTCTACAGGCGAGCGGGACAAAGGCCTCCCCGTCGCCGGCGCGGGAGTTCTTTTCCTGACTAGCGCCTTGACAACCATCAAATTCTCCCGCTGACGGTGAAAGGCCGGTGCCACCAGACATCACCGCCAGCGCCTGGCGTTTCCCTGCATACGCCTAGCTTGGCATTCGCGTGCCACGTGGCCGGGCTGGTTGCAATTCCAGCAAAGCCGGTCGTTCACCCGCCGCGTGGACGGAGGACCCCTCGTTCCACGAAGCGGTTGGGGACGGCTCTCCCCTTTCTCCGCGCATTCCTGACGCTCGCTCGGCGCGTGGCCTGTGAGGCCGGCACGACGCCGCTGCTCGAATGCGTACGGGTCCAGCGCGCGAGGGACAACAGGGGGTTCCGCCTGCCTTTCCACGGCCTTTACCTCGGCGCGCCGAGCCCTCATCGCGCATTCTCGGCCTCCATCCCATGCGCATCCCGGTTCCAGCGATTCGGCCGGCCTGGGGGGCGGCCGGTAGCGCAGTTCGGCCAATAAATCCGCCTGCACGGTCTTGGCCTCCTGCGCTAGGGCCTCGAGGTTTGTAAAACTGCGCCCCCGCAGATACGGCTTGAAGCGTGGATGGCACTGCCTGATCACACGCGCAACCTGATCTCGGTCGGTTGCCGTCGGATCTGCCCTCTTGTACAGCTCCTGCATTGCGCGTACGTACTCGAGGAGGCTTTCCTCTGGGTGTTGGGTGCGCAACGCGAGCTCCTCCAGCATCCGGCACTCATAATCAGGCGGCAAGAACTCGGCGCGGAAACGGTCTTTGAAGTCCGCCATCTACTGGAAAGTCGGCTGGCAGCGCCTCCATCGCGCCGCGCTCTCGACGAGTGGTACAGGCAGGACCTGCCCTAGCATTACGTCATCTGGGGCGCCCAGAGCCGTCTGGTAGTCCTCGAGTTGTTGTAGAAACTCGTGGACTGATTTCGCGTCCGTGTATCCGGAAAAGGAGGGGACCTCCATATTTATCCGCGGGCGCGATGCTGTCGCCGATGCTACTGATGCTGCGGCCTGGTTGGCGCCAGCCACCGAACCGAGCTGACGGGCTAATGCGGCAAACATCTCAGTCACCTGCTCTATTACGGCCGCCGCGTCGGCCGTCTCACTACCGGCTGCCCCGCCATCCAAAGCCGTGGCTGAAACATCCTTTCTGGGAGGCATAGTTCGCGCTAACTGTCCGGCCGCACCGGCTAACTGCTCATGGCAACAAGAACATTCGTATACACAACAATCTATCTACAAACACACGGAAATACACAACACAAAACGCCCGAAAACTACATAAATAACACAAAACCCCTAACAAATTTACAACACTACACAAGTCGCTACCCCGCGAACATTCCGCCTGACCCGCTCCTTAACCCTATCGGTCCGGCGTGGCCCTGAACAAAGAGGGCCTGCCACGAGTCTGGCTGCACGTCCCAAAATCGGCAGAGAAATCGTCCACAAGGTGTTAATTAAAGCCGCACGCTGGGCGCCATTATTTGTGGGCAATTCCTCTGCGCGGGGACGCACAGGCAGTCACTCGAGGCAGGACTTTGTACAAACGGTTTATTCTCACATCAGGGGGGCCGGTCGTCGTCGTGGCAGCTGGGTCAGGTGGTCCTTTGGCAGGGCTGGTCCAAGAGCGAGAGGGCGCGAGCCTTCCCGGTCTCGCCTTATAAAGGCTTTCTCCCAGCCTCGCTCCCCCCGCCCCCCCACTCGGGAAGAAGGGGTCCGAGGCTACCCGCGGTGAGCGGCGCGAGATTTGACTTGCCCGCGAGCAGACCCTACACGCTTCATCTGCTTTTTCATTAGCCTGAATGCCACAGTGAGCAGGTACCCACAGAAATGTTATGCAGTGGCCTGCGGCAATAGCTAAATAATGTAGATACCCGATGTCGAGGGAAACTGGCTGGTGATTTGTTTTCTTCAGCAGGTTGGCCAGGATCTGCAGAGATGCTTTTGAATCGGTGAAGATAACCCAACGGCGGGCGGTTCGGCGCAGGATGTAAGAAACAGCTTCCTTAATGCCGTGAAGCTTAGCTGTCGTAGAGGATGTCCTCCGCTGCAGCCGATAAGAAAGGGCATGGCCTGTTGAGGGCACATAAAAGGCCCCAAGAAGAGGTTTCATTGGTAGTTGAACCATCGGTGTAGAGATGGGTGCGCTGCCTATATTCCTCCATTAAGTAGGCGAGAGTAGCTTGCAGAAGCGCTGCCTGTGGCATGCGGCTCTTTGCATTCACACCTGGAACAAACTTCTTCATCTTTAGAGGAGAGAGTGTCCATGGAGGAAAGGCCAGAGGGAGTAGTTTCTGTGCCTGATTAATAGTAGGAAGGGGCAGGAGCTGCACTGCCAGACCAAAGCTAGAGTTGCTGTGAGTTAGGTGGACACGGTGCAGGAAGTGCTTCTTCCCTTGCAGGACATGGCGGAGATGGGTACGCATAGTTTCCTAAGCGGCAATCACCTCTACTGGGAGACATCCTGCCTCCGCTACTGTTCCTGATGCAGATGGACCCTTTGGGAGGCCAAGGCATATTCGCAGGCAGTTGCTCCGTGCGGCAACGAGAGTCTTATTGCTTGATGTAGATAATCTTTGAAGCACTGGTAGACAGTAGCGCAAGGTTCCTTCAACGTAGGCTTTTTCAAGCAGAAGCATTGATCGGCAGTTGCTACCCCACCTTGTTCCCGCCAAGAACCTGAACACTTGCGATGCTGCAGTGATCCTCTCGCGGAGTTTTTCAATCTGAGGTGACCAGGACAGATTATAGTCGATTAGAACACCCAGGAATCGCTGAGATCGCATATATGGTAGAGAAGGTCCGCCTAGGAGCAGCGGATATCGGGTCATCGTTTTTCTTGTAAAAGCCATTGCAACACTCTTTTCTGGCGAGAGACGAAGACCTCTGGAAGCCAGGTACATCGAAATGTGCAATAGCGCTCTCTGAAGACGTTGCTAGGTAACATAGCGCGAACGTGATGCGGTCCAGATGCAGATATCATCAGCATAAATTGTTATGCGGACCCCTCGCGGAAGGCTTCTTGTTATGTGCATAAGGACAATATTGAACAGGAGAGGGCTGAGTACCGCTCCCTGTGGTACGCCCCTCTCCACTGCGTGAAAGCGTGTTGGACGGTTTGTAGTGGTCATAAAAATTTGCCTTTCTTTTAAATAGTTTGATCGTATCGCTGATCTAGTAAACGCTCCATGATTCTGCGTGACGAGACGTTTCGACAGGGGTTCACAGTACAAGCGACCTGCTCTCTTCAATGGCCAAGAGCCGACTGCCGATTTTCCCCAGCATTCCCAATATCCCCCTTCAACGATCCTGCACGCGCCGACCGCCTCTCGTCCGCCCGTCCGCCCATGAAAAAATCATTCCTACTACTTTCAGAACAGACCCTGTATTATCTATTTTTGACGCTTATAGTTGCGGCCAATCCCCCTCGCCTTCGATTATCTATTTTTGAGGCTTACATGCGCGGCCACTCCCCCTCATAAGTATGTGTCGTCTATTATCCGTTTTTGATGCTACATGTGTGGCCAATTTCCTCATGGGTATGTGCTATTATCTTTTTTTGATTTGGTTTGGTTTATTGGGGTTTAACGTCCCAAAGCGACTCAGGTTATGAGGGACGCCGTAGTTTATTATTAGGGTTTAACGTCCCAAAGCGACTGAGGCTATGAGGGACGCCGTAGTGAAGGGCTCCGGAAATTTCGACCCCCTGGGGTTCTTTAACGTGCACTGACATCGCACAGCACACGGGCCTCTAGAATTTCGCCTTCAAGAAATTCAGCCGCCGCGGCCGGGATCGAACCCGCGTCTTCCGGGTCAGCAGCCGAGCGCCGTAACCACTGAGCCACAGCGGCGGGTGGACGCCGTAGTGGAGGGCTCCGGAAATTTCGACCACCTGTGGTTCTTTAACGTGTACTGACATCGCACACATCGAATTTCGACATCGACAGCGAATTTCGCCTCCATCGAAATTCGGCCGCCGCGGCTGGGATGGAACCCGCTTTATCTACTGTTGACACTTACACGTGCTGCCAATACCTGTCAGAGCTATGTGCTGTCTATTATCTATTTTTGACTCTTACATGTGTGGCGAACAATGCTCACGAGTATGTGCCTCCTATTACCTATTTTTGACACCTACTTGTGGGGCCAGTCCCCCTCATGAGTATGTGCCATCTATTATCTATTTCTGGGGAACAAATAAAAGGCACCGACCAAAAGAAAGATGAAATGACGCTTCGGTTCCTGCTCGGGGGCCTGGTTCACAATGAAGGTGAAGCGGAAATCGTTGCCTTAAATACGGCATAAGTCAGGTCCCAGACACAGAGCGTATACTTGGGGTAGATTGCCATCAAAATGGTTCAGCGCATCTGTTGTCGTTACGATAATCAGCGACTCAAGATAGAGCCGCGATATTCCATTCTTTTCTTTTACAAGGACACGTGCCTAGGGAATACGGTAAGTGGTAACGATATATGTCTACTTAGGGCAGGTAGTGACCGCTGATCCGGAACAGTCTCGGAAGGGGATGGCAGTTTATAATTAGTAGTGAGGCTCTGGAAGTGGCTAGAGAAAAATTCAGGGGGCACTTTGGCTCTCTGAAGTGGTGCAAGGCGAAAGCGTTTCCTGGCGCACTGTTTGTTTTTATTTTTTAAATATTTTATTTTTCTTTTAAGGCGAAAGCCTTTAATGTCTCATCGTTGTAAGCAGCAGTTGTCGACAGAAATGTCACGCTTTTCAGTTGGTCGAAACGGTCGTGACGTCACAGTGCGCGAATTTCAAACAGGGCCAATTGTACTTCGGCTAGTAACTAGGCAACCAATTGAAGGGGTCGTATAGTGATGCTTCAAGTAAGTGGGACTGAGCTTAGTTAATTGCTTGATTGCTCCATTAGCCTAATTAACGTTTCAAGTCAGGCCATATAAATAAATAAAACCGAGTGAGAAATTGGTCGAGCTCGGGAATCGAACCCCGGTCTTCGGAGTGTGAGACGAGCATGCTATCCACTCCGCCATGCCAGCTCGATGGTTTGAGAACAAAGGTGCGTCTGGTGAATACGGTGTCTTCGATCACTCTCATCCTCCTCCCTTCTCTTCCGGCGAGGTTTAGGTGTCCACCGAGATATGAGAGACACATACATTTCCTTTCCTCAAAACCCAATTTGCCGACGAGCGAGGCATAGAACCGAATGGGCGATGGCGTTTTATGGACTCCTGGAAGCGTTGCAAGGCGCTGTCGCGTTCCACTCTTAGAGGCGAAGCTTAACATCTTAACCACACATCAGTGACCACACTTTAGGTAAAAAAGTGCCCCCCCCCCCCCCCCCCCCTGAATTTTGACGGGTGTCCACCGAGATATGTGAGACAGTTACTGCGTAACTTCCTTTCCTCAAATACAATTTTCATTTTCTTCATTACGGGCCATCTTTGCCTTTCTTCTTTCACTCCCACTTCCTCCCTTCCTGTACGGTGCGGTTCAGGTGTACACCGAGATGACAGAGAATTACTGCGCCCTTTCCTTTCCTCAAAAAGCATTCAAAGGGCAAGGCATCGCGCCGAACGGGTGGTGGCGTTCCGTGGCCTCCCTGGCAGCGCTACAACACGCTGTCGCGTTCCACTCCTAAAGGCGAAGCTTAAGCGTCATTAATTAGTAGTTAATTAGTACTCAGGCACAAATCAGTAATTAACCATTAATTAGTGATTTGTCATCACTTAGTAATTAGTACTCAATTACATGTGACGCCCCCGGTGCCCCAGAAGCAGTCAAAGTGGTGCGGAAAATGCTTTCGCCTCTACGCACTTTAGAGAGTCAAAGTGCCCCTGAATTTTTTTAGAGCGCAGCTCTTTGGCGTCCGTTCCTGGGTTTCGCGTCGTCGTCGGCGTTGTCGTCGGCGTCGGCCTCGTAACCAGCTCCGCCCCCCTTTCATCCGCAGCTGGGGTTGACTCACTATCGGCGTCAGCGGCATCAGTCAGTCGCTGCTATCTCTTCCCTCCTCCCTTTATCGTGTTGTCCGCTTGCTGCGCGCGCTTCTGCCCCCATCGTTTGCCGCTGGGTGTACACGCCGCCCCCTCCCCCCTCTTCCTGCGAGTCTCCGGTTGTCAAAGCGCCGGCTCGAACTTAATTCCTTTCTTCGCTCCTCCTCCAATGCAACCCCTGTGCGGTGGCAATCAGAGAGCCAGATCGGTGGCGGCGGATCTGTATATGTGCACCGCCCGAGCCGAAATTGCCGCTGCCGTTCGCCCTGTGCGGTGGCAATCAGAGAGCCAGATCGGTGGCGGCGGATCTGTATATGTGCACCGCCCGAGCCGAAATTGCCGCTGCCGTTCGCCACTGCGAAATTATCTGCCAGTTCTTTCTGAGCCATGAGCGAGACGACCGATGGAAGTCCTCCGTCTGCTAAAAAAAAAAATTCTGTGATAGCGCATACATGTGTTGCTCGATTTCTTTGCGTCAATCTATCGAAAAGGTGAAACAGCTTATTTGCTGCGCTCAAATTTCGCATTAGGAAGTAACGTAATCGTCGGTAATTTTTATGTCATAAGTCGTTTGTTTTCTTACTTTTATTGTTTTTTATTTTTATTTGTCATATTTTATTTTTATTTTACATTTTTTTAGTTTTGTTCCTTTGTTATTTTCTTATTTTTAGTTTTTCTTTTGTTATTTTTACTTTTATTCCTTTTATTTTATTCATGAAACCCATGCATCCACTACATGTGTCTTTATTCATGCTCAAACCTTCAGCCTTCGTGGCGGAGTGGTAGCGTCTCCGCTTCAAATGCCAAAGGCCCTGGTTCGATTCCCAGCTTCAGTTACGCCGAAACGCGGACAAATCTGCCGACACGGCTGCTAACGACAGTATGTGGCATTAAGGGCTTTCGCCTTAGAACTTCTTATTGTGGGTAGTGACCGTAGATCCAGATAACTAGACGGAAATAACTAGAAGGATAACAATGGAGTGGAGCCCATTTCGCCGGTTCTTCCAGATCGTGATTGGCAGTTTGCCAATATTCCTCACGAGAAAAGTATACAACAGCCGTATCTTACCGGTACTCACCTATGAGGCTGAAACGTGGAGGCTAACGAAAAGGGTTCCACTTACGAGAAGACTGAGAGCAACGCAGTGCGCTATGGAACTGAACATTGTAGGTGTAACGTTAAAATACAGGAAGAGGGCAGAGGAGGTCAGAGAACAAATGAGGGTTAATGACATCGTAGTTGAAATCAAGAGGAAGAAATGGGCTTGGACAGGACATGTAATGCGAAGCAAGATAACCGATGGTCCTTAAGGGTAACAGAGTGGATTCCAAGAGAAGGCAAGCGTAGCAGGAGCGGCAGAAAGTTGGTTGGACCGATGAGATAAACAAGTTTGCAGGGACAGGGTGAGCGCAGCTGGCAGAGGACAAAGTTAATTGGAGAGGTATGGGAGAGGCCTTTGTCCTCCTGTGGACGTGGTCAGGCTGATGATGATGATGATGTACAATTCTGCTTGCTTAACATGAACAGAAGTCCGCACAAGTCTGCTCTCAGCCTTGTACGATGCTGACGCAAACGAGTTAGCGGTAATAGATGTGAAATAGAGGAAATAATACTATTCAGGAACGAAGAGTTCAAGGTCACACGCGTAAGAACCGCCGGTAAATCCAGGGCATCACACGCCGAGGACCCGCCGCGGTGGCTCAGTGGTTACGGCGCTCGGCTGCTGACCCGAAAGATGCGGGTCGGATACCGGCCGCGGCGGCCGAATTTCGATGAAGGCGAAATTCTAGAGGCCCGTGTCCTGTGCGATGTCAGTGCACGTTAAAGAACCCCACGTGGTCGAAATTTCCGGAGCCCTTCACTACGGCGTCCCTCATAGCCTGAGTTTGCTTCGGGACGTTAAACCCCAATAAACCAATACGCCGTGGTAGGCGTACCCAGTGCGGCTATGTTGTACCCCGTGCGTACTCATGCAAGTACATTTCCTCGCCTCCCTCCCTCCATCGGGTCTCGAATCAAGTTTGTTATCTGAGACGACTTTGCCCTGCTTTACCTGTCGATTGCTTTTTTTTTCTTTCTGGAAGAGGTAAAAGTCCTCAGAGTGAAAGGAATGCTTCACAACGGGGGCCAAAAATACAGCTTCTCGCCAGGGTCACGCTAGGCACACACTGGGTCGCATCTTGAATGACCGGTTTTCAGTTGATCGCTGGGAAATGTCAAGGACAACGAGCCGAAAAAGCGCCGAACAGTTGGCTACGAATTTACTTAGAAAGTACGCGCTCGCCGCCATCTCGAAAGCAGATGGTACAGCCTGCATGCATCGTAAAAGCACGGCCGATGTAGTTCGGCCAAAGTTATTCGAGCGATCACCCATGCAAAAATGCATATAAATGGGTGATCCTACGTTTTTGATAACGCAAGTTGTTGGGCGAGTTGGTAAGAGTATTCCATAAATACTGCGCGACGAATGGGACATAGAAGAAAGGAACACAGCAGCGCTGTGTTGTGTCCCTGCGTGTTTCTTCTTCAATGTCGCTTTCGTCGCGAAGCATTTATAGAATGTCCGAGTTTTCGCACTTGCTAGAGATATCAGCCCCTGACTTATAATACTCCTCTTGCGCTCAGTAAATATTATTTTCTGATGACTTTATTCTTAGGCAGTTGGGTTCATGTTTTATCAATACACCATCTGCGACACAGTTCCCTTATTTTCAATTTTATTTATTTTGTTTTGAGAGTAACATTTATGTATTGGATTGCACATTACAGTTCTCAGCTTAAGTGTGAAGGCCTCCAGTCATTAGCATTGACGCTAAAGTTCGGCACAAGTATGGAAACGTGCTTGTGAAAATATTGGTAATAAATGAGCAAAAAAAAGAAAATATACTTGTTCAGGTAAATAGTTACTCGACAGAAACCTACATTTATACATTCTGCATGAAAATAGTAAACAATAAGCGGACAGTTTGCATCTTGCACGAAAACCAGTTAAGCCAGAAAAACCTTAGCTACGGGACAAGTGCAGCTAAAATTTAATATGAATTAATTTACATAAATCTCAGAGTTATATTTCGTGGACTGAAAGAAAGGATGAAAACTACAGAACAGCTGTTTCCGCAAGCAAATTACGCTACCAAGTGTGCATAAAGTGAGGGACCAATCGCCATTTTATTTAACCCAGGTTTATTAACGCGAAAGGTTTAATAGTGTTGCAAGAGTTAAAAAATTGTAACTTTTAACCAGTTGACAGAAGATATCAAGAAATCACGGAGAGAGTGCTACATACATGAGGAATATTTTTTGCAACTGTCAGTATAAAGGAAACATGGGCCTTACTCAACCAGCTTCTTGGACGTCATCATGAACCATTACCTCCTACCCTTATCATTGATGGTCTCGAATATAAAGGAGCGACCATGCTAACAAGTTCAATGAGTACTTTTTTTTAAGTCCTCCGAAATGCAATAACTTTTGTTTAGATCTCATAGCATTCTGATCTAGGGCTTATTCAAAAGGTTGGTTGGTTGGTTTATTGGGGTTTAACGTCCCAAAGCGACTGAGGCTATGAGAGACGCCGCAGTGAAGGGCTCTTGAAATTTCGACCACCTGGGGTCCTTTAACGTGCACTGACATCGCACAGCACACGGGCCTCTAGAATTTCGCCTTCAAGAAATTCAGCCGCCGCGGCCGGGATCGAACCCGCGTCTTTCGGGTCAGCAGCCGAGCGCCGTAACCACTGAGCCACCTTGGCGGGGCTTATTCAAAAGGGATTTTTCTTTGGCCATGTACAGAAAGTGAAGTAATTGACATAATTAGATCATTCTGCATTGAATTATCTCCAGGTATAGATGGCATTGTAGTACCACCTATTAAGTATTTTTTTATCATTATCTTTAAGCCAGTTTCTCCTAAATGCAACAGCGTACTAAACACAGGACGATTTCCTGATGAAGCGAAAATAGGTCGTGCTAGCGCCATTCATTAAGGACGCGACTTGAAGCGCACCTAAACAATTTGCGCCCCACTTCCGTTGCCACAGTGTTCAAAAATTAGCAGACCGGGTAATTAATACTCGGGTCATTTATTACCTTGAAAAAATTTAAACGTTCTACCAGCCTAATGGCTTTCAAAAAGATTGCACCAACGAATTAGCACTTTATGAGATAGAATAAATTTTTTTAGATAACATAGAGAAAAAGTGGTTAACGGTGCGTGTTTTCTTAGATCTACGCAAAGAATTTGATTCGGTTAGCCATAAAATATTACTAAAAAAGCTCTAGTTCTATGGGGTGTGGGGAATAGCGCCTTGAAAACTGATCGAAAATTATCTACCACATCGACAGCCGTGCACTAGGGTAAATGGCTTTTACTCTGAAATGAAATTTATTACTACAGGTGTGCCGCATGGGTATATTTTAGGCCCAATTATCTCCCTCATGTAAAATAATGACGTAGTGAATATTCCTCGTACACGTAGCGCAGTTATGTACGCAGCTGACAGCAATGTGTTTTTTTTACGGGAGCGGACCTTCTTTGAGCATGCCGCAAACTTCTGGCTATATCAACTTTCTCGATGGTTGAACTCAAATAAGCTTGTTATAAATGTGAACAAAACTAAAGCATTATATGAAGGGCTCAAAGTGAAAATGCTGGCACAAACTTCTGCCTCATTTTTGAAGATGTGCGTCTTATTCATGAAAGTTCCATGAAATTTCAAAGAATAATTTTCGAGGAACAGCCTCTCTGGAGACAACATAAAGAATATGTTTGCAGAAAGGTTTTCTGTTCAATAGGCGTCGTTAAAGGGAAGGTGAAATTGTTTTTTGTGAATCTCAGGTTCTCCAAGAATTTGAAGGTATGAAGCTTCTAAATAAAGCATGCCAAGCAGTTTCTCTCAAAACGGCGACGTAATCTCCGATAAAAAGTGAGACGATATTCAGTCTCCCCCTCACTTCGTTAGAGAAGTGCGGAGAAAGTCGTGATGACGTCATTGCTGCCGAAATTTCAGACGTCGGCTGCCTTCGCCCACGATCTCCCGCGCGTCTTCCAATGCCGCCAAACAATGCTTTGTGGGCGTTACCTTCGGCGGTGCCGGTATTCTTCTTTGAAACAACCGTTTCTTCGTTGGAAACCCAGCGCAACCCTGCGTGACGTCATAACTGCGGCCTCCACCAGTCGCTGCGCACTGCAGAGAAGCTTGAACACCGACGCGGCTTTATTCTGAGATTACGTCACCATTTGAAATCCTGGCACAAAAAGACTTGGCATGGTTTACGTGCAAGTTTCACACATACGACACCTTTAAACTCCTCGAATTCTAAAACTTCTTCTGTTGCCCTTTAATAGACTTATAACTGCTCTGCCTAACAGTGGCAGTTAAAAAACAGCTGTACTTATCGCCACTCCACTCACATCTGCATTAATGCCTATTGGCGTGAGGCTCTACCGCAGTTACCAATAATCACTAACTTTACACATTACAGAGAAGTGCAATCAGAGCAGTGAGAAACAGCATTCATTGAGAGCACATGCGCATTCTTGATGAAGTATAATCTATGATGTATTGAACAAGTATGTAGAAAGAAGTCAGCATTGCACACACATAGTCTATATTATAGTAATGAACAGGAATTTGAGAATAATTAATTAATAATTAATTATAATCATAATGCGGTTGGCGTAGCTTACAAGCTACACCACCCGCATTATGAAGTTCACCAACTTCGTGCCAACTACAGTTTTCAGAAAATGGCGCGCCATATACCGCGAACATTAAATAATTATCCTGATATACTTAGAGTAATACAGGCTAGTGAGCAATCGTGAAAAAAAATTACTCGTGGTTTGCTGGCCCGATAGTTCTTACCTACAGTTCTTGCTCAATTATTAGTTATTTATTATTTCTTAGCACTTTTCGTTGAATTGCTTTCTTGTTTATTTTTAACCGCCGTTGTGAGTATTGCCAGCAATTCATGGGCAGTCTCTTTTCAGTTATCGTTCGATTCTTGAGTTGTGTGAGGTGATATGAATATCGTTTTTCATTGAACTTCTCAATTATCTTCTGTGCGACTTTCCTGCATCATTTCTGCGAAAATGTATATACTGGCGTTTTTCTTGTTGTACACATAGCCATGTAATGCGACGGTTGTTTAGTTATTATTGTTTTGGGATGATAGTCCTCTGTCAGGTGTGTATAACACCCTATGCCTGTCTTACACTGCTTTGTTTACCCAGTTGTAAAGAAACCGGAATAAACTTCATTTCGTTTCAAAGTGTTAACTCACTCACCGTAATTACACATGCAAGGCGGCGGCCATCGTCGCCATGCTTCCGCTATTGTGACGCAACTGTTGCTTAATGGCGTTTGCTCTATTCCGTAAGCCAGAAGCGAAATGGAAGCAGTTTTAACTTCAGCGGTCGCTGTGCGTCGTTACCAGGCGAAACGCCGTTAGAAAAGCCGCGTCACACCGGTAGGAGTTTAGCGGTGATCATGAACATCTTGCATGCGATGCACAATAAAGCGGACTGGGGCTGTAAGTTTGGGACCGTATATCTTGGAACGCGCTTCCATAGGAAGTAGTCTGAGAATGTGGCCCCCCCTCTATGTTTCCAGTGTTAAAATTGACGCTAGCCACAGTGGTCAAGACGTTTGTAATTTAATTTCAGTCAAGTTGTTGACAGCGACAATCATCCTCCCACTTTATGCCTGTCTGATCATGGAAAACGGCCTTCATGCACTATACTGATCGTTCGTGTTTTAAAAATACTCGGAAGCGGCACTGAATAGGGAGAGTAGACAGCGGAAAGCAAGACAAGGACCAGAGTTCTTTTCTGCTTACCACATTTCTAGTAAATAACTGCGCGAGGATCATGAATACAACGATGACTGAACAGGATGTAGTGGGTGTATCAGAACGCGTTCCGCCGTATCCTCACACCAAGAATAGCGATTAGAGGAAGGAAACAAAATATCCGGCGGTAATTTTCCATTGGCTCGATGTCCATTCGGAAATCTTCCATAGCAGATGCCCTTGTGGACAACCGGCAACAAACAAATGCAACGCAGCGAAAAGCGGTGAGCTGCAGGCTGAACGCCTGCTGGCCCTCAACAGCCGAATCGGGGACCCCGATATGGAATGGCGGAGCACGGAAAATGCAGAATATTCATCGCGGAGCTTTACCTCTGGCTTCAGATTATCCACATGCTTACGATGTATGTGCGAACGAACACACGCACGCACGATTATATGAAAGACGGGCCACGCCAACTCTGGCCGCCGTTGCTGGGAAACGTTTCACGCATTGATTATACGTGCGCGCAAGTCACAGCCCCTCGCAAGGTCACTCGTGGCCCACCCGCAGGAGTCTAGAGAGCCCTTCGCATCTACCGCGTTCGTGACCCTTACGTAACAGCGGCGAAGACCGAAGCGAAAGCGGTGTCATTTCAGATGTAGAGGGGGAAATATGTGACGTCAATCGTCGGTCTTCTGAGCCGGATCGGTACAAACGAGCAGCGCCGACACCTGAGGGCAACAGCGGCCCGCGCCGGGCATGGCCCAGGGTATAACGACCGGTGCGGCCCGGCCTGTCTGCCCTTGTGGCGTCCTTGCCGAGCCAGCTCTCTCTCTCTCTCTCCACAGACATGGGTGAAGCCTTTGCCGGTTGGCGCTGGGCTGTCGTTTCTGCGATTCTGTGTGCGAGTCGGAAGAGACAGAAATAGAAAACGTTTCCGAACAAGCAACCCTCTCGAATATTCCATTCAGCGTGCAACGCTTGCAGAACTCCGCTTTCTTCCTCCTGTATGACAGCACGGCACTTGTTGACCTCTGCCGATAACGTTTTAGCGTTTTCTCAGAATTTTATGAATGTCGCTGCGCAACCGTACTGCGACACGGAAGCGCACCATTAAGTCACCGACCGCTGGAGAGGAACGACTTGCCTGAATGGCTGTTGAATATGCTGTACAGAGTTCACTTTCGTCTCCCTGTATCTGAAGCTTCCGGGCGACAGATACATCCGTGGGGGAGGCGTTTTTGTGAGAACCACATCTCACGTAAATCGAATGTTTTTCGCACATTTTGCTTTTCTTGCGTGTTAATGGAATAATGAACGCTGCACATATTTAATCGATTTATGAAAACTGCAAGTACCAGTGGGGAACAAGCGGTGAAAATTTCGAGAACACATCACGAGCTAGTTGGTTTTCCATCACAGGAAAACAGCGCAAACTTCACGAGGACGCAGAAAAGGGAGACGCCTGTGTCTCGTCTCCCCTTTCTGCGTCCTCGTGAAGTTTGCGCTGTTTTCGTTGTGAGGGGGTGAACATTTCGCCGAAAGGCTGAGTAGAATGGCACAAATAAAGTTCAGGGCAAAGAAAGAGGTACAATCAATGCATTATACTAGCCACAAAAAAGGACAATAAAATCACCTCAGTAAGTCGGAAAGCCATAAAGGATGAAGATTAGAGCAACATACGCTGCAACCAGCTGTCAAGAAAGTCTGAGAGACCACACCGGAGCAACTTAGGATTACTAGAGAGGAATAGGTTTAAGGTAAAAGCTGTCTACTATAAATTATAGCTTAACTAAAGTTAACAACTTTTGACATGATTTTAACATCATGAAGCGTATAAACGAATTACAGGAGTGGTACAGTTTGTGACTCGGGGCCGCCTTCAGTATATAATGCATGTCTGAATATGCCTCAAAGCACACGAGAACACGAAAGCACAACAAAAACAAATGTCGAAGAAAACGTACAAGCTAATAGAACGTAAAGTCAAGAAGAAGAAAAACAAATTAAATGGCGAAAACACCACGTAGGAGCTTGGACGGCAACGTGAAGCGGAAAAGTCACTTGTACTTGCAAAAGCGCCAGGAACTGGAAACAAGAAGGAACGGCGAATGGAAAGCTCCAAGGTATCTTGCATGTGATGGGGATATCGGCCATGGTGTGATATTAGTGCGATATTATTGCTCCCATCTGCTGCTGTGCATTGAAAATTGGAATAGTCATAAGAGTTCGTTCTCATGACAGCGTGAAAATGCCACGTTCGCCGTGATGGTAGTAGCAGTGTACGCGCGTAAAGCTCAATACTTAGCGGTCGGTGGTTATAATAGAGTAAAATGTTTGAATTTCATTGTAATTTGCAGAGTCGGGATTGCAGTGTAATTGCGGTAATGCAGCACCGCATCTGCGGTAGACGTTAGCAAAAAGCGACTGGAAGATTGGTGGCTCAAAAGCAAGTTCAGGAGTAAAAGTTGTATTTAAAGAAAATAGTGATTTTTAAAATAATATCGGTAAGTTTGACAGATTGCGTAAATAAATATCAATAGAAAAAATCGAGCATAGGGGTGGAACTGCTACTGCCTTGTTTTAAAGGGGACACTCCATCCATTTATCAATCCATCCGTCCGTATTAACAATAACTGCACTTTACAATAACTGCACCACTCAACTTCTTGAATTTTGTCTTGATAATTTTCCTCTTATGATTGCAGTAAACAAGTTGGCCGTATAGTGTTAGATTCCTAAAATCCGTTGACACTGTATCACGCTCCCTTCTGTTGCTCAAGCTTACTTTGCTAGGTTTGCCAGAGAATGTGCTTTGTTGGATAAGAGACTATCTTCACGGCCGCACTCAAAAAGTAATAATAATTGGCCCTGACTCATGCTATGTATCAGTAACATGTGGTGCTCACAAGGATCTGATTTTTATTAATGCATAGGTGTGAGATAAAAATTTCGCTCTACACCGATAATAGCATTCTTTACCGTGGTATAGTGACCGATGAAGATTCAGTCGAATTGCAAACAGACCTCACCCGGATATTGACATGGTGCAGAAACTGGAACATGACCCTGAATCCCTAAAAGTGCCTCATTACTTTCACCAGAAGTAAAATCAACATATTAAAAATTACGTTTTATATAATCATCAAATAGCAGTAGATCAGGATGCGAAATACTAAGGTCTATATTTCTCGCCTAATTTAATTTCGACTAATCATGTTGAATGTGTAGATTGAAAGCCAGCCGAGTCTTAAACTTCAATAAAAGAAATTTCCCCGGGGTACCCCAAGACGTCAAGGAGGTTCTTTATGTCTCAACTGTGCTTTCGGTCTTGGAATATGCTCCAGCGATGTGGGATCCAGCAAGAAAAATTCCTCATAAGAAAATTTAAGGCATACGTACAGAATTGTGCAGTACGTTTAGTTTTGAACTGTCATGATCACGGCGTCAGAGTAAGCAGGTTAAAAAGGCAGCTTGGCTGGGCCTCCCTACAACTTCGTCGTGCCTTCTTCAGGATAACATCTTCAAACGATATTATAAATAAAAAAAATGACATTGACCGAGACGCTTACCTGAAACTTCCAACATCCATTTCACAAAGTATAGCCGTAAAATGAGAGAAATAGCTTGTCAAACATGTGCGTTCCAGCCATCTTTCTTTTCACGCACAATAAGCGAATCGAACAGCCTTCCGAACGAAATAGTCAATTACATCTTCCCTTAAAGTACATTTACGAACGGTAAAAGACTTGTAGTTAAATAATATGCACCATGTTCTATTTTCCCAATGTTTTTGCATGCGTTATTACAAGTAACTCATAAAATACATGTGTTGAAATCTTTACATGTTTCCATACGTTTCTGCATACATATGAGGTACATACTTATTGCCGCAGTGCTTCTTTGCTACATTGCGTGTGTTTGTTTGCTCAGCAGTGAGCACTGCTTTCAAATCACACTACGTTTGTTCCTCCGTACACCAATGCTCAGTGGGCGATTTGTACGTGTTGCAATAAATAAATAAATAAATAAATAAATAAATCACCTCTGACAGTCAATGCAAGCACTTATAAAAAACCGGAACACTTGCATCATCGAACCCACCTTGTTTCTCAAAGATGAAGAACTTTAGTTCCTTGACAAAACTTGATTTCACTGTGAATTGTTAGTTTGTGTTGTACAATTGTAAACCTTTTTCTTTTTCGCACTTATCTGATTACAGCCGGTCATGCGCACAATAAATGTTTTGGATGGCGATTAAATCAGTTGAGAGTCAGTGCTCGTTGTGTGTTTTTATTTCTTTTCGGCTTTGTGTTTTTGCACTGTTTTGCTGCAGTGAACTTAGGATTCACTTTCGAAGGAAGCCTAAGTTGGAGCGCCAGCATTAAGGACATAGTCGCTAGCGCCACTCAGGCTCTGGACACCGAGGCATAAACTAAAGCACGTCCAAGACAAAACTAATGGCCTGCACTTCCCTCGTGAGTCCTCTACTCGAGTATGCTGATGTCGTTTGGGACCTGGACTTTAGTCATATTGAAGGAGTGCAACGAAAATTTTTCGGGTCCATCTAAAATGCCTACGGAAGACACGTCTCCGTGACCAGTATTATGCGATCGGGCCTTCCCCAGCTTGAGCAGCGTCACAAGACGCAGCGACCTAAATGTTGTTTAATATAATTAATAACAATAACAGGCTGCAATTTAATGACTACATGCAGCTACAACGCAGCATAGACTACAACAACGCAGCACACTTATAATGCACCAGTGCAGAACAAACGCATATCGATATTCCTTTTTTTACAAGAACCATCTCCGAATGGAACGTGCTGCCTTCATAGGTGGCGAACTGAACATCTGTTGAAGGATGTTCGTCGATTTTACCGCTTTTTAACTGCAGTGTTACGTACGTGGTCTCCCTTTTTGTCATGTGCATCATGAAGGTAATTCCTTATCTTCCTTGCCAAACGAGCAAGTTTTTTACAACTTCGCACTGGCGTTGCTGCTTATGTTATCTGTTGTATCTATTTATTTTTTAACACAGCT
This sequence comes from Amblyomma mixtum, assembly GCF_055824585.1. NCBI lineage: Eukaryota > Metazoa > Arthropoda > Arachnida > Ixodida > Ixodidae > Amblyomma > Amblyomma mixtum. The sequence continues at coordinate 146,908,227 of NC_143012.1, forward strand.
GAAGTATACCGAGCATGTGCCTGTTTGATTGCACACTCTGTACCTTGTCCACTCATCCTTTGGTAGCTAAAAGGCTGGTGGCAGTATTGTAAAATAAATAAATATTGTGGACTCGCGCGGGTGTTGCTTCTTGTCAGAGCGCATTGTCTCCGCTCCGGACAGTGTTTGTCTTATGTGCGCCGAAAAATCCGTCAGCCGAGCTCTGGGAGACGCGTCTGACTAGCGGCAACCTGCAAGGCAAGCTTCTGCTGGTTGAGCGGGTGACGCTTTTTATGCGAAGCATATTACTCGCACAACCGAGCTCTTCCTTGCTGCGCCGCGCACGGCCGCGTAGCTACCACTTGACCTTCATCGGCGCACCACGTGATATGACGTCACAACAGCTGTGAAAACTGGGGCATCGTGCGCTCGCTTGCGGACGCGCAGCCTCCGCCGGCGGCCTAACTCCCGCTCCTACCGCTAGGAGATACTGACGTCACGCAAAAGGCGACGCACTCGTTGAATCAGTTGAGCAGCGAGATGTCGGCCAGGGAGAGGGCGGCACGCCAGACCGCAAAACTATGCTTCGCATCCTAGGCTTAACCATAAGCTAAGCCATGCCATTTTTTCCTCACATGTCGGTTGCCATGTGCTGTCCGGCAACGGGTCTTCGCTGGTCGTGGTTCAAATCGTAAAATGCTTCAGTCTGTCCGCAGCTACCACTCATTCGTAGAAGGCCTGAGATCGTTGGAGCCCGGGAGATTCCTGCACTTAGTGTCTTCAGGTGTGAAGCTTTCCTCCAGTGATATGCGGGCGTCCGTATGTTGGATCACAGTTGCATGGGCCCTCAGGATTCTGCAGCTGGCTTCCTGTTGAGAAACGCAGTGTCGCCCGCTTAATAACCCGGCCCTTTCTGTCGTCATGTGTTGAAGCGTTTCGTCGCAGGAATGCATTTAAGGCTACAACTGCGCGTCTTTGTCCGCTAATACCGTCCGTCGGTTTCAGTCGGTAAAACGGCGCTCTTATTCGCGCTGAAACTTGACGCAGAGATTCCATGGGATAGAACTGCTGTTCTAATACTAGGCTTGGGCGGTGTACTTGCCTCATTCGATCAAAATTAGAAATCCGCGCGGTCTGCAACATCGGCGACCGAAAAGAGCTTTCCAAGCAGCTTTCTCATGTATGATACCGGTGGCGCCATCAAGTGCCTATTCAAAGAACGTTTGTTTCGCCATTCAAGCAGTGATGAGGCGAGGGGGAATGAGCGGCTAAATTGAAGATGCTTTCTCTTCTGCTTCTGCGCAGCATTCTTAAAGCAGTCATGTGGACCGACCATTTTGACTCGCATCTGAACATCTCACTCGCTAACTGCGTTGCTATGACCTCACACAGCGGCGTCGACATCGGCGGAACCTACCACAAGTGCCGATTGCCGAGGCCAGGCGCGATCTTTAACCACGACGAGATCTTTTACCACGGATGGTGGCGAAGAGCGAGATTGCCTAAAGTGCCCGGCGAGTTCTTTGACAACAGCAGATCAGCATGAATTATGTGCCATACTTCAGTTATCACATGCCGACACTCGTCGTCCTAGCCGACAACGCAAAACACCAGCATGAATAAAGGTACATTTTTCTCAAAAACCTCTATTTCTTTACGGCAACGAAACACGGGTCAGTACGCACACATTCCTGCATTGGGGTAGTCTAGATGTAGCGCGGATCACACCGCAACTTCTTTTCTCTGTTTCTGTTAGTTCCGTTGTATTTTCGGTCGCCTGCTCCCATTTCATGCCTAACCGGTACGCAGCTCTAAACGAATGGGCCGCAGAGATCGCGCAGCTCGCCTTTAGGCTATAGTGCTTGTTGAGTTGCTTTCCTTTAGTCGTCATTCCCGCGTCCATGTGTGTCATGAAATGGGCTGCGCGCCGGACCGGAAACTGAAGAAAGTCCTGAAAACCAATTTTAATTTTCCAGGTCAGCCACGAGCTTTGAGACACATCCTCACCCTCAACCCGTGCATCTTTCCCTCCCCCCCCCCTCTCCTCACCACCTATGCCGTCCCTCACTTCACCGAATGAAGCCCTGATGAGGTTAGGGTGTGGACACCCTCATGAGGGCCTGCCATCGCGAGGGGCTCGTGTCTGGAGCTGTGCACGTACGTAATTGAAGACGTGTATTCGCTTGCGTAGTGTTGTCAACGGGTCTCACCTGATGCAATGGATCACTTCCGCGTTCGGTAGCTTTACAGTGTGTGCGTTTGTCATGCGCTCTGGCTAGCGCCTGCTGCACTCTGGAAGCATAGAGGAGGCACTTCGGTCTTCAGCCGTCTGTGTCACGTTTCCAAGGGTCGAAATAAGATGGCCTTGAGAATTTTATTGCGCGTGACTAGGTGGTAGATGTGCCCACGATGTAGAATTACTTGTGCTGGTCAGACTCGTTGCTGCGGTGGTGGATGCGAAGGCAATGAGCACTTTGCACGACTATGCAGTTGTCTTTGAAGGTAAGCAATCTCTATACCAGTTGTGCATATTCCAAAACGTCTTGCATGGTGACGGTAAGCTATCGTAATGCGACATTCGCCATTAGCGTTCTAAAAAGGGGTGAAGACGCATGTTCTGGGCTTGCCGCCATAATGGCGCCGGTCAGTGGATGGAGTTTTCGATGACTTGTTGCGATGTCTTGGGACAGGACGCTGAGGTTGGGGGAAGTGTACAGGATTCACCGCTGTTCACATTTTGAGGAAAGCAATGCTGCATAATACTCTGCATGTATTGCGCTTTTCGCGAGTTTAGCATTCGCAAGCGCTTCGTAGAGCGTTTTTCTCAAAGTGAAATAGTGAATGTTAAGCGCTGATTTGACTGCTCTAATCAGTCCTGCGCATTTTCCTCTCGTAGCAGTTCCTGTCACAGTGCACGTTTAGAGCATGTGCATTTTTGCTCTGAGTAAAATGTATCGTTCATGTTCTAGATAACGCTTGCATTGTTGTCTGCGGGCATTCAAAGTTCCCCGCATCGCTTGAGGCGCGCGCACTACGGGCTACACGCACTCGGACTGAGCAAACTGATGGGGCTGTTTTATAGTACATCAAAGCACTTTTACGCATACTATAAAACGGACGCAAACGTCCCATGCACTCTGTTTTAAACCGCCATTCAGTGCTCAATACTTTCGAGTAGTGCTGTCAGCGCAGTTTCGGGAAGTAAACTCTTGCACCCTCCTGTGCATTGCCGATCATATTGAGCGCGAACAGTACTTTTCTGTGTGTTACGTTTCTGAGTTACGGTTGGTTCAAGTGAGCAACTGTGTTTCTTTTTTATCATACCAGTCTTGTGTCTAGCTACCCACTGTGCTGCATTTTGACTATGCTGCTTGAATTTTTGTTTACTGTGCTTTTGAACAGTTCTCGGCAGGATCATTGTTGTCATACTGGGATGGTTGTATCACGCACCAAATCGTTTGTTACAGGAACTGATGCGTTTTAAACAACTTTGCAATATTTTTTTCACTTGCTATAAGTACTTTTGGACCACATTTCTCAATTTCTGTACCGTTGTTTAGTATTGGTTGCGGTAAACGGTTGTCTACAGGTGATACGACTGCCTTCACTTAAAATCCGGGAGCATGGATTTTATCTCCCCTGTATAAAGTCACCAGATGCATTGTAAGCTGCTACTACAGCGCTTGTTGTACTGTTATCGTTAGATGTTAGATTCTATTTTAGGGATCCTTTGTTTCCCCTTTTTCTGAAAACTGCTGTTTTCAGCGCTTCAAATGCCGTCGGTTTTTATATAGCTACCGACTCCTTTTCAGTGTCAGAAAGAACATGTTGTAAGCCACTTTTATTTTTACGTCGAATGTTGCTGTGCCCTGAATCATTACATTTAATGATTGAAGTGCTAGATGTGCATAACATTTTCACAGAAACAAGCCAGCTGTCGCACTCCACGACAGTTGGCGTATGCAGCTCACGCAGAGATATACTTAGCTAGCACCGACGGCAATGAGAGTGATTTCCTAGTAGGCATTCACAATGTTTATAAACCATCAACTCCCGCAGTGCAATGCTGCACCACTCCTGGCGCAGTGGTGCAGCGGTTAAGCGATGCGCCACTGCCCCGCGATGCCAGATACTGACATTGCCTGGGCTTGTGAGACCTGCAGGTTGCTTTTCCGGAACAACCTCTCGCGACCAATCATTAATTTAACTGCCACCTGCCACGGTGGGCAGTTTGCTCACTATCCGGTGGGCAGGTTGTGATGACGCCACAAGCTCACGTGATGGATGGATGGATAAGAGCGCCCCTTTGAAACGGGGTGGTGGCAATTGCCCCCATGCTCAGCTTTTCTGTCTTCATCTGTGTTGTTAATACTCCTTAAGATACGCCATCTTCTATCACTACAGTTTCCTACACTTGTAACCTTATGTCACATCTCTGCTTTTCAGCCACCAATCCTCCAATCGCTTTTTGCTAACTTCCACTGCAGATTTAGTTACATGACCATTGTTATCTTTAAACTCAAGGACCTCAGGAAGAGTGACTGTGCCTGCATCGACATCCGGATGGATACCTTCACATTTGAGTATGAGGTGTTCAATTATTTCCACAGATCTACCACATACTGCAAATGTGTCATCATCTTCGCTGAATTTTTATTTTGTAGCTGCGCGTTCTAAGACACCCTGACCTAGCTACAAAGAGTAGGGCACTGCCTCTTGAGTTATCATAGAAAAATTCTTTCCTGAGCGGCCTTTTCCAGTATCGATATAGTTCTACACTACGCTTCTTTTCCAGTGAATTAAACCAAGTTTTAACTTCCGCGTTTTTAACCTGTCGTTTAATGCTCTTTCTTTCTCCGTCCTCATGACCGGCATACTTACTGGTTAGTTTTCTAGTTCTTTTCCGCTACTGTGAGTCAACTTTTTTCTGTGAAAGTATTTAAATACCTTAGCTGCCCACCTGTTATCGTCCAATTTCCTCAGGCGTTCTTTATATGGTATTTTACTCTTAGCTTCCCGTGCTTCGAACGATGCCCAGCCCATATCTCCTTCTACTACCTCGTTTGTGGTTTGACCAATCTTCCAACAGCTCTCTGATTTACGTCAAATCTGGACTGAACTTCGGCCCTTAAGCACAGAACCGCATTCCCGAAAGTAAGCCCCGGCACCATTATTCCTTTCTAAATTTTATTTATTTTATTTTATTTATCAAATACTGCCGGCTGCCCTTCGGCGGCCAAGGCAGGAGGGGGTACAAACAAAAGATAATAAAAAATACTCTTGGCGTTCACATGAAGTTACAAAATGAACACTTCATAATCAAAAGAACAATATCAAAAGAAGATGAACAGTACATGGTAGATATGCTGTGGGGAGAGCAGATATGAGCAGCAAGAATTATGATGACGCACGAAGAAAACACATGCACAAAAAAAGAAAAGGTACAGTAGAGTGCTAGGCATCGCTTTGCCAGCTATCGGAAGGAGCACTTTCTGCAATGCTTATGTGCGCGAAAAATGAAGCAACGATATGGCGCGTTATGTGACATGATTTTTTAGAGCAGTTAAAAATGAGTCGATTGATGGCATGTTCACTACTTCAGGTGGCAGTGCATTCCATTTTGCTTTGGTTCGCGGAAAGAAGGAGAAGCGGTGCGCGTTAGTTCTAATCAGTGGCATAACAATTGTTTTCTCATGTTTCCATCTGGTTAATCTGGTTCTGTTAAACTGTATGTAGGTGTTAACATCTATTTTTGTTCTATTGTTGATTATGTTATGAAGCATGTGCAGCCAATGAATCCTACGTCTTGTTTCGAGTGTTGGAATGCCGTTTCTGTCCCTAAGATTGATAACAGATATATGCCTGCCATACACGCGATAGATGAATCTTATCGCTCTTCTCTGGACACTTTCAATGGCATTGATATCTGATTTAGTGTGTGGATCCCAAATAATATCGCCATATTCCAATAAAGGTCTTATTAGTGATGTGTAGGCCACTCACTTGGTTTCAGATGTACAATGTTTCAGGCGACGTTTCAACAGCCAGAGCTTCTTAGTCGCCGCCGAAACAATATGCTTAATGTGGCTACTCCAGTTTAGAGTTGACGTAATATGGATTCCAAGATATTTGAACTCAGTGACGGCTTTAACTGCGACATGCTTTATTTTGTAAGTATAAGCTAGCGGGTTCTTTTTGTGAGTTAAGGTCATTTGAGTGCATTTGGAGATATTGTCGCGAGTGGAAGAAAAAGACGAGGAGTGTTTGCCGCGCGCCGACGACGACGTTGCTGCTGGTGGACCTCCCTGTTTTTCTGTGCTCCCTGTCTTCACCCGTTCTCGCCGCCGGCCTGTACGTCAAGCCGTGACATTTGGTGGAGGTGCTGGGTAACGCATCTCATGCAGCGCACCTCGCCTCGTAGTTCGAGCCCCGTCCTAAGTCCTGGCCGTCGAGTTTTCTTGGAGGAGCCCTCGGCAGAAACTGAGACTCGCGCTAGTCGACGCCAGCAAGGCCAAGCGCCGGAATTCGGACTCTTGCCCGAGGGATCGCAGACATCTAGGACAGCCAACGTCACCATGGCGTCCCAGTCACAACAAACCGACCCCGCGATTGCATCGAGGATCGTCTACGTGCCTCTCACTCCAAGATCTGTCGTGCCGTTCCGTGGCGATGGCCTTGACGATGTTGAAGACTGGGTCCAAAACTATGAAAGAGTAGCGCGACATAACGGGTGGACTCCAGACCAATGCCTGCAAAACCTGTACTTCTCCCTGGAAGCCACAGCGAAGTATTGGTTTGAGAACCATGAGGCTTCGTTGACATCATTGGAGACGTGCAAGAGCGAACTGGTACGCACGTTCGCGAACCAGCACCGGCGACAGCAAGCTGAAGATCTGCTCCACGCTCGCATCCAGGGACCTACGGAAAGCGTCAGGAGCTTCGTCGAAGACGTGCTGCGTCTGAGTGCCCGCGCCGACCCGCGGGCTACTAAGGAGAAAAAGGTACGGGCGTTGATGAGGGGTGTCCGGAATGACATCTTTGGAGGCCTCATCCGCAATCCTCCGACCACAGTGGCCGGATTCGTCGCCGAAGCTACCAACATCGAGCAGGCATTGGCGACAAGAACCAGTCACTTTCAGAGACTGAGCGCCCTTCCTGTCGTCTCAAGTCTTGACTCGTCTGACCTGGGCGGAGTTGGTCTCGCCGATGTTCGAGAAATAATTCGCGACGTCATCCGCGAGGAGCTGAAAAAGCTCTTCCCTACCCCTACTCCTGAGCAGCCCGCCTCTGTCTCCATCGCGTCGGCCGTTCGCGAAGAACTGCGACACGCGCTGGCGCCAGAAGACGTCCCAATTGTAGCTGCAGCCGACCCACCAGCTCTGAGCTACTCCGCCGCAGTTCGTCGTCCTCCTCCCGCCCATCGCCAGGACCAGAGCACTCCCGAATCCGGCCTTCGACGCCGTGAGTTCCTGCACTCGTCTGATGCACGCCTGGGACTGCCGAGACGCAGGAAGACCGACATCTGGAGGACTGCGGACCGGCGCCCACTGTGTTTTCACTGCGGTGAGCCTGATCACATGTATCGCTCCTGTCCATACCGCGAACTCGGCCTAAGGGGTTTTCACCGGGCCGATCCGTGCCCCCGCTACGGTGAGCAGCCCCGCGACATACAAGACTACCTTCGACGTTCTCCATCACCGGTTACAGCTGCTCCTCGCACCTCTCGGTCGCCGCCACCTCGCCGCCCACCATCCCCTTCTCGCGGGTCTCGCCGTGAGAGCCTTTCGCCACTTCGGGAAAACTGAGTACGGCGACGCCTGGAGGTGGCGTTGCCGGAGTCGCACGAAGCAAAGAGCCTCCGTCTACGTTAGTGTGTCCCAGCTCGACCGATGGTATCCTTGGAAACGCAAACCGTTTTGTAACCTCTAGCAATGTGAACATTCTGATCGACGGGCGCGCCGTAACGGCGCTTGTGGACACCGGCGCTGATTACTCGGTCTTCAGCGGCAGTTTCTCTCGGCGTCTTCGCAAGGTTACCACCCAGTGGGACCGACCGCCCATACGTACCGCGGGCGGCCACATCGTAAACCCTGTTGGCAAGTGCACTGCCCGCGTCGAGATCCACGGTGAGACGTGCCCCGCCACTTTCGTGATATTGGAGAATTGCTCTTAGGATGTTATTCTGGGCATGGACTTTCTCCGTGAATATGGCGCCGTAATCGACATAGGGCAGAACAGGTTGACCCTCTGCGCACGTTCTTCATCGCCAGTACCGCCCCGGGCCACAGGCTTTGCGATGAAAGTTGATGCCGACCATGTCCACTTGCCGCCGTTGTCGACAGTTTTCCTGCCGGTCCGAGCCGATACAACAGCATGTGGAGAAGGCGTTCTGGAAGGCAGTGTCCAGATGTTACTTACGCGCGGCATTGGTGTTGCGCGAGGGGTCGCAAATGTTCAAAGAGGGCGAGCCAACATCTTCGTGACCAACTTCAGGAACGAGCCGCAGCACCTGACGAAAGGGTCAGTAATAGCCCAAATGGAAGAGCTTAGCGACGTTCGTGAAGCAGTTGCGCTGCCTAAGGAGGCAGCCCCGCCCGGGTCACGAGACCCTACAACGTTGCCCCTGGATATCGATCCCAAACTTGAGCCATCCCAAACACGCGAACTGCTCTCCCTTTTGCATCGGTACAACGACTGTTTCGTGACGACATCCCGAGTTCGACAGACGCCAGTCGCCAAGCATCGAATTATTGTCGACACCGCAACGCACCCGATTCGCCAACCGCCGTACCGCGTTTCCTTGAAGGAAAGGGAAACCATCCAGGAGCAAGTGCGCGAAATGATACGCGACGACGTCATCCAGCCATCCAACAGTCCGTGGTCCGCACCTGTAGTGCTGGTCAAGAAAAAAGACGGGACCCTTCGATTTTGCGTTGACTACCGGCGACTCAATAAGGTGACCAAGAAGGACGTGTATCCACTCCCACGCATCGACGACACCCTCGACCGTCTTCGTCATGCCCGCTATTTTTCGTCCATTGACTTGAAGAGTGGATACTGGCAAATTGAAGTGGATGAGCGCGACCGCGAGAAGACCGCATTTATAACCCCGGATGGCCTCTACGAGTTTAAGGTGATGCCGTTTGGCCTGTGTACAGCGCCCGCGACATTTCAACGAGTCATGGATACTGTGCTAGCCGGTCTGAAGTGGCAGACATGTCTCGTGTATCTGGATGACGTTGTCATCTTCTCAAGCACTTTCAGAGACCATATGGTGCGTCTTGAAGCAGTTCTTCAAGCTCTTCTGAACTCCGGACTTACGCTCAAGCCTTCGAAGTGCCGCTTCGCATACAGTGAACTGAAGTTCCTTGGTCATATCGTCAGCCAAGTGGGTGTGAAGCCAGATCCCGAGAAAACGGCTGCCGTTGCATCCTTCCCTCCACCGTCGGACAAGAAGACTGTCAGAAGCTTTCTCGGTCTTTGCGCATACTTCAGGCGTTTCGTTCGAAACTTTGCCCAGATCGCGGCGCCACTTTACCGCCTTACGAAGGATAGCGTTGCCTTTGAGTGGAACGAGGAGCAACAATCAGCATTCCGCCAATTGAAACACGCCCTTGCAACATCCCCCATACTAGGCCATTTTTATCAAGACGCCGACACTGAACTCCACACGGACGCCAGCAACAAAGGACTAGGAGCAGTGCTTGTGCAATTCCAGGATGGCGCTGAGAGGGTTATTGCGTATGCCAGCCGAGCTCTTTCGCAGGCGGAGGGCAATTACTCGACAACTGAAAAAGAGTGCCTCGCTGTCATCTGGGCCATCACCAAATTCCGGCCCTATCTGTACGGTCGCCCTTTTCGTGTCGTCACCGACCACCATTCGCTGTGCTGGCTCGCCAATATTAAGGATCCCGCAGGCCGCCTTGCTCGGTAGAGCCTTCGGCTACAGGAGTACGACGTCACCATCACCTACAAGTCCGGCTGCAAACATCATGATGCTGACTGCTTGTCTCGAGCCCCTGTGGAGCCGGCACCGGGAGGCGAAAATGACGAAGAGGACGGCTTTCTTGGGGCATTGGACGCGGCAGATATGGCTGCTCGGCAACGCAGTGATCCTCAGATTGGTCAGCTGATGGCGCACTTGGAAGGCCACGAAGCTGCGGTGCCTCGCGTTTTCCAGCGCATGCTGCCGACGTTCAAGATAATGCACGGCGTATTGTACAAGCAGAACTTCGACAGCAGCCCGAGGTCGTGGCTCCTTGTTGTGCCGGAGGACCTGCGCTCCGAGGTCGCCCAAGCTTGCCACGACGATCCTACAGCTGGTCACCTTGGCTACAGCCGAACACTTTCACGTATTCGAGAACGGTACTACTGGCCGACACTTCCTAAGTACGTGCGTCACTACGTAAGAACTTGTCGAGAGTGTCAAAGGCGCAAAACACCACCAATACGACCAGCTGGTCTTCTCCAACCACTCGAACCACCGCTTGTACCGTTCCACACCGTCGGAATGGATTTTCTTGGTCCATTTCCGACGTCGCAGTCGGGCAACGGGTACATTATTATAGCGATCGACGGACTACCTAACGCGATACGCGGAGTCCCGAGCACTTCCGTCTGCGACAGCTGTTGAGGCAGCCAAATTTTTTATTGAGTGCATTGTGCTCCGTCACGGTGCCCCTGCCGTTTTGATCACTGACCGGGGTGCCGCGTTTCTGGCCAAGCTCACACAGGAGATCCTCCGTCTCAGCTGCACCAGCCACCGCCGAACTACTGCGTACCATCCGCAAACGAATGGGCTGACGGAGCGGCTGAACAAGACCATGGCCGACATGATCGCCATGTACGTGGATGTCGCCTGTCGCAGTTGGGACTCGGTACTGCCCTACGTTACATTCGCTTATAATACCGCTGTCCAGGAGACGACCGGTATGACCCCTTTCCAGCTGGTCCACCGCAGACAGGTCACCACAATGCTTGACGCTATGCTACCGCACGAGCCGCCTGTCGACGTAGACGATGGTGCCCGAATAGTATGCGAGCGCGCGGAAGAAGCTCGGCAACTCGCTAGACTCCGCATCCAACACCAACAGTATGCCGACGCTCGTCGGTACGATCTCCGTCGACAAGGTCTGGGTGTGGACGCCAGTACGCCGTCGAGGACTCTCCGACAAACTCATAAAGCGGTACTTTGGCCCGTATACATAGGTTGCACGTGTCGTCACTTCCGCCCCCGTCAATCGCTTGCGGCCATGCTGCCGAACCATTCGGCCGTCCCCGCCCGTCCGCCCTGCGATGCCTGGCCACTCCTCGGGCATTTTGGACTATGTTCTAATCTTTCGGGCGCGATGCCTACTCCACAGAGGAATGAACCATTCCGTGCAGGCTACTGGTCTGAATTTATCCGATCGGCGCGCGTACGCTACGCAGACAAACTGAAAATTTGCGACGATACAGATCCGTACACGCTGCGACCGGGAGTCGACGCGACGATGGGCGTTGATGTGTTCCTTGAAGTGGCCCACGGCGGATATCGTGTACTCTTTCCAGCTTTGTGAAGTTGGAAGAAATGAAAGCCTTCGAATCAATGGAGGCACACAATGATTTCTACAGCAGGTGGGTGAGAAGCCTGTCTGCGATGCGCAAGCAACGAGACGAAAAGCTCGGCCTCGGCACGCCGCTCTCTCCCGTCATTGCTCGCTGCGGTCGTGGCGATCCGAGCCGGCTTGCCTAGTGCTGTAGCTAGGATGCAGCGACACGGGACCCAGTATGGGTTTGTGTTGTCAGACAAATTGGATGGCGTCAATCAAAACAGCAACATTCAAGAGTGTAGCCATTGCTTCCCATGTTTTCGTAAACATTTAGTCGACGACACAAGCCTCTTACCTGTCACAAAGTGCACTCCGCACACAAGTAAATTTGGGTTGACGGGTTCCAAATCGTCGCGCTTAATGCGAGCCAGCCACAGCTCGCGCAGATTCGTACTGAGACATGGAGCGCTCGCACTTGCATGCCTCCGATTATCTTACGAATGCAGATGAAGTTCGTGTTAAATGACTTCTTCTTTCACCTGGAGTTGTCGCTACGGTCTTAGTAGCCAAGGGTGGCACACAAAACCATACCGAATCTACGGATGGACGAGAATCGACACATTGCGAGCTAACATAGGCAGCGGAAAGCTAGAGGCGGTCTGGCGGTGGTTCGGCAGCATGGCCGACTCGCAACGAACGGCCACCGGATGTGACGTCGGTGCAAGCTATGTATACAGTTCTTCGCCGCATCGGTGAACTTAACTACGAGGTGCTGCCCGAAGGAACACGACCGTCATCACGTCGTTCACCCCGCCCTGAAATTGTGCACGTAGTGCGGCTTAAGCCGTATTACGCGCGATGATCGTCTGCCCCGAACTGATTTTCCCACCTCCTTCTACACTGGCCAGCAGGGGTTTTTGTGCGCGTGTGCGGTTTTCCGCCCTGTGCCTTTGTTTTCGTATTAGCATCGGGACGATGCTTCTTTATAGGGGGACCCTGCTGAAAAAAAGTTCTATGATGCAATAACCTCATAGATCATTCATCATAGAATATCATACAATCTGTATGATATATCATACAATTCGTATGATATATCAACAGATTGTATGATATGTCATACAGATTGTATGATATTCTATGATGAATGATCTATGAGGTCATTGCATCATAGAACTTTTTTCAGCAGGGGAGGTAGTGTCGCGAGTGGAAGAAAAAGACGAGGAGTGTTTGCCGCGCGCCGACGACGACGTTGCTGCTGGTGGACCCCCCTGTTTTTCTGTGCTCCCTGTCTTCACCCGTTCTCGCCGCCGGCCTGTACGTCAAGCCGTGACAATATTTAGTTTCATGTGCTACGTAGCACACCAACTATTAATTACGTCCAAGAAGTCATTCAGGGCGAGTTGGTCAGCCGGAGTCTGTATCCTAAGGTACACTAGACAGTAGTCGGCGAAAAATCGACAGCGAACTGATGAATTAAACTGCAGGTCATTAAGGTAGATAAGAAAGAGTAGCGGGCCAAGTACCGAACCTTGAGGAACCCCGGAAATAACTGATGCTAGATGCGAAAGAATATTATTCATCTCAACATACTGGTGGCGTTGTGCGAAATACGCTTGGATCCAGTTCGTGATTTGGTCATTTTTTAGGAGGCTGCGTACCTTCGACAATAAGTTACTATGGAAGACTCGGTCAAAAGCCTTTTAGAAGTCGAGGAAAACCATGTCAATTTGCTCACCTTTATCTAGTAGCTCCATCAGTTCATTTTTAATGTGAATAAGTTGAGTTACCGTCGACAGACCGCGGTGAAACCCGTGCTGAGCGCTAGAAAAGAAGTCATTAGCTTCCATAAACGAAGATATGTGCTTGAAAAGAATATGTTCCATAATTTTGCTACAAAGGAGACTGGGCTATAATTCGTTACATTGAGTTTGTCGCCTGATTTATGAATCGGTACTATTTTAGCAGTTTTCCAGTCTGTGGGAATTTATGCTTTCCGCAGACTTTCATTAAATATAACGAAAAGATACTTCGCGCACCACTCTGCGTATCTATAAAGGAACATATTAGGTATGCCATCTGGGCCTGAAGACTTCTTAGTGTTCAGGTTAAGTAGGGCTGAAAATACACATTCCTCAGTGATGATGAGATTCGGTATTTCAAAACCAGTCTGATCAAATACATTGACGGTGTGATTACAAGGAAGATACACGGACGAAAAATAGTCGTTAAACGCAGCAGCTATTGAATAGTTGTCAGTTTCTTCAGAGGCGTTAATTGTTAGTTTAGATACACGATCTTTTTTCTGAGTTAAATACGTCCAAAATTTTCTCGGGTCAGCTGTGAGGAAATTGTGCATTCGAATGTTAAAGAAAGAGTGTTTAGATAGTTTAATCTTCGAGCGCAGTTCACTGCGCAGGTGTTGGATGTTATCGCTGCCATTTTTATTGCCCGAACGTGATAGACGTTTTACGCGGCGTTTCAAGTGAAGGATTTCACGCGTAATCCACGGGTTATGCCTTGTATGCTTTGTGTGTTTCATTGGTATATGTCTTTCAAGGCACTCGTGTGAGACGCTCTTAAAGAAAAGCCCCAGCTGATTAACATTCGCAGTTCCATCTGCTTGTTTGTGCTCAAAAGTATCGAAATTTCTTTCTAAGAAATCGAGAATGCTTTCATCTTGGGAGTCTTGGAAATTGAAGAATGACTTGGAAGTGTTACGGGTGACAGAATGCGTCATGTGGCTTGTGGACAGAACAGTTTTATGATCCGATATTCCAGCTATAGTAGCTATCGAGTTGCCTAATCCAGACATTTTGTCGGAAGTCAAAACGAGATCAAGTAGTGAACTGGCGTTGGAAGTCACGCGTGTCGGTGTATCGACGACTTGTGTTAAATTAAGAGAAAATGCAGTCTCTAGCATTTGTTGAGACCTCTCAGTACTTCATATACCACTCAGTTCATATACTTCATATACCTCTCAAATACCTCTCAGTACTTCATATTTGTTGTACCCCCTAATACCCGATGCTCCATTATCCCGGCGTCTCTTCGTCCTTTTGCCCTATGAGCCTGTTCATGCTTTTCCGTGTGTATCTGCCCTTCGTTTAGCCATATCCCGAGGTGTTTGTATTAGGCCACTTAGGGTATTTCGTGGCCTTGTATTGTAAGCGCCTGGTCAGTTGTACCGTTGAAAATCATCACACCTGACTTAGTTGCGCTAAAACTGAAACCTAGAGCGTCTCTTTCGTCTCCGCAACAATTACCATGCGCTGCTTCAATCAAACAATGCATAACCAACTCACCCATCAGCTCGTGCTTTCAAGCTTCATTTCTAGTACAAAGGGCCCTGTTTTTTCGTCATCAGCGCTGTGTTGTTCGTTTCTTTCTTTCTCTGCTCTCTTTGGCTTTCGGCCTTGCGCTGCTTCAATCAAACAATGCATAACCAACTCGCCCATCAGTTCGTGCTTTCAAATTACCCAAGGTTTGTAAATCTTCCTGGCTATCTGCTAACAGTTCAATATTGCCCGCGTACATTAAACCCGGGAGCCGCTGCTCAACTATATTTCCGCCTAATATGTACGAAAGATTATAACTTGATTACTTTCTTGTAGCCTTCTTTCCATATTTATCACATAAAGAATGAACAGCAGCGGTGATAGCGGAGAACCTCTCCTTAATCCTGTGTGTACCCCCCCAGTTCTGGTACTTTTTATCCCTTCCCATGTAACTTCAACTTTATTATCTCGGTATATTTCCTGTGTCGGTATATACCTACATCTTTTAATATGTTCCACAGTAGTTCCTTGTTCACGTTATCGTATGCACCGCTTATGTCCAGAAAAGCTAACTACAGAGGTCTGTTTTCCTCCATAGCTATTTCTATGCATTGGGAAAGCACGAACAGGCTATCTCTAAGCGCCTACCCCTTCTGAACCAATTCTGAAGTTCTCTGAGTATCCTATTACCTTCTGCCCATGACTGCATTCTCAATTTCACCGCCTGCATTGCCAGCCTGTAGATAACAGATGTTATCGTAATCGGACGGAAGGATTTTATGTTCATCTTATCTTCTTTCCCTTTATAAATCGAATTCATTTTACTCTGTCTCCAGACGTGCGCAATTAGCTTATTTGTTATGACTGTCTCCAATACCTTTATCAGCGTTTACTTGCTTCTTGGGCCAAGTTCATTAATCAGCTTAATTGGAATTTCGTCTATCCTGCGGATGTTGTTCTAGGAATATTTTCTTCCTCATTTTTCCAGTTAAGACTAGTCCGTTCTAAGCTGTTCTCTATTGTGCTGTGTTGTGTTGCTCCCTCAGTTGTTGAGATTACCCTATTGCCTTTGCTAAATGACGTAGCGATAACTGACGTAATGTAGTTCACAGCATCGTCTCCCTCTAAGCATTCTCCCTCAGCATCTTTAACCTGTTCCTGTTTTCTTTGATTTGTTTTTTTTTAATCAGCTTATATGGTTCCAGAATTTTCTTGGCCCCCCATTTATTTGCACCGCGAACTTCAGCCAGCCATTGACCTAAGGACTGCTTTTTTTAGCCTGGATGAGGACTTGAACTTGCTGTTTCTTTTTTCGATAAAATTCCCATTTTTTGCCTATTTCCTCTTCAGATAACTGCGCCCTCTTTGCTTCTCTGCGTTCCCTTGAAGCCGCCCGTCATTGTTCGATGGCCTCCTTAATCTCCATATTCCACCAGCTTCGTGGCTTCCTGTTTCCTCTCCAGCGGTTTACTCCTTTCACTTGTTTCATTTTTGTAGTGATGAGTAGTTCTGATTATAATCCAACTTTTTCATGGGGCGTTTCTCGATTGCTTCCTATATATCGGCTGCTATTAGCGCTATTTGTTCGTCGTTTAATTTTGCGTTGACTTTTTGACTTCACAGCATTTCTCTTTTGTGTAGGGCTCCCAGCTGTAGATTAATACGTTTATGTACACTTCCTAGGCTTTACTTCCCCTCTTCCTCTATTTTCATTATTGCGAGCTTGCTATAGATGACCTGCGACATTAGACTGTAGTCAATGGTTGTCTGCCTGTTACGGAATTCCCACGCGATTTGTCCCTCACACTTACTTTCTCGATTGAAAATAACCAGGTAGTGCCGCTCACAGAAGTCTAGCATTAACTTCCCGTTACAATCTGTGCACCCATCCAGATGCTTGATGTGGCCATTCATGTCTCCAAGCAGAATAATATCGGCACCGTTTCCAAACTGCTTTATATCGTCTTTGAGGCACTTAATCCTTGTTTTCTTTCCTGAATTTGTCCCTGGTCCCTAAATAAAATTCCCCTAGCTATTTCCTTTTACAAGCAATTGTACCTGATACCCGGACATGTTCTTTGCAAGTTGATTTTATTCTTTGCCAATTTGTTCCTTGATGTATCAGCATACCTACTCCTCCTCCCTTCTTCTCCGTTGTTGTTCTGTTGCACCCTTCCTAGACATATCCACCGATTAAAGGTGGATCTTCTAGATCCTTCAGATGTGTCTCGCATAGAGCGTGCACACCTACTGCTTCGTCCTTTAACTGCTGTTCTATTTCTAGCCATTTCGCTCTCGCCGCCGCGGTGGCTCAGCAGTTATGGTGCTCGGCTGCCGACCCGAAAGACGCGGGTTCGATCCCGGCCGCGGCGGCTAGAATTTCTTTGGAGGAGAAATTCTAGAGGCCCGTGTACTGTGCGATGTCAGTGCACGTTAAAGAACCCCAGGTGGTCGAAATTTACGGAGCCCTCCACTACGGCGTCTCTCATAGCCTTAGTCGCTTTGGGACGTTAAACCCCATAAACCAACCAACCAACCAACCATTTCGCTCTCTTTCTACCCCCTTGCATGTTTATGTAACTGATCATGGCGTTAAATTTCTTTTTCGTAGTTTTCTTTCTCGGCCTCCTAGTAGCCATTTTGTTGGACTGAGCTGCCATTGTTACATTTACGACTTCGCTTCTACCTACCCCTACGCCCTGAGCCAAAGTGGACTCCCTAAAAAAGCTGCTCCTCGTGCTCCCAGGAGCCAGCCTATCTCTTCTCCTACCCTTCCACTGAAATGAATGCCATCCCGTCTAAAGCCTGCGCCCAAGCCTGCTCTGTGCACTTCCTTGTTTATGTCTACCACCTCGAAGCCTTTCTCGAGGCTTAACATCCTGATCTTTCGATTAAGATTCACAACGTCGTTAGCAACTTCTCCATTCCTTCCTTGTACCCGCGGCAATGTGCACACCACGATCTGCGCTTGCTGTGCTATCGCTCTTATACCGTCAACTCCCTCAGCTAAGCTCTTCACTACTTGTGCGGCGTCACCATTCAGGACATCATTTAGCCCCGCCGCTACCACTACCAAGTTACGCCTTGCAACATTCTCGGAAAGTTCACTTTTTGTCTCTCTCAGTACTTTGTCCATTGTCCTCCCTGGGAATACCCCGACTACTACCCTCCTATCGTCCTTTACACGCTCCAGTGTAGTTATTTTCCAGCGCCTCATGTTTAATTCACCAGTGATTAGCACTAGCGTACTCTCCCCCTCCCTCCTAACTTCCGGATCATGCTGCCTCTTATCAGTGGCTGTTACCCATTCCTTGTGTTGAGTCTGTTCCCCTTCTCTCTATCGCCTCCAGACTTCCTAGCTGCCACCTGTGCGTAGCTGTTCCTGTCTGAACATGACTGACTTACTTGCTTATCGCTGTCCATGCCAGTGCAAGCCCCATCCACGTGGCTGCAGCTGGAATGCGCGCCAATGTGGCTTCCAATGGCGGTGTCAGCAATTTTTCACTCCAACTGACCAAGCTGTTCTGGAAGTTTGCGCTTCTCTGCCCTCTCTCGCCGGTAACTGCTGCGTCCGTGGGAAGTCTAGAGGGGTTAAGAATAATGACAGTGCGTCGCGCGCTTCGTAAGCTGTCCAAGGCTGTGGGAATGTGGAGTGAGACCGCGGACGACCTTGTCAGGGTTTCGAAGGGCCGACGACCTTTTTCCGTTGAGGAGGGATGAACTCTCATTAAATGGGTCATTAGGCTCAGAGACTTCTCAAATCAGCCGACTGTCCGGCCAAGCGGTGGAGTTCCTTTTACTGGCAGCAGGGGCAGTGAATCCGATGCGGCGGCTCCCCGATGGGTTACAGGTGTAGCGAGATCCATATGCGAACCCGCGCGCCCTGCATGTACCAGGAAGCTCGGGGTCCGCTGAGTCGGGCTCTGGCGGGCGCTGGGATCCGCCCACTTGTATATATGGTGCCGTTCACTATTATTGGTCAAAATTGGGCGAGAGAAGATTTACTAAAGCTCCGCCCAATAGACGATATGCGAAATTGCTTGGCGGTCTGGCAACACCGCGCCCACAACTTCCGGTTTCCATCTTGGCTCGGTCGAGCTCGTCGAGCTGGTGCATCGTTTGCTATGCGTACTTTCTTCTTGCGAGTGGAATTTCAACAGGCAAGCTTCAGCTGCTGCGTTGTTTTCACAGCTGATCTTCGACCAAATGTAGGTGCTTTCAATTAGCGCCAGCTTACTCCTACCGCATCCTCAGCTTCGCTTGAAGTCGCGCTGATGATCGCAATAATCCGCACTCGAAAGTGGGTTGGAAAGTCGAACCGTCACCGTGTGCTGTTGTCGTTTCAATGCTCGCATTAAGCAGTTCAAGCATCACGCATTATCATGGCTATTTTATTCCCAGGTGGACGCGAATTCATCTGGTAGGGTAGCGAGCGGTTATTTTGCGGTGAGTGCGCACGTGTGTTGACAAACTTCTGTGACAGTGCGAACTTTCGTTCGCGCCGACGCCAGGAGCTTCGTGCATTGCAGTATAATCACACAAAACCCTCGACCAGCTGCGTAATTCGATTCCTTTACTGTAATGTGCAATGCGCATCCGCGGTTTTCAACGTCACCGTTTCAGAGCCCGGCATCGGTTGATTTTCGCCACAATTCGTTGAAACCGCGTCCTGCTTAAGACGCAGTCAGTCGACATTAACAAGAGGAAAGTAGGCATGCACATATAATTCAAAATATTGTAAGCAAAGACGCAGCTTTTTTTTTCAGATAAGCACTGAGCCACCGCGGCGGCTTGATTAGAGAAAGATGTTACAGCTGTAGGTGCATGCACTGACTCGATACGCTGGTCAAGCTGTGTGTGCAGGGGCGAAATTAGCATGTTCGGTTACTTCCAAAACTTAATTAGCTTACTCCCAAACTTGGACAAATGGCTTTGTTGCGAAGCAAGCTGTTGGAGCTTGCCACAACGATAATAAAATCTGATGGCCTGAAGCGTTTTCAGAACACTGTTGCACGTACTTTCTAGCTTAGACATGCGTCCCTCCTTCATAATAAAGTAGCTATATTATTCGCTTCTTTTTTTTTAGATTTTCGTCGCCGCAGATATCGAAGGTATAGGAATCCTCAAGAAATAAACTATTCGCACCTCAGTTTTTATACGTAGGGTGTATTGCTTCACAAAGACTCCTTAACGCGCATAACATATGCGTATATGGTCCAGAGAGTTTGCTCGCCCTTCTAAAACTAATTGAACACGGGAAAAACTTAACTGAACACGTAGCAAACTAAGCAGTAATCGGCATATGGTTCTTCGAGTGAACTTATTTCGCCACGGCACAAGCGATTGGCCCGCTCAAAAAAATTACCTTATCTATTACGTTGTTCAAGTTGTTGTTATTGTTATATTGATTTTAATGGCGCAAAAGCAACTGAGGCTATGATGCGCCAAACACAAGGTTAGAGTTTTTGTTAAAGGTGAAGCTTTCTATACTTAGAGTTTGTTTAAAATGCTTGCTTCCTTGAGAAACCTAAAAATACATGAGATGTCAACCAGTGCTCGATCACCTAAAAGTAACATGGGGTGTAATGGGATGGTTTCCCTGTAAAATGTTGTAAAATATTTCTTTCTTAGTTCTTCTAGCTTTATACATGAAATTAAAATGTGGTTCACTGTGAGTTCAGCACCACACATGTCACAGAGAGGTTTGTTTTGTTTGGTTAGCAGAAAGTTGTGCGTGAGGTGGGTGTGTCCAATGCGGAGCCGACATAAAATAACTGCGGTAAAACGTTCTTGATGCCTACACGATTGCCATTCCCCTAAAATGGGCTTAACAGAATGTAATTTGTTGTTTGCGTGCTCTTCCCATGCTGCCTGCCACTTATTTCTGAGTTTACTGTAGATAAACTTTAAACAATCCCTGTGCGGTATGTTCACTTGCTTTATTTGGCCATTCCGGGCTTGTGCAGCACATACATCTGCTTTCTCATTACCTACAATTCCAACATGGCTAGGAACCCAGCAGAATTTAATGTTGTGCTTTTGTTTTGTGATTTTAACTATGTTATGTATGATGTTTCCTATTATGGGTTCAGTAGCATTCCTGGAGTGCAGTGCTTTGAGCATACTGAGGGAATCGGTGTAAATGATGCTATTTTTGATGTTCTCTCTTACTATTTTTTCTACAGCTATGAAGATGGCATAACACTCAGCAGTAAAAACTGATGCGCATTCTGGTAGTCGCATTATCTGTTTATTTTTTTCTTGGATTACTGCACTTCCAACATGACTTTCTGTTTTTGAGCCATCGGTATAAAATTCAATGTAGGTGTCATACGTTTCTTGTAGTGCAAAGAATTCCTGTAATATGTACTCGTTTGGCGTTTGCTTTTTGTCTAAATGTGTCATTGTGAAGTCACATACTGAAGGCAGGCTGTACCATGGTGGCAAATATTCATTCCTTTGTGCAATATTCGGTAGGGCATCTAGTACTGTTAGCTCTTCACATTTATCTTCAAAGCGCAGTAGTAATGGCCTGATAGAATGTGGTTTGTTGATGAATAATCTTTTAGATGGGCACTTGGTGACAACTGGATGGCAGAGATGTTTCGGAAGAGAACGGATTTTTAAGACGTATGTGCATGTTAGTGCGATTCTTCGGTCCTCAAGAGCGGGCTCATTAGTTTCAACGTATAGGCTGGCTACTGGTGATGTTCTGTATGCTCCAGATGATAGGCGGAGACCAAGATTATGAATGGGGTCTAATCTTTTCAAGTAGGATGCTCTTGCCGAGCCATATACTATGCACCCGTAGTCCAGCTTGGAGCGCACCAGAGAGCGATATATTTGTAAAAGGCTTGCTCTATCGGACCCCCACCGCTTCCGTGAGAGCACTTTTAAGACATTGAGGGCTTGAGAAGCTTTCTTTTTAAGGTTGTTAATGTGTGGTAGAAATGTGAGTTTCTTGTCGAAAGTTAGGCCTAAAAATTTGTGTTCTTGTTTAATTGGTAGCGCAGTGTGATTCAGGTATAGACTGGGATCGACCTGTAGGCCTCGTCGCAATGAGAAAAGAACAGCTACTGTTTTTTGAGGGGAAAATTTAAATCCATTTTTGTCTGCCCAAGAACCTAGTTTATTTAGTGTGATTTGTATTTGTCTCTCACAGGTTGATATGCTGGAGGACGTGCACGCTATTTGTAGGTCATCTACATAAACTGAATACATTATGGACTTGGGTATTTCTTTAGCTAAGGAATTCATTTTTATTATGAAGAGTGTCGTGCTTAGAATGCACCCCTGGGGTACGCCGTTCTCTTGGGTGAAAGTCATGGAGAGAGTTGCTCCTAGGCGGACTCGGAATGTACGGTTAGTCAGGAAGTCGTTCAAGCAGTTCCACATCCTGCCGCGGATACCTAGCTCTGCTAGGTCACGGAGGATGCCGAACTTCCACGTAGTATCGTAGGCCTTCTCCAGGTCGAAGAAGACCCCAATACAGTGCTGCTTGTGGATGAACGCCTCCCGGATGGTGTTTTCTAGGCGGACAAGGTGATCTGTGGTGGAGCATGTTTTCTTAAACCCACATTGGTGTTTATCTAGTAGTTGCCGAGATTCAAGTACGAAGGTCAGTCTAATGTTTATTACACTTTCGAAAGATTTAGCAATGCAGCTGGTGAGGGCTATTGGTCTGTAACTGCTAGGACTTGTTGGTGGTTTTCCGGGTTTGAGAAAAGGTATTATGACTGCTTTTTTCCACTCGTCAGGTATATTTCCAGTTATCCAGATTTTATTAAACAATTTTAACAGTGCCTCTACAGCAGCCTCCGAGAGATGGGCAAGCATAGAGTAATGCACGTTGTCCGGTCCTGGTGCTGTCTTTTTTCCAGAAGGTAATACCTTATTTAATTCTTGCAGTGTGAGAGGCTGGTTGTAATCCTCATGTATACCTGCTCCAGATGGGAATTTTTGTTTTTCAGCTATTGCTTTGTGTTTCTGAAATGTGTTTGTGTAGTTGGATGAACTTGAGATCTCAGCAAAATGCTCGCCTAATATGTTGGCCTGTTCTTCTAAAGATGTTTGTGTCCCGGGTGCTGTCAAGAGAGGAAGCGTGAAAGGGGTATGGTCACCAGTAAATTTACGAACTTTTTCCCACATTTTCTTTGATGTTGTTGAGCTGTTTATTGAGGAGACATATTTCTGCCAAGAGGTTTTTTCTGCATTTCTTCGCACATACCGCGCTCTGGCTTTTGCCTTCTTAAAGGTAAGTAAGTTCTCTGCAGTGGGATATCGACGCAGAGCGCTCCAGGCTTTGTTTTGTTGTTTTTTTGCTAATGTGCATTCTTTTGTCCACCACACTTTGTGTTTCTTTTGTGCAAGTCCTGTTGTTTGTGGTATAGCGAGTGTTGCGGCCGATATTATGCATTCAGTAAACTTCTGATTAATCTCATCTGTGCTAAGGTCGTCACAAAATTCCTTTTCTAGAGTGGCACTTTTTGTAAAGAGTGACCAGTCGGCAAGCTGAATTTTCCAGCGCCGTGGCCTTGTGGGGATGATTGGAGTGGATGATGAGAGCCTGATGACGGTAGGTAAGTGATCGCTGCCCATGGGGTCATTTAAAACATCCCATTTAAAATCGTTAAAAAGTAATGGTGATGCGAAGGCTAAATCGAGAGAGCTGATTTTTGCTGAGCTTGGGCAGCAATATGTGGCTTTTCCCGTATTTAAAAGACAGACATTATTCGAAAGTATAAAATCTTCGATTGTTTGGCCTCTAGAGTCGCAGCGTTCGCTTCCCCAAAACGGAGAGTGAGCGTTAAAATCGCCAACTACCAGAAATGGCTCCGGCAGTTCATCGATCAGGCCTTCTAGATCTTGGCATGTTAATGTGATGTGTGGGGGAAGATATACGGAACATATTGTTATGGTTTTGTAGCTGATGACGCTAACCGCAACCGCCTCAAGTTTTGTTTTCAGTTTGATTTCTTGAGCCGGGACGCCGCTTTGGATGATGATTGCGACGCCTCCCGAGAGTCTACTTGCATGTTCGCGATCACGCCTAAAAGTTGTATAATGCTTTAAGATATTTGAATGTTGTGGACCAAGATTGGTCTCCTGGAGACATAGAGCTAGAGGCATCACGGACCCTAGAATATGTGTTATATCACTGTAGTTCCTTAACATTCCTCTACAGTTCCATTGAATCGCAAATATCATGTTTGTTTTTTTGGGTGTGAATGGAACTGAAGGAATTTACTGTTCTGGGCCCGTTACCGGGGTTTTATCTTTTCTTCGCTCGTGAGAGCCGGTCCGCCGCCGCAAAGCGGGCGGAGTGGTAGTTGTATCCATCACCTCACCAGAGGTGCTGGAGGACCGCGAAGCCGCGGATGTGTTGGTGTCAGGCCTCCCCCGACGGGGGGAAGTCCTGCGGTATGCTGGCCCATGGGCCGGCACTCCCTGGCTTGGAGTTGGCAGAGCAGCCTTGGCTGTCTCTGCCTGGGGCGTTGATGGCACTACCACAGGCGCGGTGGGAGTGGCCGCGGCAGATGCCGGAGTGCTGCGTGGTGCACCGCCCCTGCGCGCCACGTCAGCATAGTTTGGTTTGGCTGTGAAAGAGAATGTATTTGTCAGTGCAAAACGCCTTCTGGCTTCTTTGAATGAAATGTTTTCCTTGGTCTTAATGGTGATGATTTCCTTTTCCTTCTTCCAGGACGGACACGCCCTGGAGTACGCAGCATGTTCTCCTTCACAATTAGCGCAGCGTAGAGCTGCGTCGCATTCCTCAGAATGGTGTTCCTTCGACGCGCATTTCGCGCAAGTTTTGTGGCCGCGGCAACTCTGCGATCCGTGGCCAAACCGTTGACAATTAAAGCACCTTCGGGGGTTAGGGATGTAGTGTCTTACATTTACTTTGAGGTATCCAACGTCGATGGTTTCGGGCAATGTGCATGTGTTAAAAGTCAGGACTAGGTGTTTGGTATCTATTTCTTTGTTGTCCTTGCGGATCTTGATTCGATATACATCAATGACATTTTGCTCGGAAAGCCCTTCCAGCATTTCTTTTTCGGTAAGGTGTAGAAAATCATTTTCTGAGATGACGCCACGGACAGTGTTGAGGGATCGGTGTGCAGTGATGGAGACAGGTGTGTCCCCAATATACACTATGTTACAGAGTTTGGTGGTTTGGACATTTTCTCGGAGTTCCAGCAGTAAATCGCCACTGGTCATTTTGGATACTTTGTAGCCGGGGCCCAAAGCTTCTGTTAAGCACTTCGATACCATGAAGGGGGATAGAATTCTGGCCTGTTTATCTTGAACTTCACTGTGGATGACATGGAATTTGGCAAATGTTGGTTTCTTTTTGGAAAAAAAGTTCTCTGCTTCGTTCCGCACTCTTTTAAGAGAGCGATCAGGTTTGGAAAGGGGGGGAGCCATAAAAATTGATGTTTTTCGGTCATGGTGCCAGCCACCCACCATGGAGTCCAACAAGGGGACGCGACAGGAACTTGAAAGAAAGTCCTGCCCACGCCAGCTGTACACCTTAACTATAACCTAATATGACTCAACACAGGGTAGTTGGTCACACACGGTTAACCCTCGCCGCCAGGAAAAAGAGGAAAAAACCAAGAAGGGAGGAGGATACAGGAGAGTTGTAAGAAAGGAGATAGGAAAGTGGAAGATGGAGAGGAGAACAGGAAAAGGCGACTGCCGATTTCCCCCGGTCGGGTCAGGCCGGAGGTGCCGTCTACAGGAAGCTGAGGCCAAAGTGGTGTGTTGCCTCCGCCGAGGGGCCTTAAAGGTCCAAACGCTCGGCATCGGCTCAACCACCAGGATCCCCTTTTCCCCGGACACGGCGATGCCACGCACGGCTAAGCGCGGATGCTCGGGTCCGTGGTGACGCATTGTTCACCATCATCCCCCTGCGGGGATGTCCCTGCGGATGCTCGGGTTAACCCCGTGGTGTCGCCACTCACCAACGTCTGCATGCTGCAGACGCATCCCTGCGGGGAACGTTGTTCAAGTATGCGTCTATATATATTCACGCCCGACCGGAGAGTTGATAAATGCACGAAATCGGCTACTAATTTTGATCAGAGACAACAAAGGCTGTGGTCCTTATTTTAATTTAAACGCAAATCACCTCGAGAGATTTGTCAAAAATCAGCGCAGAAAGCGAAAGCTGCGCACTGATCCGCGTGCTGACACATGATACCTCGCATGGCGTTTTGTGTTACTAAAACGTTGGGACGGAGTAAAAAAATAGAAAAGCGAAAAGCTGGAACGCACCTAGTTCTGGCACGCATCGTAGTGTCTTTTCACAGTGGAGAGGGTAGCGCAACACTGCATCGGCATTTTACTTTTCAAACGAAGCGCAGCCGTTTTAACCCAACGCTGGGCAGCGGTTTCGTTTTCTGTACCGTGCCAACATGGAGGACTTAGTTCTCGGAGCGCCGAGAGATGGCGCTGCGCATTTCGCATATCGTCTATTATCGAAGGGTTTAAAACCAGCTGCAAACAAAGAGTAGAGGAAGAGCGCGCCGAGTCTCAATCTTGACCGCTTTTGAATAGCCTTTCTTTTAAAAATCGACTTTTTATTGTAAATAGTATTAGGCTTAGTAATAGTAATAGGCTTAGTATTAGTAGTGTTTCCGGACACAGGAAAGCCGTTGATCTGGCTTAAGTAGTAAGCTGGTTAACTAATTTCTGATTAACTTTTCAACTGTCAAAGCTTGGCAGATTGATTAGTGATTTGTAGCAGGTCGTTAGTAATAGCCATATAAGTTTTTAGTATTTCGAAAACGTGGTTATCCTCGGCGCAGTGACTTGTCAAAATTTCGCTACATCGCGGCAAACTAAATATGCTTTAGAAATTCATGCAGGAAAAGCAACCTTTCCAGTGCACGCATCTAGTCAAAAAAGCCAAAGCGCAAAAGGTAATCGCGTTTTCGAAAATTTAAAAAATGACATGGGTATTACTGACCGCCGGTTACAAACTTCTAATTACAAGTAGGCACCTAACTCTGTAAGCTCAAAAATTAAGTATTCAAAGTTAGTTAACCAGTTTACAACAAGGACGATTGACCGGTTTTCTGGTGTCCGCCAACACTGATGATAGTGTGCTTACAAAGCCCTATTTTTACCTAAAAAGAAAACGAATTTTCACAATTCCTTAGTTTTGCCTGAGACACCTGATGTAACATGGTTGAAAAACAGCGCACAAAAGACTAGACACAAGAGTAAAGGCGACGACAGGACAAGCGCTGAACTCACAACTAAGGCTTTATTTCGAAAACCTGGGTATATAAGGAAGGCATAATCCTGAAAACAAAATTGAACAAACAAAACTATGACAAAGATAAAACTATCGTGCGCTCGAAGCCCAGAAACCGCCAAGAAACCTGATGTAAGCCGCCCCTGCATACCATGCGTTTCACCAAAGCTGTCCTGGAATTTTAAAAAATATATGCTTTTTCAGTAAGGAGAACGCTTTTTTCGGCACAGAATTGACAACGATGTAGCACATGAGAATACAACTAAGACAAGCTAAATAGTAGGCTGGTTAATTAATAGCGAACAGTGAACTTCTTAACTATCACTTTTATTCTCCTTCTTTATAGAGGTGTGTGGCCCACCGTAAGTAATATTTATTTTTTATTCATCAAATACTGTCAACCCTAGGGCGAGGGATGTTGCAACAACCTCAATACAAGTTTTTAGAGCCTAGACAACGTAGTCGCCCTCGGCTCTGTGGCCCAAAAAATTTTCGCTTCTTGGGCCATGTCGACTGGAGTGGTTGTTTTGCCTGTCATCATCATCATAATCATCCTGAGTATACGCCCACTGCAGGGCATAAGCTTTTCCCACGTCTCTCCAATTAACCCTGTCTTTTGCCAGCTGTAGCCACCGTAACGCCGCATTCTTCTTAATCTCATACACCCAGCTAACTTTCTGGTGCCTCCTACTACGCTAGCTTTCTCTTGTAATCCACTCCGTTACCCTTAATGTCCAGCGGTTATCTTGCCTTCGCATTACATGCCCTGTCCAAGCCCAATTAGCCCAATTAGCAATCTTTTCAATTATATGTTGTACTTTATACAGATAATTGTCCTTGCTTTTTTATATCATTCCTTTGCCTGTGTTTACTCATGCGTTCAATTTTTTTTTACTTCTTACATAGTGTGTAACCTTTCGGCGCCACTTACCTGCTGTACATTCTTATTCCTTTTTTACTGTTTTTTTTCTTGCTCGGTAGTGTTGTTGTCTTCGTTGGTACAAATCTTGAGTTTGCTCCCCCTTTATGTAATGCCCTCGGGCCTTTAAGGGAAAAATAAATGAAATGAAATTCCTTTTGATTTGGTCTAGGATGTCATTAATCCGCCTCCACGTTTCTGCTTCGTAGCTGAGTATCGGTAAGATACAGCGGTTATATAATTTTCTCTTGAGGAATGTTGGTAAACTGCAATTCATGCTCTCATAGATCATGATTTGAGAAAGCCTGCCATATGCGCTCCACTCCACTTTTATTCTTCTAGACATTTCCCTCTCATGATCCGGATCAGTAGCCACTACTTGCCCTAAGTACACGTATTAACTTACAACTTCCAGCACCTCGCTACAAATTGTGAACAGCTGTTCCTTTGCGAGACGTTGAACATTACTTTGGTGTTTTGCATGTTAATGAAAGACCTACCGTTCTGCTCTGCCGGTCCTAATCATTGATCATGTTTTGCTGCTCATCTCCTGATTGACTTAGCAAGCCAATGTGTCCGCGAATCCCAAATTACCTAGGTATTCTCTATTAACTCTTATAGCCGCCGCGGTGGCTCAGCGGCTATGGTGCTCGGCTGCTGACCCAAAAGACGCGGGTTCGATCCCGGCCGCGGCGGCTAGAATTTCTTTGGAGGAGAAATTCTAGAGGCCCGTGTACTGTGCGATGTCAGTGCACGTTAAAGAACCCCAGGTGGTCGAAATTTCCGGAGCCCTCCACTACGGCGTCTCTCATAGCCTTAGTCGCTTTGGGACGTTAAACCCCATAAACCAAACCAAACCAAACTCTTATACCCAATTGTTTCCAATCCAGGCTTCGGAACACCTCCTGTAGAACAGGCGGTGAATAGCATTGGCGAGATAGTGTCTCCCTGCCTGACACTCTTCCTCATTGGAATTTTATTGCTGACGTTATAAAGTAATATGGTAGCTGTGCAGTCCTTATTCAAGTATTCAGGTAAGGTATTCATGATTGGAAAATTAGCAGAATGCAGCACTCAGGCTTTCGCCTTTCACCACTTTAGCCGCTAAAGTTCCTCGTAATTTTACTTTGTTCATTGTTACTCCACGTCTTCAGAGAAGCTTTCAACGAGTTCGTTATCATGACCTCTTATTGCGCCTTATTACGATAGCTGCCAACCTCTCCTTAAAGTTATAAAACTCCTCCATGTTGCTAGCTATATTCTAATTGGTAAGGAATCCCACACAAATTCCCCTCTCTCCGCTAATCTACGATAGCACAGTAGGTGCCCGCCCTTTAGTACTCTATACGCCTGATCTGTGCTCCTAACGCCAGAAAGCCCTATGACTAGTTCTTCGAACAGCACTGCTAGGCTAGCCTCACTGTATAAGGTTCTAGCGTCAAACGTTGCCAGGTTCAGTTTCCTATAGGGGCTGTCCGGAGTCGGTGATTCTTAGCACCTTCCG
Organism: Amblyomma mixtum; assembly: GCF_055824585.1. Lineage (NCBI taxonomy): Eukaryota > Metazoa > Arthropoda > Arachnida > Ixodida > Ixodidae > Amblyomma > Amblyomma mixtum. Next base: position 146,937,697 of record NC_143012.1, read on the forward strand.
CTGCGTCACAGACCTGACCGCCGCCTTGGAAGGAAGGGAAAACTTTATTTTTACTAATGCTTATTCCTGCGGTTTGGGGGCATCTTCAGAGACGTCTTGGTTCTACCCCCAGGAGCCTTCTCTGTCGAAGTCGTCCGCCTCTATTCAATGGTCGGTTGCCCTCAGTCCAGGGCTCCGCTGGCCACTGCCGCCCGTTGAGCTCGCTGTACCAGACCTTGTTGGTCTTCACAGCGGTCGCTGGACAGCAGAGTCTCCCAGTGCTCCGCACTCGGGTTTTGTATTTTGGGGACCACGTCTATGTTTTTTTGTTTAGTATATGTAGGTTTGGGAAAGAGCCTGTTTGTAATTGTCTCCAAGTGACAGCTTCCTCTCTGCTGAGAGATTTGTGTGGTGGGGGATATCGCATTCTTCTGCCTCTATAGTTTTGTGGTATGGCCGAGTATTCCCTGGGTGCTGGCGCGAGTTCCGCGGTCTCGTCGGATGCTCGGAAAGTAATGTATCCTCGAGCTATCCTGTCGGCCTCTTGGTTCCCTGCCACCCCCGTGTGCCCCGGTACCCGCACAATTTTGTGTGGGATCTTGTCATTTTGTTCTTCCTGGTTTTTAATTCTGTCGCTAGCTGCGAGGAGTATACGGAGCGCGTGACGACCTATCCTGCCATTCATGTAATTTCGGCAGGCTGTTTGAGAGTCCGTGAGTATATTAGTGACCGCCCGGTTCTATAGCCCTCCGCCACCGCTAGAGCAACAGCTACTTCCTCGGACTCTGCAGCTGTGCAGCCTCGGTGAGACGCGCTGATAATTTCGCGTAAAGACGAATCGAATGAATGCCTGAATGACCGCCTCCGTGAGCATAATCGTAATGTAAGTAATAAAAATGAAAATGATGGGGAACTTGTGAAACGCTTGCAACGCATGTGTAAAGTGCAAGCCGTTACTAGACAAGTGTTTTTTAGTTGGGAAAAGTAAGGAAAAGCGCACTCGTGAAATTATTGAAGCCAATTATTGAAGGAAGTGCCTGTGTAAGTACTCCTTCCGTCAGACTCTCAAAAAAAAGAAATTGCTTTCCTACGCTAACAGTGAATTTGCGCATGCTTTGGGATGACACGGCAAAAATGCATGTAAAAATTCTTGTGCTTTTGTTTCTAATAAAGTTGTTGGAAGTTAGCGCTGTGTGCGTCTACTCGTTCTTGGTCCCTTGTCCTGTTTGCGCTATTGCTCATAAATATGAACCAACAAGCCCGAATTTCAACGTTGTTAAAACATATTTCTAGTTCAACGGGCCCTTTTCAATGTGCTTCCCTGGATCCGTCTATGACAGTCACGCTCACTGCCGTGGCCACATGCTGTGCCAGGACTCTCTCGTTCTGCATTCGGAACCACATCTTGCTGGAAGACGTCAAGAAGCTCTTTGGTGGCTTCCTTCCTTCAGCTGGTCACACAGCAAGAGTGTGCAAGATCATGAAAGCTGAGTTCAACAGAAAAGCCATACTCTACAGACAGCTCTTGGCTGCTCAGCAGTCCGACTTGTTTGCCGCCTCGGAAGCTGCTCGCCAACTCCAGCAATTCCTCCGGATCGCGGCTAGCAGCACCGAGTTCTTCTGGACCACGCAGTTGAACCAGCTTCGGAATGGAGTCAAGCTGCAGCAGCAATCAGATTAGGACCAAATGCATGTTCTAGAACCGCTGGACCTTCCTCCCGTTGACTCTTGTGTCCTCGCCCTAGGGCCCAAGTTCGCAGTTCCGCCTAAGCGTTCGCCCCCGGAACTCCTCTCGTTAGTGCACAGCATATCCCGGCATGCACCCGCCAGTTGGCAAGATCGCTGCATCTTGGAAGGCGTTGACGTTATTTCCCGCTCCAATACAGCCCCATCTAGGCAACCGGTCAAGCAGTTCCGAACCTTCCTCGAGAAGAAGGATCTAACTGTGATTCCCGCCGATAAAGAAGGTGGTTTTGCGATTTTATCCTCGAAACTTGTTAAGTCAAAAGCCGATAGCGCTGTGTCTTCTGTGTTTGCTTGCCATGAGGGCATAAAGCTAGCTAAAGTTAAGAGGCAAGCGATACAACTGTGTAACAAGTTCAACCTGTGTAGCCTCTCTAAGAACATTTCAGACGGAAAACAAAACTTTCTTCGTGTATTTTTCAGTGCAAAAACGCATAAGCCGGAGGTGCCTTTTTAGGCCTATCGTGTCTGAACAAGGGACGTGGCAAAGACAGGTGTCTCGTTTCTTGCAATCTAAGCTCAGCCTACTTAAAGCAGAAGACCCGTTTTTTGTAAAAAAAATTCTAACGAAGTTTTTGATTTTATGCAGCCGGGTAAATGTGATAAACTTCGCGTTTTTCAGTAGATATTAAGGACCTGTACTATTCCCTGCCGCATGATATGTTAGTAAAATGTGTTGAAGAGTGTATTGAACAGTTCGGAATCGTTGCTTTGCAAAACTCAGCAGGTATTAACACTAGATGTTTTTTAGAACTTTTATCCTTTTATCTGAGGTCCACATTTATCTTGTGGAATGATAAACCTCGCCTTCAAAAAGAAGGGATTTGTATCGACTAATGTATTCCCCCGATCTTAAGTGACCTCGTTTTAGCAAAACTTGACAAAGCCGTTATGGACAGATTAGACAATATGCAGGTTGCCAATGTTTTTAGATACGTTGACGATTTCCTGATTCAAATTGACCATGATTCCTTTGAATCCAAGGCTTTTAACATACTATGTTCAGACAAAGTTTTAAACCTCTTGTTCTAACTTTCGAACTGACTTCTAATGACGAGCTTAGATTTCTTGACATTAGCATCATCTTTCACCCAGGTCATACCTGCTGGGCTTATGGACACCGCGATAGCAAGCCTCTCCTGCCCTTCAAATCTGCCCACTCTAAACTGGTCAAAAGAGCGATAGCGAATCTGTGCTTTGAAAATGCCCTCCGAAAATCCTGTCCGCAGTTGATGTATGCAAGTTTGCAACAACAGTGCAGTAGGCTATCGCACGCTGGCTATCCTGGTCACCTTCAGATTTCAGTAGCGGAAAGTTTACTCAGGAAGGCAAACACTGAGCTGCATCCTTGTGCGCATGGGCCCTTAGAAAGACAGAAGAAAAAAAATGGCAGTTATCCCATACTTGCATACGATCTCTCAAATTCTTAAGCGCATTGCAAATTGGATAGATGTGTCGGGTGTTTTTTCTGCCCCTTAAAAGTTAAACAGTCTATGCAAGGTAAACAAAGTTGTTCGTCCTTGGGCGAAAGAATGCACAAAGAAACGCCAAATTCCGTTTGCAGAATGCAAGGTAGGCGTGGTGTACCAGATACCACTCTCATGTGAACGACAGTATGTCGGTCAAACTGGTCGTTGCCTGAGTGACCGCCTCCGTGAGAATAATCGCAATGTAAGTAATAAAAACGAAAATGATGGAGAACTTGTGAAACATTGCGACGCATGTAAAAAGTGCAAACCGTTACTAGACAACTGTTTTTTAGTTGGGAAAAGTAAGGACAAGCGCACTGCTGAAATTATTGAAGCAGAAAAGATAGCCAGGTTAGGAAGTGCCTGTGTAAGCACTCCTTGTGTCAGACCCTCAAAAAAAGGAATTGCTTACTTACGCTTGCAGTGAATTCGCGCATGCTTTCGGATGACACGGCAAAAATGCATGTATAAATTCTTGCGCTTTTGTTTCTAATAAAGTTGTTGGAAGTTAGCACTGTGTATGTCTACTCATTCTTGGTCCCTTGTCCTGTTTGCGCTATTGCTCCGAAACATTTAAAAGCATGTATACATTTCAGGTTTCCACCGATCTTGACCGCAGAAATCGTCTTGGTTGATAATCAGTGACCCGCATGCTTTTCCATCGACGAGCCTGGTTTATAAAAAACAAAAAATAAGCCTTGGGGACTCCTTAACCCTATTCCTAAAAAAGAAAATGCGACAGCATTCAGTTTGCCTGCTACTGCTTCTACAATGAAGGTATTGTTCTTGTGATATTCCCGCCAAAACTCTCGTTGGAACCTGTTCTAGTGCCTTTGTATGGCATGCATGAGTCATAACCTTCCTGAAAATTCCATTACATTCCATCAGATTTTCATATTAGATCGTCTAATCCGACCGAACAATTGGCCTTAATACATCCACTAATCCCCTTGGGTGGGCTTAGTTCCAGAATTTTAGGGGTCCTTTGGAGTTCTTACGGGAGGCCCGACTTCAAAATTTTTGGGTTCACAAATTGTAAAATTTTGGCGCTGCTCTATGATTGGTTCTCTGGCAGTCACGCGTTGTTGGTGACGTCATGTCCCTAACGACCAATGAGGGAAAATCGTGAGAGAGAAGCCACAAATTTTTGTGAAATGAGAATTTAAACGTGACTGCATTAAAACCAAGTGGTGTGAAGGCATTGCGGGTTTCTTTGGAATTTGCTCTCGCTTGCATGCCTGCAATAAAAAGTCGTCGAAAGCAAGCAGGAAGTTTTTGCTCACCTGATTATTAACTAAGGGTGTGTTAACTACCATCGAAAGGGAGCGTGGCAGACAAGAGCAAATTGAGAAGCAAAATTGGGTAAATTTGATTGGTACAACTGCATTGCTAGTGGTTACAAAATCGACGAGCTGTTACTCCGATTCAATCTGAAGCAAATATATATTTTCCCTTTGAATTTTGCTGTCCCCAAATGTAATCTTCGTGTTACGTTTCACTCGTTCGTATAAAAACTGGAAGGCGCAGAATATTGATACTCTGTCATCTTTATCTACAAAGAGATGCAAATGTGCAGAACTTGGATGGTAGACTGTTATGCGGCTGTTTTTTTTTTGCTAGTAGAATGCTATTCTCTACTAGAAGCAACAAAAATCTATCGATTTGGATAACTATAAAACTTTTAGTGTTTGCCACAAAACCATAATCCTAGTTAAAATGAATCAAGGCAGTAGAAGGAGCAAAGTAAAAGAAATACTCAGGTATTACGTTCTGGAGCAGATGAGAAAACCGGTCTATAGTAACCCTGAAAATGCATAGGAAGTACTGGTCCTATCCGGTGCCCTTAAATAAACATGATGTAATCTGCACAGTGTGAATTAACACAAACATTTTGTCCCTGCCACCGACGATGCTTGACTTTATTATTTCCGAGAAGCGTATGAATTTGTTTAAGGAAATGTTTGCGAGAGAATGGGCTGGTATCAGCAGGGCTTCACGTTGTGTATTTGGTTGACTCCTGGAAAAGAGAAAAGAGAGAAAAAACACCACGTCCGTTAAAAAACACCCGTTCAGTCGGGAAACGTTTACGTAGGCCAGACAAGACACTAGCTTCAGCGCTCTTGGCTACAGTGCACTTGCTTCATGATGAGTCAGAGTTCCTCGATTAGGTTGGAGGTTTTTCCGGTTGCGTTTTTGTACAGTCACGTGAGTTTTGAGCATGCTCGCTGTTGTTGATAGCAAGAAGGCTGTCCCGTACACTTTACTACACTTCGCGTGCTAGCGCGGTTTCATGCTTTTGATTGTATCGTACGGATAGGAGCAGCGTCGGACGTCCCTTGACACTTACTCTTTCATCTGCTTGTGATGCTAACGCAAAATACAATGTGTTAAAGCAGTTCAAAGAACGCAGGTGATTTCTAAAACTGAGTAAGCTGACTCTCGTTCACCCTTTAGAGCTGCGGTATTATTGTGGGTATGCGTTGTTCATTTCTCTTAGGAGAATGATGACAGCAAAAATGAAAGATTACCACCCGATGGAAACCTCTAGCTGGCGGATTGAGCCGTCTGACCTAATCATGTTCGCAGCTCAAATTTTACCTAGCTCTTACTCAACGCCGTTTTATGCAACACTGAACCCGTCAGAAAATTTGCTGTCCCTCTTTACTATCGTGATATGCTTTACAATAGCCTGATCACGCCGTTTATCGCGTCTAAGCTCCTTGCACTACTGCTGGCGGTCAGGAACGGCGATATTTTGTTTTATTCCAGGATTCATGCAGCGCCCAAAGGCATTATTGCAGGTGGACGAAAAACGAAATCAAGCTTTACATATGCCATAGTCTGATGATGCGACATTTCGAACAACACATGGAAATGCCATAAACAACAATTTACGCACACACTAGCGCACAGTGAATTAGGCTGCATATTCGCAACGAAGTTATCATTTTCGAAATGTTTTATAACGGCACTGTGAAGAATGTGTTCGAATATTTTGAAGCTTACGCTTGTAAGGGTAATTGGACAGTAATTTAAGACCTTATCATTGCAGCCAATTTTGTGCATTGTGACTATGTTAGCTATTGTACATTGCGCAGGAAGAAAGCCCCAGACTACCAATTTTCTGGCATAACTTGACCAGCGAAAGAACGAGACACGAGGAGAAGAAGAACACAGGACAACGCTGTTCTTCTTCTCCTCGTGTCTCGTTCTTTCGCTGGTCAAGTTATGTCTGATGTACACCAACTAGACCACATGGGTACCTCGTTACCAATTTTCTATACAGTATAACCAAATAATGAGCTGCCACCTCAGCGCATGCTATCAAAACATAAGACGGGATACAATACGCCTTACCTTGCTGCTTGGCTTTGAATACTTTACGTTTCTAAGTATTCTCTACTTCACCATAAGAGAAGCGCAAAGTGCAGAGTATAAACAATTTTGCATAAACTATTGTTGGGAAGGCGTCAAAAAAGCCATGAATATGTTGGTTCCCATATGCTTCTTACCCATGCAAACCGATGGCAAATTGCAAAAAAATATCAACCCTTCTCAGCAGGCAGGGCCACTGATAAAGGCTAGATGCGTATCTTTATCAGTGATTAGAATCAGTAATTACCAGTATTACCAGGGAAACGAGGTGGTCGGATAGGATATACGAGTAATCTCGGCATGGAACTCGTCGCGGTGGCTCTCTAATTCCATCTGAGATCCATGGGAAGAGATGAAAGCAGTTTGGTAGGCCGAGAGTGCGTCGAGAAAAAAATTAGCTAGTGGTTCAGTATTGCTAAGCACGAAATATTGTGCGAAAACGTGGTTTTTTGCTGATGTACACCACTGCCGCGTACCTCAAAGCGCGATTGAGGTGTCCACTGATCCAGGAAACCAGTTATAAGTCTTCCCTCTCCTCAAAATCAACGGAGTTTGCAACGTTGCCAACGTCAATTCTGAAGAAAGGCACATAGCTCGCTCCCCGGGTCAGTGGATGCGTCATTCGCGCTTTGAGGCACCTGGTCGTGGTGATAGAGAAGTTATGCCCTGCATGCGCTGGCGTTGACAACGCTTTGGCAGAAACACAGCACAGGAGCAATAGGCCGCCGTAGAGTCATTAGATAAGCCGTCGGCGTTCATTGGGTTCGTTGGCGTTGACAACATTGTAGACTCCGTTGATTTTGAGAAAAGGAAAGGCGCAAAAATACATGAGTTTGTCGGTGGACGGTGATGGTGGTGGTGGTGGTGAAAAGCATCTATTATATGTACAGAGAGGTCGTGCCATCGCGTACTCACAGCGCGAGGTGCCCACTGACCCGTGAGCCAGTTGCAGTTGCTACTCAGGTGCTTCAGATAGACACATACCGCTGAAACGCGGGCAGTGCGGCTAGAAGTGCTTTCGCACCAAAAACCGTAGGATGAAAGGAATCGACCGAGTGCGCAAGCTCAACGAGCTTCTTAGCATCGGCTATCGGTCTGTCATGTGGACCGATGGCGACAAGCGCTGATGAAAGAGCTCGCGAAGCAAGGCGTAACCGAAAGTGGCAGCTTAGTGTGGAGACTCGGCCCGTTTCGTCTTATTTAAGGTTTGTTTCCTCGCGGTGTCCTTTCTAGTTAACTAACACGAGGATGCGTCGGCGTCGCAGCAACACGAGCGCCACGGACGGCGTAATTCCTGCGTGCGCGCGCGCGGGAAAGCGCTCGCTCTTTGGCTCGGGTACTCAACGCGCGTTGACCTTCCGTCGCGTAGTGGGGACTTTCGCCCTCTAGCTCGTTCCGCCCGCCTCGGAGCTTCTCGCGCGCCCTAGCGTGGGCGGGCATTCGCTCGTAACTGTGCTGGTGAGTCGGACGACCTCGATTCCTTAGCGTATTTTGTTTTTAGCTAGCGTTATTGTTGTTGCAGCAATAAATTCTTTGTTTGTGTCAGCCAATGTGTCGTTCCTTTGCTCCCATTGAAAGCAAAGCCCGCAGTGGCTGGCGTGCGCTCGGTAGTGCTCGTGATCACGTTGTCGGGTCGGCGTTTTTGAACTGTGTCAGCTGCGGTTAAACGGGGCGAACGTATTTATCCCCCTATTACAACCCCACTCTTGTCACCCAGGAGCTGCTGGGTGTGCCGCAGCCATGGCATATGCTTCCGGTCCTCCAATTCTTCGGAGGAAATGAGCTGTTGCATGCGGCGGTATTCAGAGGCCGTGGTTTGCTTAATCAGCTCGGCATCCAACGTGTGAAAAGGCGCCGAGGCAGGCTATGCTAAGATATGGTCCCAGACATCGAGGGACATCTCGGGTGGTAGGGACGCAGCGACATGAAACTTCCGCGTCTGTGGTGATATACAAGCAACAGCAAAATGGGTGTTTACTTGGGCTAGCCACAGTTGAACATCCAGCGCATGGAAATGGGGAAGGGAAAGAGAGATCCTAGAGACATCGCGAGTGGAGCCCCCACTTGGGGGTGTGCTGGTGTTCCCGTCGGCGTTGTCCATGCTGCGTGTGGCCGCTCTGGCCGATATCCTAGGTCACCTTTTGTAGCGTCTAAGCAAAAAAAAACTATATGGGACAGGTTTAGCTGACACACTTTCCGCGTATATGCCACGTTCGCGACGTTTTGCCCTATGACATGGGCGCAAAGCTCAAGCCAATCTCAGCGCTGCCATGCCTGCTTATGTTGCGAGCTTTCGGCAACGGCACCGCTCGCGGGCGCTCCGGGCAACGAGCTCTGCTGCTGCCTGGCTGCCGTGGTCGTCGCTAGGCTTATAGCCTGTTTCGCATCGAAGTCGCAGGGGCCGGCGCTTCGGAAGTCACCTGAGCTATAATAAAAGGCCTACTCTACACACCGCTCTACTGTCAACAGCATCATCTCACAATAAAGTAATAGTATCGTCAATTTCCGCGACGCCTTCGGCAGCGGAGCGAGCGGGCGCCAGGCGAGCCGGACCCCAACGTCAGGCCAGCGACCGCTGCGAGGCGGTTGTGGCAAGAAGTTTGCTTGTATCACAGTCGTTATCTTTACCAGCAGCTCAGTATTGGTCAGCGATCCTCAAAAATGACATATTTTTCACATTTCTCATCCCAGAGTTTATTATTTAAGTCAAGAACACACTTTAGCTCGTTTTCATGACGCTGGCAGACGGGCTCCAGGCTAGCCGGCCGGCCGGCATGCTTGGCGTACTTCACGTTCGCACAAGAAAATACAAAACAGCCATGTCCCAGAGATTATGCTTCATAGATTTGAGCAACGACAATATACCTGTGCAAAAGAGGATCTTTCGGCAACAACACCGCCTGCGCCAACGCCGGGCGGCGAACTGCGCGCTGGTGCCGGCTGCCCTAGTCGCCGCTAGGCCTAGCTGGTTTCGCGTCGAAGCCGCAGCTGACGGCGCTTCGGAAGTCGCCTGAGCTATAATAAAAAGCCTACTATTCACATCGCTTTACTGCGAACTCGTCCCATAATAAAATATATTTTCGATTTCCACGACGCCTTCAGAAACGGAGCTAGCAGACGGCAGGCGAACGGCACCAAGTAGCAGCAGCACCGAAGCGGCTGTGGGATGAAATTTGCTTGTATCGCCGTCATCACTTTTACGAGCAACTCGGTATTGGCCAACGATCGTCAGAAATGATGCAATTTTGACATGCATCTATCCCTGGGCTTGCTATGAATGTGAACAAACAATACTAGCGTGTTTTTCAGTCGCCGGCGGCCCGCATCAAAGCTTGCAGACCGGTCCGGAGTGGCTCGGCCCCGAGCGCCCTGAGCCTCGTGCTCTACGTCATCATGACGCTGCCGCTCTCCGCGCTCGCATTGTCTCCCGCTTCCCGTCGTTGCGTTTGCCGCGCGCGGCTCGTCGTTGACATCCAGCAGGTTGGACGCATGCAACGAGCTGCGTTCTGTCGTTGCGACGACGATCGCAACGACGCGCCGCGGCGAATTGCACGCACTTTTCGCACATGTGTCCCCGCCTGACGTCTGGTGTGCTTGGCAACCATGAACCACCACCTCTTGGAATATAAACGCTGGCACGTGTGGTGGGATTAAAGTTTTAGCAAAATTTCGATTTGAGCTAGCTGGGACATTGCAAGATAGAGATGAAACCAACACAGCTAAACGAGGACACGTAAAGGCGGTTTCATATGCATGCGATTCTCGCCTGCGACGCTGCGAATTCTGTCGGTCTGCGACTGGGGAGGGCCGTCGGTCTAGCCGCAGACGGCCTGCGACCAAGTTCCGTCCGGTTGGAATTCAGTCGCAGCGTCGGTGCGTTCGCTCTGCGACTGACCAATGGGCAGCGCCGAGACGGCGCGTGACGTGACGTCACGTGGAAACTGTTGCCGCGGCCACGGCTGGTCTCGAGCCTCGAGGCGCGCGAGCGAGAGAGCGCGCGCGTCGTGACCGGCCGCGGCAACAGCTCCCACGTGAGGTCACGTCACGCGCCGTCTCGGCGTGGGGTCACGTGGGAGCAGTTCCCGCGGCGTAAGCAAAACTGTTTATTCTAATCAAAACATACGAAATATTGCCTTGCACCTAAAAACACGCTGGTCACAATATCATCAACACATTCCGTGCAGCGTTTCTGTCGCGTTTAATCTGGGTTGTCTGTGCGAACATCGAGCAACCTGCGTGTCCCTCCGACCGAATTCGCTGGGTACGCGTTGCATGTGAAAGCACTGTGCGAAAATGGCACTGCGGCGTCACCGACTAGGCCGGCTATTTTCGTTGTAGTCGCAGCATGTGAAACGGCCCTAAGGCATGAGCAAGACAGGACAGCGCCTGTCCTGTCTTGCGCGTGCCTTTCACATCTTAGTTTAGCGTCGCTTATTTTATGCGTCGCTCATTTTATGCGTACTTTGACAGACCTGAAAGTTCTGCTCCACTGATGTGTTCGAGGCTTCCATACTTTCGCATTTTGCGTGCTAATATCTTCTGTAGCTACCTACCCCATACTTCTACTACGAACTTTCGAACATGTTAGTAGCGTTATGGTCATCCCTTGCAGACTTCTAACGACGCGATCTGAAAATTTTGCTGTATTTAATTTATTTGCTATTCATTTCTTCAATGCCTGCACCACCATTAAAGTATCACAAGAGGGCAATTTCACTCAAAAACAAAGAAAATTATATAAGGTTTTCGTGCCCTCCATGCGCGGTAAAAAGCATCAGCATATTAACTGAAATTTATTACTAACTTTCTAGCTACGGCAGCTAAAGAACATATTTGTACCGAAAACTTGGAGACGGTCTCTGGCACGCGCGTGTTTCGTGCTATACCTTGTAAACTACAGTCCGCTGCTCATCCGTCTTCGACCGCATGATCACTTTTTTCTTTGCAATTTTTATGGTCCCCTCGATAGATTAGAAAAACATAAATCAATAAAGAGAGGGAGCCCGGGCCAACAGAGCCAGCCATGGTTACTCTCAGGTGCATGCACCGCCCACGACGAGGCACAGATGCGAGCGCCACCACGACAGAGCCCAACCTCTGCGACTATCGCTAGGTGAGCAAAACGTAGGTTCTCAGCCCTAACTTTCGCCACCTCCAGTAGTTACAAACTACCCTGCTAGAATGCAACGCCGCCTGCAAACCCACAGCTCGTCAGGACAACAAGCTGTGGTTTCTGAAAGAAGAGGTCGCCCGAGGTGCTCGAGGCTGTCGCGAACACGTGGCGCTAGTTGGCTGAATGGGATTTCCTAGTCCTCACGGCTCTCAACGTCTGGTTTTTAGTAACACAGAGAAATCTCCTAGTCCACGCCCATGCCGTCACGAAATCGACTATGCTCTGCCTTTTAGAGCTGTGGATGGACCGCGCTTATCTCCTAGAAAGTAAACAAGCGCCGCTTCGTTGCCGGGGCAAAAACGCCCGGTCAGCCGCGCCGCTGGTGCTGCCTCCCACTCCCGCATGTGGCATCGCGGCCACCAAAATGAGAACGACATCGTCCTCGCTGCTCTGTACGTGCCTCTCAAGGCTTAGCTCAAAAGCAACTTGAAATTCATCAGTTTTTTTTTTCTGGCACATTCTACTGAACTTCGCCAACCTAGGTTGTCGGCAACTTCGACCTTAAGGTGATGTGGCATATGCAGTTCACCACGAAAATCGCATGCGAAGGCTTCGTCCTAAAAACAAATCCTCTTCAACGAACAGTCTCTCAGAACTCGTGTATAAAACTGGTGCATACCCGCCACTGCTGTGCAAGGACTGTCAATAATATTGGCGCCGATTGGATCACCATAACATTCATCATGCATCATCACCAGCGTCATCTCACTCGCATGCAGTAAACGCGTCGTCACGTTAAGCATAATGACTGCAGTGACATCACTAGCGCTGGCCTTTACCGTATCAGTTAGCAAACGTGGGTCACTTATTTCCGCTTTTATTTTTCCGAGCCATTTCTGAGAGTTCTGGAAAGGCCAAGCTGCGCATGCGCGAGGAGCGAGTGACGTCAAACGGCGCGCGGCTGGCGCGCGGGGGCCGCCGCCGGAACCGCCGCCGCCGCGCGCTCTCCACCGCCTCGCCGACAGTCTCCCTCTCTGCCTGATGCGTAGTAGTGATTGCGCATCGCCATCTGCGTGGTTTGTGGCGTATATAAAATTGGCAGTGGCTTAGCTCCTTTGTGTTGTGTTCATTGGCGTTGGCGTTGTCAACGTTTTACACTCCGATCGTTTTAAGGAAAGGAAGGCGAGCGCGCGCTAGGCTAGGCACGCCAGCTGTGCGTAGTGACGTCACTTGCTCCTCGCGCAGTATGGTCTTGCAAGAGCACGCGAAACTGTGATACTGTGGGCAATGTATCTCACGCAACAATATATGGCTACGCGCAGATGTTGCTTTCGCAATCCTCTAGGTTTAACCAGAGCTAAACCATAGCCAACTTTTTTTGCTTTGTGGTCAGTTTCTTTTTGTCGAACCACTATGTCGATCCGCTTTCTTGGCATTAGGTATGTCAAGCATTATTGCTGGACTGATCAACATGCCAGAGTTCTGATCAAATTACAGCAAGTGATAGGATTCTAGGCATCGAAAACTACAGCATGGACTGAACACACGAGCGCTCACTATGAAAGTTCTGCGCTACGTACCGTTGAAACAGTAGTACTTACAAAGAAGTTCCAAAATTAGGGTCATACACTTTTCTCGCTCGCACTGAAATTTGCATTTAGAAAAAAAAAATAGGCGCACAGCATATGCGAATAAACCACCTCCCCTGATAGTGACACTAACGTGAAGTAAGGCACATTGAAAAGCTAATATATAACACCAGCATAGATCGTTCAGGCGTACTTACAATTAGAACATGTCTAACGTTGAAATTTGATTCGAAGCGTGGTATGTAGTTGTAGCCGTTCTGGACAAGGTCCTTGAAAACTGCTACCACCGGCGTGGACTCGTAATCTGTTGTAAATACAAAACTTTCTAATGTAACTCGGATGCCAATCCTCACGATTATGCCCGTCTGCGATGGATTCTTCAGGTCGGGCACAGCACCACGTGGTCTGTATAATCTAATCCTAAATTAGAAAATGAGAAAGAAAGGAAACGCATGCGTTATCACGTTGTTTTATTTCAACGTGCAAAAAAACATTTTGATGCAACACCATACAATCTATGTTCACTTTTTCTTATTTTCATTTCTGTCATGACATCACCGTCATTTTGTGCAGTACGAGCTGACAAAACTACTACCTTAACTACTACCGTTTGCCTTCTCAGTGTGTTAACAGTCTGCAATGGACATGTGCTCTCAGCATTTGCGCTTTCTGTGGTGTCAGTATTTCGGATATGGTCGCTCTGCAGCTAAAGGTGCAAGGAACCCTGTGGCTCCAATGTTCTGCTATGATTTCCGTAAATGCATTTACAGCTGGAGAGTAGCAAAGAGTTCTTTTTTTAATACCCGCTGAGTTCTCTTAGTGGAAATGACACTGAAGTCCTGTGCTCAAAGACGCGGGACCGAATCCCGTTTGGGGTGGCTGCATTTTGATGGAGGTGAAATGCAAAATCAACTGTGGGTTGTGCGATCTGAGGGACGTTAAAGAACCCCAGGTGTTCTAAGTTACACCTTGTTATAAAAATGGGCTATAGACTTTGATAATCCGAGATAAAATTCAATTCAATTCTATAGACTTCGTATCGAATATGTTGTCTTCCTGTAGATATTTCGCTTTGTCTATTCATAGTCTACACACTGTCAGAGACAAAAAATCTCCTAAATGTCATCATCAGCCTGACTATGTCCACTGCAGGGCAAAGGCCTCTCCCATGTCTCTCTAATTAACCCTGTCCTTTGACAGCTGCGGCCACTGTATCCCCGCAAACTTCTTAATCTCATCCGCCCACCTAACTTTCTGCCGCCCCCTGCTACGCTTGCCTTCTCTTGGAATCCACCTCGTTACCCTCAAGGACGAGCGGTTATCTTGCTTTCGCACTACATGCCCAGTCAAGCCCATTTCTTCTTCTTGTTTTCGACTAGGAAATTATCAACCCGCTTTTGTCTCCTCACCTACCCTGCCCGCTTCTTGTCCCTTAACGTTACACCTGTCACTTTTCTTTCCATAGCTCGCTGCGTTGTCCTTAACTAAGCTGATCCCTCTTTGTTAGCCTCCACGTTTCTGCCCCATGCATAGGAGAGTACCGGTAGGATACAGCTGTTGTATACTTTTCTCTTTAGGGTTATTGGCAAACTGCCATTCATGATCTGAGAGAATCTGCCATGTGCGTTCCACAGCATTCTTATTCTTCTAGTTATTTCCCCCTCATGATCCGGATCAGCGGCCATTACGACGCTCATTCAGCGGATCAGCGGCCATTAGACGTACTCCCTTACCCCTTCCAGAACCTCGCTACCAATTCTCAACTGCTGTTCCTTTGCTAGAGTGTTGAACATTACTTTGGTTTTCTGCATGCTAATTTTTAGACCCACCTTTCTGCTCTTCCTGCCTAACTCATTGATCATGCTTTAGTGTTCATTTCCTGAGTGACTTAGCTGCGGTTCACTTGAGAGAAAATCTATGGATTGTCTAAAGGGTGTCAATAGGTTCTGTAGACTCAATATAGTTGTCTAGAGGATTTGGGTATAAGTACACTTGATTGACAAGAGTCTATGGACAGTGCACACACCGTGTAATGAAATTGTGCAAGCCTTATGCCCTGTGCTGCTGCATCTCTCGTAGTCAGTGTGGAGATTAGGGACGTTTAAACAAGTGTGACGAAGGGGACCTCTTTCATTTGTGAAAGAGTGTTCTCTGCGGCAGCGTACTTTCCTGACGGCGTACTTAAAATGTGGACAGAAGTCAGGTTTCGAGCTTCATAGTCCAAATTTCATTCCCAGGCTTATCCAAAACGCTGGCGGTGATATATTGCCGCCGCACTGTTAAGATTTTTTTTCTCAAATATCAGCCAACAAACCATAGATAAAATGCCTTGGCAAAAACTACTTCACTGTTTTGCAAGTGCAGCACGTGCAGCTGCTGGTTACACGTGCAGCTGCTGCTGGTTACACGCGCACTTCACCAAGCCTGAGTTGAAGTGAACGGGTGCAAGAAAACAAGGAAGAACATAAGAGACAGAAGAGCACTAGCTGCCAATTGAGTTAATTTACCTTGAAATCCGCTTATAACCTTGGTTATATAGGGTGTTTCACGTAAGTCTTTGCACTTTTTAAAAAAAAAATTGGCTTTTTTTAATTACAAGAGCGCTTTTTCCGGCATAGCTTTGTCACTGGTGTAGTTCATCAGAATGCAGCTAAGACGTGCTAACAGCAGGGTGGTTAAGTAATAATGAATAGTTAACATTCTTACTAACATTGTTAGGCTCCTTAATTACTGAGAGGCGCGTAGCCCACGGTAATCTCGATATCAGTTTTTAGAATTTCGAAAATGTGGTTACCCTTGGCGCCGTGGCACAAGATATTTTGGCTACTTCGACGAGTTACGTGCACTGCAGAGGGCAGTCTCGAGAGCGTTTAGTTCAGTCCGTGTGAAGGAAACGTAGGGTGCAAAGTACAAGACCTTGCTGAGGGCCAGCGAGTGGGCAACTCAGCACGCAAGAGCCTCGTGGAGACCTGAGCGCCGAGTGACCACGCGCCGCAGGAGGTGAGTTACAGAGTGGCAGGTGGTGACAGCGCGGTGGAGGGCTTGCACGTTCTTGGCCGCATGCAAAGGAAAGCCAAGAACTTTGCACAGGGATACGACAGAAATGGGAGAGCCAGAAAGGTGGAGAGAGACGAACTGGTTGTGCGAGTGCTGGTATGAGGAGTGGTTGAGAAAGAGAAGCTCGGATTTCTCAGGAGCAGGAGAGAGGCCAGCGGTGGTGAGAAAGTAGTCAGTGAGATCTAGGCCACGTACGTGACTGGGAGAGCCAGACGAACACCAGAGAGTGATGTTATCGGCGTAAAAATACGGTGGAGGTCGGGAATTTCAGCTAGCTGGGAGGAGAGAGGAGCCATAGAAAGATTGCAAAGGGTAGGAGAGAGAACAGCAGCTTGAGGAGAGCCACGGGTGAGGTGGTGGGGGTCGGACAGATGGGTGTCTACTCGAAAGCGAGCCACTCACTTAGGAATGAGCGGATATCAGAGTACATGCAGGAGCCACAGTCCAGGGAGGCGTTTTGAGAAAGGATGTGGTCATGGCAAACACCGTTGAAGGCCTTGCGAGCATGGAAGGTCACATGTGCGTGAAGTTGGGTGGAGGTAGGTGAGAGAAAGGTGTGCTGGAGAATCAGCAACATGTCTTGTGCGCAGACGCGGCGTCGGAAGACGATGAGAGAAGGGGGGAAGAACTCCCTCGCCTCAAGAAAATTAGAGAGCCGGGTCAGGGCCATTCGCTCAAGGATCTTACCAACGCACTGCGTCAGAGAGATTGGGCGGAGGTTAGAGGGAGAGGGAAGTTTTCCCGGCTTTAGAATCATAGAAATGAGGGAGTAGGTCCAGGAGCTCGGTAGGCAGCCGCTGTCTCAGGCTCCATTGCAGGTCTGAACGACGAATTCTTTGGCGCAGTCAGGAAGGTTACGAAGTGTGGTGCATATAATGGTATCCCTCACCGGGAGCCGAGCGTGTAGCGTTCGCAGCCATAGCCGCTTCGAGCTGCCGGAGAGTAAAATTGTGGTCCAGATCGGGGTTAGGTCCACCCGAGTACACCGGGTAGGAAGGTGTCAGAGGGGGCGGGAGATACAGAGAGGCAAGCTGGTCGAAAACATCGGAGAGAGTCCCCTGAGTGAGGGCTTAAGCTAGAGTGGGAGCAAGGACAGGTTTAGTGCCAAGGAGAGAGAGAGAGAAAGAAATTTTAATGAGGGAAAGGTGGAGAGGTCGCCCGGTGGCAACATGGCGCTGGCCTGCTACTCCACACAGGGGAAAGGGAAGAGGAGGAAAAGGAAAGTGCGAATGAAGGCTGATGATGGCATAATACAATGAGTTTCACGGGTGATGTCTATACACACACACACACACACACACACGCACACGCACACGCACACACACACACACACAACACACACAACACACACACACACACCACACTGGCTGGCACTCGCATCGCGGTTAGTAGACGCACATAAAACTCGTAAAACTGGTGTCTGCAACACAAACACCGACACATGTCATTAACCATGTAGGTTGTGCACAGGCAGTCACAGACGAGTATCCAGGCCTGTTTCACACAAAAAGTTGAGCAGGGCCTTTATCACACGCCACCAATCAGAACGTCTCGTCCTGGCGCCCAGAAGAGTTTCCTCAGAGAGAGGGCGAGAGTCGAGTTGTTTCACGGTCGCCTCCAATGTTCTTCTTGCAGCAGTACAGTTCGGGCACTCGCAAAGAAGGTGTCCAATAGTCTCTGGAGTGTGGCACTGTGCGCAATTTGGGTTACTTTCGATGCCAATCTTGTCAAGATAGTGTTTGGTGTAGGCAACGTACGCCAAGCCGTAGCCGGTGGAGTAAAGTCCCATGACGTCGCACCACCATAGATGGCAAATGTAATCGTGAGCCAGCGTCAAGCTTACAGACGCGGTCCTGTTGATGACTCGAATCATGCCAGTGCGACTGCATTGCCGCTTGCATTAAATGCGCCAACAAGGCTCCAATGTCTGATCTGGAAAAGGCTATCTCAATGAAAGCACCATCACTATGTGCCATCCGAGCCTCGGCGTCAGCACGCTCGTTTCCCGCTATGCCGCAATGGCTCGGTATCCATTGAAACTTTGTGATATGCCCGCGGTGGAAAGCTTCGGCTAACAAAAGCACAATCTGTTGAACTAGCTGCTCGCATGCCCTTGGTTTTAGATAAGTTTGTACGACCTGCAATGCCGATCTCGAGTCGCAGAATATAGTCCATTGCTGCGCTGGCTGGTGACCAATATAAAGTACGGCTTCTCGTATGGCTGCCAATTCGGTTGCCGTAGAGGACGTTTTGTGCATGAGCCTGAAAGGGTGACATGAGGCATTTCCTGGCACTATCATCGCTGCAGCTGAAGAAGTGGTCGTCACAGATCCGTCCACGAAAACATGCTGGGTGTTAGTATACATAGATGTAATGTATGACAGCGCCAGCTGTTTCAATCTGACTGTTGGAATGTGCGTCTTCTTTGTTATACCTGGAATTGTTGTCCGTATAGATGGTTTTGGTACTGCCCAAAGTGGCACCTCCGCAATCTGGTGTGGCGCGTAGTTCGAAGGCGCTGCATTGCGCTGCATCCAAAGGGCTCTGGAAAAGGTTGCATCTGGACGCACCGCACTAATGTTGGTCAGGGGGTGATGACGATGCCTGGTCAGATGCCGCAAATGCACACGAAGTGGCTCCTGTTGAAAATAAATTCGTGCTGGGCAAGAGCGGGCCTCATAAAATGTGCCCCATGTAGAAGTTTTACATGGCAAACCCAAGCATACTCTTAAAGCACGAGCCTGCGCGCTTTCAAGCGCACGCAGGCCTGATAGTCTGACCCCCAAGAGAACGGGTGCACTGTATCTGAGAAGACCGACTACCAGCGCCTGGTACACGTGTAGTAAAGATCGCTCAGAGGGACCCCAACATTTTCCTGCCATACACCGCACAATGCTTGCAAAGCTGTCGAGCTTTTTCTTGAGCACAGAAATGTGCTTCGTCCAGGACAGGTCACGGTCTATCGTAACACCTAAGAATTTGTGATGTGTTACGTATGGAACAATTTGCCCGTCGATTGTGACCGGATACCACGCCATTAACTTGCGTGGGAAAGCCAATGTTACGCTTTTAGTTGGCGAAAGTTCAAGCCCCTGACGGCGCAAGTACGCAGACGTAATGGAAACCGAACGCTGCAATCTTGCTTGCACTTGGGGACGCGTGACACTTGATGTCCATATGCAAATATCGTCTGCGTAGGCGGATATCGAAACAGTCTTCGGTAGTTGTTTGAAAAGGCCAATGAGCACGAGATTGAACAACGTTGGACTGAGCACTCCTCCCTGAGGAACCCCACAAGCAACATGGTGATCTGCTGTGTCTCCTTCAAGAGTCTCCATGTAGACTGTCCGGTTTGTCAAATAGCTTGCAATCCAATTGTGTAGACGTCCGCCTATACCACATTCATCGAGTGCATTTAGTACTGCATTAAAGAGAGACCATGCGGATCGCGAATGCAATTCAGAGTCAAGGCCATCACAAAGAGCACTCCAACGAGAGTGCTCGAGGGAGGCGCAGTGGGCGACGATCTCGGCGCGCAGAGCAGTGATCCGGGAGGAAAGTTGGGCACTGTGGGGCTGGGAGCGAAAGGAGCGTTGAAGACGTTTACGGCGACGGCATAAGCGGAGAAGATGAGGGTCTGGGTCTGGGATTGGTGACGAGAGCGAAAGCGACGGCTATTGGACATCAGCGCTGCGGAGATGCGCGACGTCCAGTCGTCGTAGAATTGAAAGGAGTCGGAGGTTAGATAAGTGCAAAAGGCCTGCCATTCAGTGTGAATGACGGGATGACATCGAGGGATGTGGGAAAGAGATGTTCTAATATGGATGAGAAAGCGGTCGCTTGGAAGAGTTTCGGCTGTGGCCTGCGAATGAAAGGAAAGTGAACCCCGAGAAAAGGGGAGGTCGGGTGTCATGGGGCGCTGTGAGACAGTGCCTGCTCGAGTAGGCGAGCAAGGAGTATTAAGAAGGGTGAGGTGGCGTTCCTGGGCTACTTTTCAATCGCTGTGTTAGATTCCCTGCTATGCCCTCCTGCACAATCGAAAATGAGATTGGAAGGATGTATGAATAAATAAACGTTGCATTGGCAACGTTTCTTTCGTTACCTTAATAGGTTTATTGTGAGTACTGGTTGGTTGGTTTATGGGGTTTAACGTCCCAAAGCGACTGAGGCTATGAGAGACGCCGTAGTGAAGGGCTCCGGAAATTTCGACCACCTGGGGTTCTTTAACGTGCACTGACATCGCACAGTACACGGGCCTCTAGAATTTCTCCTCCAAAGAAATTCCAGCCGCCGCGGCCGGGATCGAACCCGCGTCTTTTGGGACAGCAGCCGAGCACCATAGCCACTGAGCCACCGCGGCGGCTATTGTGAGTACTGGCATGCATATTGTGAGTACTGCCATTTATTGTGAGTATATACTGTAGTCTAGCTAATGAATAGAAAATAGCGAAAGTTATTCCTATACACAAAACAGGACGCAAAGATGACGTTTCAAATTACAGACCGATATCACTAACGTGCACGGTAGGAAAATTATTGGAACACATTATACTAAAGCGTATCACCAGTTATGTTGAGCAAGAGAACATTTTATCGCCTGTTCAACATGGATTTCGGAGGGGACTTTCAACTATCACCCAATTACTCGAACTAACACATGATTTATTTCAGAGCATTGATAACCAAAAGCGAATTGACCTGACTGCACTAGATTTTTCTAAGGCGTTTGACAGAGTAAGCCATAAAAAACTAATAAGCAAACTTAGATCAACTTTAGGTAGCGGCCCTATTATCAACTGGATCGAGGATTACTTAACTCACCGATCTCAGTATGTTGTAGTCAACAATGAAATTTCTTCTACTGCGCTCGTTACGTCGGGAGTACCCCAAGGGTGCGTCATTGCTCCACTTTTATTTCTTATCTTCATTAATGATCTGCCTTCTAACATACAAGTTAAAATTAAATTTTTTGCCGATGATTTCATCCTTTACAACGAAATTAACTCTATAAATGACCACGATGATTTAAACAGCGCCCTTCATGAAGTAGTAATTTGGTGTCACAATTGGCAAATGGAACTGAACATTAACAAAACAGCCTTCTTATCTGTAACCCATAAAAAACAAAGGTTTGGTAGTGGTTTATTAGGGTTTAACTTCCCGAAGCAACTTATGAGGGACGCCGTAGTGAAGGTCTCCGGAAATTTCGACCACCGCTCACCCCAGCTCACGAACACAAATACCTTGGATTAATCATTTCGCATGATCTAAGATGGGAATCACATATGAACAGTATAGTATCATCTGCTCTAAAACGATTGTTCTTCCTTAGAAGACGGCTTCGAGAAACGCTACCGGAGACCAAACTTTTAGCATATAACACATTTATACGATCAGTTCTCGAATATGGAAACACGATTTGGTTTCCCTACACACAACTGCTCATTAATAAACTAGAAGGAGTGCAGAGAAAGGCAATTATATTTATCTTTAACAAATGCAGGACAAGTGATTCACTATCCCAACTACTAAATCAAGCATGTATCCTTACTTTACAGAAACGCGCCAGACTGGCACGACTTAAATTATTGTTGCAATTAGTACATAACACGTTAGACATAGATACTTCGTTATATATATCTGTAGATGAATCCAGACCATCCCGGCATAAGCACCCATTAACTCTTAAAGAGTACGCATTCCGAACCGACTGTTTCAGATATTCATTTTTCCAGCTTGCCATAAAAGAATGGAGTAGTTTGAACCCCTCTATCACTACTAATACATCTTTGCAGAATTTTTTAACTCTGGTAGAAGAACAGTTCCGCGATAACTAAATCATAATTATACAAGTACAACAGATCACTCGTATCACTGCATGTAACAGCATCTGTATGAACACATTACTTATAATGCATAAAATTGCACCCTCTTCTGGGAAAAACGCTCTTTCGTTATGCATTTTATTTTCTGTTATCTGTGGCTTTTTACCTATAATCATGTAATTACTTGCAAATAACAGTGTTTTTAATGTATGCCATTCCATTTGTATTCGATTTGTTCCTTACTATGTGCCCATCCTGCAAAAATCCCAATGGGATTGACAGTATCTGAAATAAATAAATGCTACGCTAATACTGGGTTCCCGGTGATTTTGCATGAATAAGGTAGATTTTGTACCATGCTTTCACTAAAATCGGACTGCTGCTAAGTAGTGACCCTGAACAAATAACTTGCATGGGCTGTACCGACACTGTGCACACGTGTGGAAATTGTTTTTTTTTTTTGTTACTATGAAGACCGTAGGTAAAGGAAGGAATTAAGAGGTTAGTGTTTTGCGCACTTACGGGCCGCTTCCTTGGTAGATACCCGTGTATAGAAGGTAGGTTCCCAAGTCCAACCTCACAAACGATGGCAGATTGTGGTGCTGCAGATATAAAGGAAAAAAGTTGTCTTGAGGACATTCAGTAATAAAGCGGTACCAAAGGGTGTGACTCGGCTACAATATAAAATTGCTGCAAATCGCCTGCAAAACCTGTAGACCCGAACTAACTGCTTCAAAACCCGTAGACCCGGTATAACTTGCTTGGAGCGTTTGCTGCTGCAGCGAAGTTACCCTGCGTACTGAGCGGAGGCGGCGTCGAGTCCAGTCCACGCTCACTTCGTGTTCATATGCCCCGTCTTGCGCCCCGCGCTATCTGCGTCGTCTTCCGATAGGGCACGGAGTCGAAAAAGACAAAGCCAAATGCCTCTAAATGTCTAAGAGAGAGAAAATGATTAATTACAGGACTCCGCTGGCCGCAGCTGACTTGCGGGCTAGCTGGATGATCCAGGCTGGCTGGTCCGGGTTGTCCCTAGTCAGGGCCTCCTACCACTGCTCGTGTGTCGGATATGGCATTATTAACGTTTTGTCCGGTTTGTCCTGGCATTCCCAAGATGTAAGGTAGAGCGTGGGCCTTCCTCCACCCCAAGGACAGTAACTTGAGTATTGTGTGGGTCTGATCTGGTGTAAAATGTGAAGCACTGGATATGTGTTTCTTTTTCTTCCCCTCCAGTCAATGGCATCCGAGAAGGACAGCTGTTTGTGTAGCGGTAAGAATTGTCTTCTTTCTGGCCTAAGGTGTTCTAAATGTTTGTTTTTATTCTCCTCTATTCAAGGTCATTCGAGGAGTAAAGCTGTTCGTGTGGCAGTGAGAATCGTCTTCTTTCTTGCCTAAGGTGTCCTAACCTGTCACCATACGGTCCTAGGAGGATGTGGGGTAGGATGTTCGCTTCCCGTTTTTAAGATCTCGCTGAGCATCCTCGATGATAAAATATGAGAATATACTTAAAGCTATACAATAATGTATTGGTCATGTAAGTCCGTAGAAACCGCACCTTCAAGGAGAGTAGACACTGAATTTTCGGTGCCGTGATCTCTCATTCGCAGTTATGCGTAGGACGTTACTATACATAGGTCACCACCAGTTGTTCCCCTGCGACTCTAAATAATGCGCAATTGCAGCTCTTCTCACAGCTGTTCCAGCTTCAACTGCTGGCCGAGTCATTTCAGTCGTGTCAAAGGTCAGTATACGTCGCGTGACGGAAGAAAAAAACTGCGATAAATACGCTGCTTGGTCAGGGGTAGCAACCTCCCATAAATACCACTGTCCCGGAAATTCAGACCCCACCGTCGATTCCGCCCGTAGCAGTCGGAGTGAAGCCAACCGGAGCGTCGTATCGTTGTCATGGAACCGGCCTCTAAGTGAAAAAAAGTTTGTTCTTAAGCAGGATTCCAACCGCCGCCAGAAATAATTAAGCAGCTTCGTTTCCCACTGCACCAGACTATTCGGCCACCTCCGCAGCCGGTTAATTTTTTCATTATTTTTTTTTTCAAACATAAAGTCTCCTTCGACCACTAATTGTGCTGGAATAGCTGGAAGCCGAAACTAACCGGAGCTTCCTACCCCACGCTTGGTCGTTTCAACTGTCTGCAATGCTAAAGCGAGTCTGCCTGAAGTTTCGGAATCGAAACGAGTGAAGAAGTGGTTATATCGCAATTCTTTCATGCCTCACGAGAACTTTAGTGACCTTTGACGTCTAGTCATCACTCAGCTGTTGAAACCCAAGCTGACACAGTGCACGCGAAAATTTCAGTTATACATTATTTAGTGGTCGTAGGCGAACACCACGTGGTGATTGATGTAGAGTAATGGCTTACCGATCATTTCAAAGCAAAAAACATTGAACCAAAATCTGGTGTGTATACTCCTTCAAGGACTGCCAATAAAGGGGTATTCGGAAAGCAAAAAAAAAGATCAGGAATTGTGTTCTCCTCGCGTAAAGAGTAAAGCTTGACAGATTAATTTGATTTATTTACAAACGCCTTACGATACCGATTTGGTCAAATTAACAGTCTGCTTTGTGACCACTGCGGCTAAATCGAAACTGTGGAAGATATCGAGCTTGTGTGCCTGCGTATGCTGACGAGCGTGCTTGCTACGAATATTTCATCTAGAAGCTCTCTCCAGTGCCTCTAGCAATGTGTTAGGTCCCTTAGCCTGCCTTTGGAAACAGAGACATGCAATGAACTTTTTGGTCGCACATTTAATTTGGTTTATTGGGGTTTAACGTCCCGAGGCAACTCAGGCTATGAGGGACGCCGTAGTGAAGGGCTCCGGAAATTTCGACCACCTGGGGTTCTTTAACGTGCACCGAAATCGCACAGCACACGGGCCTCTGGAATTTCCCCTCCATCGAAATTCGGCCGCCGCGGCCGGGATCGAACCCGCGTCTTTCGGGCCAGCAGCCGAGCGCCGTAACCACTGATCCACCGCGGCGGGTTGCACATTTAAATGACATTGCAGATCTTCACAAGCTCTAATTCCACCTTGCATGTTACCCTCATGCAATTTTCACGCAGTTAACGTTGTTACCCTATTTGTCGGATCATGCACAACAGAATTTCATGTGTTACATCATTAATCGCCGATGCACCTTAGTGCGCATTCAATTTCCGCATTTTATCTTCTCCCCCTTTTGTTTCTTTTATTTTACCCTTTCCATACCACTCTCCTTCCGCCTTTATCTTCCCCACACCGAGTAGCATACCAGTGATTTTTAAACGCCGGCTAATTCTCTGTTTTTTCATTAAATTGTTTCTCTCTCTGTCTTTATTTCATTCATGCTCATAAGCCACGGAGCTCAAAGCAGATATTAAGGCCGTGTCTCGTGTGCAGCCATTAGCGTGCTGGGTTTCCTGAAACTTGAGGAACACGAACATTTATGCTTTTATATCCGAGATAAAATCAAGGCCCATTCATTCACTTAGATAAAACAACCTTTCTACAAACGCTTTGTGCGGTAAATGCCTTAATAGAACTCCGAACCGCATTTTAAAAGCAATCAGAGGTTCGCATTTTGCACCTTCCACGATTGCCGCATATAATTCTGGCCAATTTGCCAATTCACGTTAATAATCGTTGGACCCAGATCTAAAGCTCCGGCTTCCATCCGGCCTACCACGACGTGAAGAAACTTTACTGTGTCGCCTGCGGTTTGGTGTAGCTTTCACCAACCATTGCTTTTTATTGATCGGTATGGCTGATAGCCCTGCATGAGCCATTTGCGGTTATGACGAGACAATATACCACATTCTTTGTGACTGCCCTGCCTACAGCGCCGAAAGGCAGTCTCTCAGGCGTGCGCTGGAGCGTCTGGATCTACGCCCACTGACGGAAATAAAGATTCTCGGCCACTGGCCGCGGCGATCGTCGGTGGCGAAGGCCTCCAAGGAACTGCTCCGCTTCTTGCGAACTTCTGGCCTGCATGATAGGCTGTGGCTTTAACGAACGCTGACTTTCCATGTGTCTTCAATTTTCTGTTACTGTCCTTTCTCTTTAACTTTTTATCCCCTCACCGCTTTCCCTTCGTGTAGGGTAGAAAACCGATTAATCTTCGGTTAACCTCCCTGCCTTTCCTCTTATTCCTCCTCCTCCTCCTAAGCGGGGTGGTGTCTACCACTTCACCAAAGATCATTTGCATTTCGTGCGCAACCACTGAGCTGTCATGTTTGGTGTCTTCATACTACGAGCAGGTGATGCAGTTGTATCATTATGCAACCTGGTAGTGCCTACCAAAGCGTCTGCATTTTACTGGGCAAGAGCTGGTATATTACAAATTATATGGCAGCGAAAGAACATCTAACTACAGCAATAAAGGAACTTCCACAGCACGCAGTCCACAGAGTGACTAGCTGCAAGCTTGTCGCGGTTGACCACTTACCAGCCCATCGTTCACTGGGAATTCCGCGTTGGCGTCATTATCACAAAAGTGGGTAGACAGGTTTACACAGTATCCGTCTCGATTAAAATTGGTGATATAGGCTCCTGCGAAAAAAAAAACAACCTCATTACGAAGACGGCCTTTATTCATGTGCGCGCTCAATTATCAGCATGACGTGAAGTCCAAGGGCGCACACTTATTTGTATAGGTGATTAATAGACATTAAATCATGCCTCCTCTCGGGCACTGTGCAGAAAACGTAATGCACCTACCATGCAGCAAAGATTCAATAATTAGGCAGCCTGCACAACAGCAGACGACAGCCAGTCACACTACTGGGTATTTCTAGCGAGAGGCGAGTGAAAGCACCAATAGGCGAAACTCGGATCTCAAATACAAAAAAATAAAACAGAGAATCGAAAAGTAATTCCCATCAATTGTAGGGCAGTTGAAGAGGGGGCTGACAGCGATAATTCGCTCCTGTGACTTCACGGAGGAGAGCGCCGATGACACATTTTTTGAGCTGGCCGTATTCTTATATGAACTCCGCCGGCAAAGCGTCTGCCTGTCTATGCGGAACATATGGTAAGGCCTATCGGGATGGCAATGCCATCGTCAAAACACCCCCTCCGAAGATACCTCCAATTACTCTGGCTGCACTGCCACTGATAAAAACTACGATGATCTGCTCTACGATGCGCTATAAGCTTATGATGCACATGCTACCAAAGGTTTAGGTGGCAACCAGTGCATCAACATTGCCACTGACTATCTTGACTAACTCCCTCTTCCTCCATATGCGGAACCTAA
The DNA here is from genome assembly GCF_055824585.1 of Amblyomma mixtum. Lineage (NCBI taxonomy): Eukaryota > Metazoa > Arthropoda > Arachnida > Ixodida > Ixodidae > Amblyomma > Amblyomma mixtum. Next base: position 146,965,095 of record NC_143012.1, read on the forward strand.
AGCCTCAACTCATGGGGCAGCGTCCGAGGCTGCAGATTTCTTCATGAATCAGATCGTACTTCGACACGGCGGCTGCCCGAACTACGTCATTGCCAAAAAAAATTAGGGTGGGCGAGTAAAAAGGAATGAAAAATTATAGCGCCCGGCCCGCACCGCTTAGAGCACAACGGGCTTCGTCATTGCCAACAGAGGGGCGGCCTTACGTCGCAGATGATGGCCGAAATTTTTGAACTCAGTGATACGACTCATCGAAAAACTACTGCTTACCAACCGCAGGCAAGCGCTCTGACAGGGCGGCTTAATTATACCAAGCGGACCAGCTGGAGAAGTACGTCAATGCCCAGCGCAAGGCTTGGGGCCCGATCCTGCCGTACGTGACACTCGCCTATAATACGGCATTCCAAGAGACGACACGTTTCAAACCGTTTCGCCTACTCTGCGGCAGGGAGATTCCGACGGTGCTCGATGCAATGCTCCCTTGCGCAACCGATGACCACCTTTATGCCGACGCTGAGCAGTTTGCTCAAGACGCCGTGCAGGCTGGTCAACTAGCACGCCTCTACGCTGCACAACAAGATAAAGAGTCGGACCGGTACAACCATCGGTACAGGCAAGTCTTCTAAAATCCCCGCGACCAAGTTTGGGTGTGCCGCAAAAATAGCACGTCTACGGTGACGAGGTTCTTACGGGCTGTCATTTCAATGATCACGAGAGCCTCGAGCGGCAAAGATATGCCTTGCCGGTTCATATCGCTGTAATGTCGGTGGGTAGCGCACACAAAATTATGATTCTGGCTGAAATGCAGCTTTCAGTCCGTACGCGCTTAGGGATGGTGCGGCTCTTTGTAGGCTCCTCTTGGCTTTCCATCCGAGTACAGTCTCAAATCTACCGTCACATCTGTCGTTAGTGAAGTACAGTCCAGTGTCATTTGGGTTAGGGCGTCTCGGAAGCCTCTTCTACTTACTCTAGGAGCACGCCTCAGATACTTGGGCTAGTCGAGAACGCTCGCTGTAAGGCTTTCCATCATTAGCCCCCTCAGTACACTGAAAATTACGACGAATTGATGTCTGGCGAGAGATCAGCCAAAAGCACCATAATAGTTGTTTTGTGGCGCTTCGTTATTTACTGGGGTGGAGCGCATATGGCAGGTTCTCTCAGATCATGAATGGTAGCTTACCAATATCCCTGAAGAGAAAGGTATACAACAGCTGTATCCTACCGGTACTCACCTATGGGGCAGAAACGTGGAGGCTAACAAAGAGGGTTCAGCTTAAGTTAAGAACAACGCAGTGAGCTATGGAAAGGAAAATGATAGGTGTAACGTTCAGAGATCAGAAGAGGGCGGAGTGGGTGAGGGAATAAACGCGGGTTGATGACATCTTAGTTGAAATCAAGAGGAAGAAATGGGCTTGGGCAGGGCATGTAATGCGAAGGCAAGATAACCGCTGGTCCTTAAGGGTAACGGAGTGGATTCCAAGATAAAGCAAACGTAGCAGGGGACGGCAGAAAGTTAGGTGGGCGGATGAGATTAAGAAGTTTGCGGGGATACAGTGGCGGAAACTGACAAAGGACAGGGTTAATTGGAGAGAGATGGGAGAGGCCTTTGCCCTGCAGTGGGTGTAGTCAGGCTGATGATGATGATGTTATTTACTACTTGAATTAGCGAGAGGATCCGCCTAGAGCGCTGGTTCAAGCAGAGCCGCATTCACACTTTGTCTCAATGGGCTCGCAAACAAGTGAAACAGGATGATTATGGAGTTCCTGTCGTATTCAGGCCTACGAAAGAAGGAGGAGACATGGAAAACCAATCCCCAACGTCGTGGCAACAGCGGTTGTGATGTCGGCCCAAGAAAAGGCGCTTCATCGTCGTCTCAACAAGGATGGAAGCTTGATAGTTTCGGTATCGACGCTGCCCGCCGCGAACCATCTGCTTGCAGTGACAGAACTTGCTGGAATGGCTGTAGAGGCCCGCGTTCCATACCCGTACACAGTAAGCTGTGGGAAAATTGAGGACGTACCTCCCAATTACCCCAACGAAAACTTGCATGAGTACTTCCGTGAGCAAGGCGTTGTCCCCGCAAGGAGGCGCACCGCTTACATTCATGAAGACGGGGGAAACATCAGAGAGATACGTAGCCACACCATAATATTGGGATTAACCAAACATTCCCCGCTACCTAAACGAGTTAAACTAGGCTTTTCCTGTTACCCCGTAACTGAATACTCTGGACCAGCAGCGCAATGTTTCAAATGCCAGAGACATAGACACATCTCAAGACATAACACCGGCCCCCTTTGCTGCAAAGTACGCGCTGGCACTCACTCACACCAGCAATGTACGTCGAGAGCGCAACCAAAATGAGCAAACTGCGATGGCCCACACCCCGCATCATACGGAGGATGTTCCTAAAAGAAAGCTGTTACGCTTGCGCGCACAGTGGAACAAGCACAAGGAAAACCACCCAAACATGATGAGCTGCCACCTAATCATGAATTTCTTTTGCATCTATACAAGACCAAGATAAAGAAACTCAAGAAGACAAGACAGCTGGAAACTTCTACGCATCTGCTGTTAAAAAAGCGTGGCAAGCCTTCGATCTCTTCGCCTATTGGGAAGTTAACCCTATATTCCACACAAGACACGACAAATGCCAACTCTCGCCCTCGACCTGAGACACCGTGACAGGATGACTTACCAAAAGCAGCAAATTGGCACAGAACAAGATATTTCGAATCACTGATACCTATACTATTTGCAGCCTTCAAGGCTCTTGACCGCGCCTTGTCCGTGCCTTCTTGTCTTGTCGTCAAGAAGTTTCCCTGAGGTAGAAGCTGTTCTGGCATGGAGCCGTTGGTGTCAGCATCTTAGGGCCCACAGGGCCGCATCTGAACACTGCAATATATATGGCTTCTGCAATAGCCCCACCACATCTAACCATTCACATCTTCCGCGCATGTGTGCCATATTTCAATGGAGCGCACGTGGTCTCCAGTAGAAGCAGACTTTCGACAGCTGGTTCGAGCGCATCACTTTCCTTGCGCTGTTATATCATAATCGGGTGTTGGAGACCAGTTCCGATTGAACGGTTACCACCTCCTTCACTCGCAGCGACCAGATGACGACAGGAGCTTGCTGATAGGCTTCCGCAAGGATATTCCGGCTTCCTTGGTTGAAGTCCTGCCTCACAGCGACAGACAGTACGTGTGTGCCCTGACAGTAATTTGCACTCAAGTCTACACTCTCGCAGGTACATATTTAGAGTCAGGCAAGCAATTAGACCTATCGAGGCTTGAACATTTAATATTGATAACTCCTTCGCCACATATTATTTGTGAAGACTTTAACGCTCACATTGAAAACTGGGGCAGCTCCCACTAATGTGCACGAGGTGCGAAACATGCCGACCTTTTTGCAAAGTATTCAACTTAGCCCCTAAACGACGGCAGCACAACCTACCTCCGAGGTTTGACGACCGCCAGCTGCATTGATGTGACTTTCGTCACAAATGCAGCGGCTCAAAGCTTCTCTTGGCGCTGAGTTAGAAACACGTGGTAGTGATTATTACCCAATTGTCATATGCGATGGTAATGCGCAGGCGTCATCAAGGAGGAAACTTAAAGTCTTCAAATTGGGATACCTAAAAGGACGCAGTGAGCAGGGGAATTACAGCTGCAACCCAGAAGGTGGAATTAGCCTCCACATTAGCTCACTGTCTGGAATCAAGCACACAACTCACAGCCGAAAGTGGCACAATACCGTTAAATGATGAGGAATACGAAACGCTGTATGCGATGGGCAAGTGCGCCGAAAGGACATCTTTGAGCTCGAAAATCCTTGAGGATCTTTGGGCGTGCCGACGGGCACACTCTTTAGGCGCTACCTAGACAAACTTAGCCGACAAAGCTGGTGGGACTTCTGTTCAACATTGGATGTTGAAAACACAAAATCACTTGCGTCCCAACTCGTCAAAAAATATACCCAGGATGAAAAGAACTGCCTCTGCAACTTGCCAAGTCGTCATTACCCCTTCCTCCATTCCACCGGCTCACAGCTGAAATCGACTACCAATCGGGCTTCCACGTCATCTAGAAGCAATTTATCATCGTCTTCGTCTTAATGTTGCTTTTGCGAACAGCCTACGATACCGTTTCAAGCAAGCAGACAGTCCATATTGTGAGAACTGCGGCTCAATAGAACTGTACTTCATATTCTCTTCGAATGTTCAGCGTACGCCAACGAACGTGCTCATGCAGTCCATCATCCGAGTGCCACTCACAGTGACTCTCTATTAGGTCCTTTAAGCTCCTACAGACAGCAGCGACGTGCATTGGTGTTCTTATTTCCCTGTTTTATTGGTGCTTAAGACAAATTCTAATTGCCCGAACACTTCTTCACCCCACAGTGCATGCACAGAACTTGACTTCGGCCTCATCCAAAGACGCCACCAAGCAGTGAACTTTTACGTTGCAACTCTCTTCACTGATCACATTCTTTTCTAGCACCCTTCTTCCGTCTTTACTCCCCTATTCACTCCTGTACGCAGAGTAGCATATCAGCGGATATTCACGCCGGTTAAAATCTCTTCTCTATTAAAGAGATCTTTCTCTCTTGTCTCCGTGTATGGACACTTGTCGAAGCCGACTAACAGAACGGTGCTAACAGAGGATATTTTGACCGCTGAGCCGAATGTCTGAGATATACGCAAGCATCAAACAGACTGCCTTTAAATCTTTAGTACAGCATGGCGCTAACAGAGTATCGCGACGAAATGAGCTGGTGGCAACTGCATCGTCCAGTACGCTTTCAAACAAAGCATTACTGCAACGCCCAAAACGAAATATTTGAAAATGGGTGTTCTCTCGCTATGTTTTAACGAAAAGAAAATTTCTCGAAGTCTGGTATTTATTAACCTTCAAATTTCGCCAACGAAATTACTAGTCCGAAGAGAAGCCTATTTGGTTTGAATACAAACAAGAAATGACTCACTACACAGTAAAAAAAAATTGCATTCTTAAATGTGTAGCGCTCGTGGCTGCACCTTTTCCACACCCTTATTTTTTTTCTTATTTCTTTGGAAAATGGTGCGCTGAGCACGTTAGCACTTTTAATGCACCCATGGACCCTTCAAAGGTGCACGGGCGCAAGGGTGTTGTAGCTCCTTCGGGTGCAAGGGTGCGTGAGGGTGTACGAATGTTCTTTGACTTGTTGAACAAAATTGCAGTAGTTCAATCAAGCGTGCTTTTAAAATTATGTGAGCTATTCGTGCTTTCCATTAAAAGACATCTGCAACCTTGATGCGAGCAGCTATTACAGCAATCTGCGTCCCCATAATGGGATAACTGAATCATTTTAGCTGAAGTGCTAAGCGTAACTGACTCTAAATAGGGGCTCGCTGAAATGGCATATATAAAGTTAGAGAAAGTATGCTTGTTATCGCAAGTAAATAATGCGCGCAGCAGTGGTGTTGTACTCTGCCCCCTCAGTAGCTTTGTATGACTCATTCCAGTAAAGCTCATCCGTGTATGTTCCTTTGGCAAAAATATGTGGCACATTTTAGCATCGTATTACAGTGCGAGCGGGTTTCTGAGGGTTGACCTCCTTTAGCAAGCCCTTTTGCTCTCTCTCTTTCTTTAATATATGTAGCAAAATAACAACGTGAACATCATGCAGACATCACAAATGTGACCCCCCAGCAAGGAGGTTCAGAATCTTCGCGAAAGACATATCTGCGTATTGTATATATAGTTGGAGATGCCGTAACGTTAGTGCAAAGTTAGACATCTCGTCGGCAGCTTTTCGTTGGAAATGTTTGGCTTCCATTCAAGAGTGCACCCCCAAAAAGAAATTGATCAGCGCCTTTTAAAGTAATCAGAACCTATGAAACTGCAAAGCTGTCGGAAAAAGGTTGCGATAAACATACTTTGCACCTTTTTTGGCCAGCGAAAAAATAAGGGTGCAAATGTAACAATCCCACCCTTGCTATGGATGCGACGAGCATACTTCGCACCCTATGGGGAGGGTGCAAGGGTGTGAGTGATAGACACGAAAATGTATCCTTAAGGGTGCAAATATTTTTACAGTGCACCTGACTCTTCTCGCAGACTACCGTCTGCGCTCGCGTACAACATTGTTTGCTTTGCTATTTATGCGTTCCTAGTCTACGCAAAACCATGTGTCGGCGATTATGTCCTTCTTGTTTTGTCTTTCTCTTTTTGAGTATGAGTTATTTTTCATTTCTTGTGTTTATTTTTCATAGGTCGTTTACTCTGATTATGACTGCTCATCGCTTATTGTTTTTTTTAAATGAGCATTCAATTTCTACCGTGTGCAGTCTTCTTTATGTTAAGTGTCGAGCCCAGTAACTGTGTTTTATTGCGCATTATGGCGCCAGTTATAGTGTGATCTCTCCCGTGTACGATCAGCAGTAGCCGGCTGTTGCTCATGCGTGTAATTAATTAAAGACGTGGAAGTCTGGAAGCGTATGCGAATTAGATCATCCGATCCGGTTTCGTTGTGATCTTTTCATTTAAGCGCTGGACCGCGGCCAAATGTTCAAACGGTGCCTAGCTCTGGGAGCTTAGTCAGGAATTTAATATCAAAATTTAAACTTACACCATTGCTGTAGACCGAATTCGCGAAGGCAAGAAGGTAAGACCGAATTTTGAAAGCAGACATTGTCACCTCTGTTCCAGACAGTAAACAAGCGTTAAATATACTCACCGCTCCATGGAAAAGCGACGGCATTTAAAGATTGGTCCATGAATATACACTGCAACAAAGTAAGGTCAACATATGTAGAGAAGTTGATGACGCTTGGTCGGAAAGATTTTGTTTTGTAGGATAAGCAATCAATATAATCTGTATTGCTGAGGTGTCCCTTTGAGTTCCTGAGACCCGCAATCATATAGGGGCTGATGGGGGCACGTGCGTTAACAAAGCTGAGTTTATTTTTTAGGTCCTTATCTGGTGTAAGTGCAAGACCGGTGTTGCCAGCTTCCATGCGCTCTCGATTGCTTGGATTTTCCAGAAATCATGTGAAGCAAGGTTTATGCTTAGTCGAGGTACCAGAGATACTTTCTCTGTCTTCGGATCAGTTCCTGTGGTTACGGATGCTACACTACAATTTCTTAATAAAGCACGCTAATGTTTTGCATGCACTGCGCTCGCTATTTCGTCGGGTCCGAATAAAATAATAGTCAAAAATCGCTAAAATTATCGTGTTCATTTCAACCACAACAGGCGCACGGAGCTGGAAGCCTCTCCAAGCGGCCACACGATTCTTTATCAATGGCAATGTTATAAGGTGTTTCGCATGCAAAAGGTGCGCATGGGCTACCAGAATAGAGAGCTCCGGATTAATTTCCACCACATGGGTTTTTGTAACATTTAATGAAGCCGCACAGGACAATTGCGTTTCCCCTGCATCGAAATGCAGCAGTCGTGGCCGGAGTTCTATTCCGCAACTTTGGGATCAGCAGCCCATCAGCCACCACCGGGAGTACATAACTAAGAGTATTCCGTGCCAATGGAATTTTGCAGGGAGACACGTGCACCGGTTTCAACACTTAAAGCGCTGCCGCACTTTCGAAGTTTGAGGTTCACTCGGCCAAGCAAATACATTTGTAGGTTTTCCGCATGTGCGCACGCACACAGATCGAGCGCTCTCGGCCGCTGAGTTGTCGCACGCGCAACCAGCGACAACGCGCTGTAGTTAGTGCGCTTTCCCTCACTAACTACAGCGCTCGGTGCACACGAGCACTGTAATCATGCAGAAAGTTAGGTGCGCTTCACCTCAGAGCAAGCACAGTGCCCTCCCGCGCTGTAGCAGACGACACGAAGCACCGCCTCCAGGCCCGTGTGCGCCTGCGCCGCAGAGCTTCGATGCGCGATCGCGCCGGATGCGCTCGCGCCCCGCGGAGCGCGGCCACGCTGCGGCGTGTTCGTACTTGGAGTGGACGACCCTGTACACTTGGATACCGTCGGCACTTCGCGTCACTCAGATTTGTACTTGTGATCTGTATTTTTCCTGTGAGCTGACATGCCGTTTTATTTCCATATGCATGTATCTCAGTGATACTGTTATGAATGTATGCCACATGCTGCATAACGCTCCGGTGCTGCCGTCAAGTCACTGTAGGGTCCGTCGACCTCTCTCAAGCTTTTATGCGAAGAATACTAGCCGCACAACCGAGCTCTTCCTTGCTGCACCGCGCGCGGCCGCGTAGCTACCACTTGACCTCCATCGGCGCACCACGTGATATGACGTCACAACAGCTGTGAAAGCTGGGGCTCAACTCGTGCGCTCGCTTGCGGACGCGCAGCCTCCACCGGCGGCCTAACTCCCGCTCCTTCCGCTAGGGGCGCTGACGTCACAACAGCTGTGAAAGCTGGGGCTCAACTCGTGCGCTCGCTTGCGGACGCGCAGCCTCCGCCGGCGATATGCTTCGCATCCTAGGCTTAACCATAAGCTAAGCCAGGCCATTTTTTCTATGGCTTTTGTCAGCGCACGCAACTTCCTCAAGATGTTGAATAAAACTGAACTGAATTGAATTGAATCTTTATGGAAATCAGGAGGAAGAAATGGGCTTGGGCACGGCATGTGAAGCGAAGGCAAGATAACCGCTGGTCCTTAAGGGTAACGGAGCGGATTCCAAGTTTGAAACAGAAAGGCGCACAAGGGACAAGAAGGAACGTGAAGCAACAGGACAGGCTCCAAGCGTAGATGGCAAACGTATCAGGGGGCGACAGAAAGTTAGGTGGGTGGATGAGTTAACAAGTTTGCGGGGATAAAGTGGCGGCAACTGACAAAGGACAGGGTTAATTGGAGAGACATGGGAGATTGCCTTGTCTAGGAGGGAGCCGTGGCAAAGGTGATGATGATGTTTGAGTTAACTTTTCTTACCATAGGAAAAAAAAAGGTAATTTGAGGGTCGTGTGCATTACTTTTTTTCAACCATTATTTAATAAATTTTCTCTACGGCAGCACATAACAGTGTATTTAATAGCATTCTCTTTTCAATGATACAGAAAAAACACTATTATTTGCGTACGAAACAAAGCATTTTTGGTTGAGAAAACTTGAGATATAACTAAGAAGTAATTGTAGCTGGGCTTGTTGGTGCGTATTTAGGATGGATTTAGGAGCGCGAAAGTACGAACACGGACGCAGTGACGGAACGGTACGAGCGCTGTATTATCAGAAAGCTTTATTGGATGAAAAGCATTTACATTCCAGCTCATTTACCCTTGTACAAAGGCGTGGTCCGCAAACATTGATATCTGTATAGATGCCCGTCAAGAAAAAACGGCGATTAACCACTGATTTATAATTAACACAATCGCCTCCTTGTTTAAAGATATAAAAGGCTTCTACAAATTCACGCTCTGTTTTGTCAAAACTTTTCACCAACACTTTACAATACGATAGATGTGGCTCGCAGGCGACCCGATTCTTCACCAAGAAGGCTTCGCAGTGACCTGGAATATGGGGGACTTTTTTTCCAATAAACGCTCGTGCTCACACAAACGCAAAAAAAGAAAAAAAAGGCTCCCATATTGCCGATTACTGCCAAGCCTGCTCGGTGAAGAATCGTGTCTCCTGTGATCCTCGCCTATCGGTTTGTGAAGTGTCATTGAAAAGTCGCAACAAACCGGAAGGTTAACTTGTAAAACCCTTTTATATCAAGAAACGAGGAAATAACTGCATTATTGGTACATCAGTGGTTCTTCGCCAAAGTCAAATGGTTTTTCTTGATACGCATCTCGAACACGTGATTGTTTGCAGTTCGTGCCTTTGCGCACGGCTAAAGGAGCTTTTATACAGTACGACGCCCTTCGTCCAGTAAAGCGCCTTACTGCGTCCCTGACTACGTCCATGTTCGTATTTTTGCGCTCCTACATGTTTGGTAAACTTGAGATCCCCGCAAAAAATGTCACAAACGTATTTATTTATTTACCCTAAGAGCCGAAGCATTACAGAGAGGTAAGTGGGTGGAACAAGCATTTGTGGCCAATTAAAAATATCAACCAAAGCATGGTAAGGCATGGTAACTCCAAACCGTGCAATGTTAGCTAAAGCACATTTGACATTTGAATCGGGTGTTTTCAGAAATGAAAACAATGTCGGAAGGAAGGTGATTCCAGTTTTGTGTGGTAAAAAGAGTAAAGAAAGGCTTGGCTCGATACCAACTTTCAAGCGATGGTCAACTCAGTAAGATATATAATGCGGCTGAAGAATGAATTGATCACGGACTACGCAGATGTTTCTACAGTGGCACATAGGCACATTGCCTCCCTTTTTGCATGCTACTCACAATGCTTTATTTTTCATGACTGTTTTCTCAGTGTTGTGTTCATGTATTGCAGTGTAACCTTCATTGCTTTCCATGTCTTGGTAAGCGAAAAAAAAAACTTGTTCGACATCATTTCAATTCTGCTGATGTAAAGAAGGCTGGAGAGCTGTCAAGCTGCGTAAAAAGCAGTTTTTCTTCAGCTACCTCTTTCTGCTTTTTGTAATAATTGGTGAAAATAAACATGATTTTATTATTAAGCCTGCCTGCCCCGTGGCCATATCCTGCTCGAACGCTGCTGTTGCAGTGCAAAACCGTAATGGCATGACTGTACTCAAATGACCCGTCTGGCGTGATGAAGGCTGCCTTCTTTAAGTCTTCCTTCACGACTTCAATGTGCCAGTACCCGCTCTTGAGGTCCATCGACGAGAAGTACTTGGTATGGATATTCGGTCGCGGGTACCTCCGATCCTTAGAAATGGCTAGACGACCTTCTTCGTTATGCTGTTAAACTGCGGTAATGGACGCAGAAGCGAAGACTTGCGTCTTTCTTTTTGAGGAGAACAACCTGCGATGCGCAAGGACTCTTTGAAGGCTGAATCACGTCGTCGCGAAGCATTTCGTTCACTTGGTCGCAGATGATTTGGTGTTCTCGCGGTGATGCACGGTAGGGATTGTGGCGGGGAGGTCGGGGATTTTAGTCGGTTATGATGCAATGCACGGCAATCGGCATTTGGCCGGCCGTTCCCAAGGATGAAAAACGGTCCCTATAACTTGACGCAAACCGCGTATCGGGTCTTGTCTGTGCCCGGGCAGCGCTAGGTGGATGTCCAAGGCTTATGCATGGTCTTGGAAGAGCGGGCGTTTTCCGAATATGTCTCAGAGGGCGAAGGCGTTGCCTACGTCAGTGACTTCCTCCAAAAACGCAATATTCGTGTATCTATTGAGATGTCGGCCGTCTTTGCTAAAAATTGTTACCACCAGCACAGCATGCTCGCTCCGAAAACTTGCGATTCCCCGGTAGAAAAGCCACTCTGTGCTTCCCCCGCTGATGCTTTGGACGCTTCGGATCCCTGGCAGCTACCGCGATTTAGAAGCTTTAATGGGGAGGAACGTTTACATGTTCACCCAAGACACTCAGGGCAGTGTGATGCTTCAGGGCTGTCATCGAAGGGATGGCTTCGTCGCCGAGAGCGCGATGAGCTTGGATAGAAATCAATGGCCGCTTAAGGAAAGCCATACTAAATATCACCTTGCAGCAACGTTGCTTTGTCACTACAAAGGTCTAAGCATAGGTACGTCCGTTTGCAGCCACTGTCGATGTGCATAGTTCAGGTTGTGGAATGAGAAGGGCCCCTGCGGTGCGGGTTTGTGGACGTCCAGAACGGTTGTGGCTATCTTCAGCTACGTGGCGAAGTGTTCATTCATCACTGAATACCCTGCTCCCGTGTCAACCGAAGTAGTAACTTGGCTGCCGTCAGCTGTTACTTCAAGGTCAGAGGTTCTTGTTTTCGAGTTGTATGTTGGTCTAGGATTGCTATCAAGGATTCATCATGTCTTGATACTGCGGCTGAGGGCTTGTCGTCGTCTCTCTGCGTGGCATCGCTATAATCTCGAAGTTGCATCACGTCACTGTCGGGTTATACTTTGTTTGCGGCGCCGGTGTCGTAGCGGATCCGGTGTGGCGTTGCATCGTCCGCAGTGAGGATATTCGACATGTCGTCGGCAAGCAACCTCACCTCGAAAGGTTGCTTCCTTCAGATTAGCTTCTGGGCGCGGGGGATCTCCTCTAACAGCTAGTGCGTAGCTGAGGCCCGGCGACGCAGAGAGTTCTGTGGACGGCAACGGTGAACGGGACAGAGGTCTCGATGACACGCACTTCTCACGGCGCAGGTACTCGTCTATCTCCCCTTGACATTCACCGGGGCGTGGTCGTGGGGCGTCAGTGGAGACGATACGAAAGCCTTTTCTTCTGCAGAGGCCGTTCCGAAGAATTAAACCATGTTCGTTGCAATGAAAGAACAGTGGGCATCGCTGATCAAGGGTCCTCCCGTCATCTGCTGTAATGGCGCAGGTCGCTGCACCATTCTTGGACGACCGGCTTGTTGCGATCCGTGTGTTGGTACATATGGCTTCTGGAGCGAGCTGGGGGAAGCCTTTGGCGGCGGGAAGCTGCGGCGTAAGTGATGGCGGCTGGTTGCGATTTGGCCGTCGCCGTTTTCGGGGCGCCTAGAACTTGCTGTCCACCTCGCAAACGGCATCCGCAAACACCGAGGCGTCAAGCTGTGCTGGCGATGGGCGAGTTCAGCGCAGCTTTTCACGAGCGGTTTCACGGATAACCTCCCGCTAGCTGTCGTTGTTTGTCATCGTAGCGTCTGGGTGGCGCATTGAAAAGACATCCTGCTGCTGGCCGTACTGGCAAACTTGGGTGTCCAGGGTACTCTCGATGGTGGATGTCTCAATGGTGAACTTTGCTACAGTTTTCAGAGGATTAATTGTGTGGGAAGCCGGTGAAAAGCTGCCCTTTGGCGCCTAAGACCAAAAGCTTCACCTTTTTTTTCGGAAACCTGGAGGTCAGCTCGATGGAAGAAGGGCTCCATTTCTTTCATTTTAGCAGTAACCGTCTGTCGCGAATCGCTGACGCGTCCCCGACTGCCGAAGGGGAAAGCTATCGCGTGCAGGTTTGAGCAAGAAAACAAACAGATCAAACAAAACGAAGCAGTATTTATAATTTAAAGGGAAGGAGCCGATCAAAAACAAAAACACCAATAAAAACACACACTCAACACGCGTACAACTCAAGCGACTAAGGGAAAGAGTTCACCAGATATGGAGCGTCCCAGGTGAAGCGGGGATGCCTTGCTGGCAGCAAGGACGCGGATTGACGATCTGCGATGCGTTGCTGGAAGGCAGCGGTGGTAGAGAGCCAGGTGGTAAGGAGGGGAGATGAGCACAGAAAGCCGCTGCTGGACTCCAGTCAGCCGCCCCAAAAACTTGGCAGTAGCAGCAGGAAAAGCGTAGCCAAGACCCGTCGACGGCGTCCCGAAACGCCGTAGGCTTATGCAAGCTATCCAAGGAAGCCTCTCGGTAGCACGGACCCTCAATGCAGTGGCTGCCACCTACAAGCTTGAAAGGGACGCTGTAGGCTTGCGTCCGAGATCCAAAAGAGGTCCCCCGCAGCACGGACCCAACGTCCGACGGCTGCCACCTCCACGCTTGAATGACCCGACCTCCGCTGCTCTGTCTTCCCTTACACCTCGGTTTTCTGACACGTCAGCTCCCCGCTCTCCTCGTGCCCGTCGCGTTCTTCAATGACGTCGCATCGGACACACCATTCGCACGTGCGCACCCGCAATGCTGGGCTGGCACGCACGGCGCTCCGCTGTGCGACGCACCAATGTCGACGCACCGCGTTCAAAAATCCCCCGACCATTTCGTGTGGACATCACACCATCCGATTCGGATGCTTTATGCGCGATTGTAGTAAAACCTCGGCCCATTCTTTGTTGACGACGCTTGTAAACGTATTCAAAAGTGCGTTCCACGTCACCAAAGAAGTTTGGTTTGATTTAGTTTATGGGGTTTAACGTCCCAAAGCGACTAAGGCTATGATAGACGCCGTAGTGGAGGGCTCCGGAAATTTCGACCACCTGGGGTTCGTTAACGTGCACTGACATCGTACAGTGCACGGGCCTCTAGAATTTCTCCTCCAAAGAAATTCAACCGCCGCGGCCGGGATCGAATCCGCGTCCTTCGGGTCAGCAGCCGAGCACCATAACCACTGAGCCACCGCGGCGGCCAAAGAAGTTTCATAGTTTTTTTTACTCGGTCCGATCGGTCATTGCGGCACGAACAAACTTGCCCTAATTTTCCCAGGTCATCCCATCTGCTGAAAGCGGCTAATCAGTCATACTGGTTAATCCAATCTGCAGGATCTTCACTGGGAATCCCGCTGAAAGTTGCGGGCTTGCGCGGCGTTTGAAAAATGTCCGAGTACGATATAATAGTTGTAATTGATGCTGTAGTTGAAGCATCCTTCTACAGCCGGGTACGGTTCGAGAGTGGTCCGTGTTCAGGTGGCAGACCTTGAAGTCGGCGGCTCGCTCGGTGCACTGGCGACAGGTCCTCCTGATCGAAACGAAGAGGGCCGGTCCCATGGCTTGAAAGGGGTGTCCGGGGGATGACCCACGGCCCAGCATTTCCGCCAGGTGTCATGTACTGTCCCGAAGATGCGAAGTCAGGAATGCATAGAAAGGCTTCCAAAATAAAGATCCTTTATTGGCCTGACTAGCACACACAGCGAACTGAGCAACTTGGGAACGGCAATAAGCGTGCATGGCAGTCGTCGAACACAACCACCGCTGCTCTCGGCCATGCTCAGTTTAAATTTCAGAACCTTCGAGATAAGGCGCCATACAACAATCTTGAACAACGTAAAAGCTGTTGGTTATGACTGCGGTCATTGGAGGTAAACCAGGTCGCATCTCTTGCAACGAAATGAATAAGCTGCGTATCTGCGGCGTTCGACATGAACAACAGTCAAGGCTTCTTGGCAATATTTACATACTAAAAAAAAGTACCAGCACGCTTCCAACTCATTTAAGTACACTGTGAACAAAGTTTGCGAGGAGACACACTTGAAGTTTGGGCTTTTGAATTTCATCGGGATTTTGTGGATGAGTTACGTGAACAGTCACTTGTGAGCATCAACGTGCGAATGTTGTATCTCCATGCTTGAAATATCGCGAGATTACTCTTTCCGTTACACAATGAAGCTAAACAAACTACGTACTGCGAAACGTGGGACACACTGCAACAGCCGCCTACGGGGCCGTCCTGGCCGGTATTCTCACGACAGAGATATGATAGCATACACATTGAGCAACATTTTTATTCACAGGTTTAAAACTTCAAACTTCGAGCAAGTAGCGTGCCGCAAAGCAATTTGCACTCTATCAACTCTATTCAACGCACCAATTTCTTCCGTTTTGAGGAAGCACACCACGGCAGTGTTCAGACGTAATGCCATTCGAAGGACATTTAACATCGGGACAAAAGCCATTACGTATTGGTTACTCTCGACAGACAAACTGGCTGTATATAATCAAAATAGTTCGAATCTTGTCTGATGCCGACATTTCGAGACGTTAGCAATTCCTTCATAATCATGTCATACGCGGGGGTTCCACGAGTGTAGTGTGAAAGCGTGGACGGCCATAAAAAAACTAAAAACCACCGCTGTGCGAAACCAGTCACTTTGCGGGCGCATCCTGTCAATCCCTTTCTTTGTGGTTCAGTTTCCCCAATGCTGTAGCGTTTGCCGCATCGTCGCCGCGACCGTATTGTTTAGTCTTTGGGAGCGCGAGTTCTCTCAATAAAGTTTTGCATTCTTTGTTCTCCGATCAGCTGTATACTCCCAGTGACAATGTCGCGAATGTTTGGCAGCCCTGCACTAACGAGATCTTGCATATAATTATAACTGCCAAAAAAGAAAAAAAAATCAATAAATTGCAGAAACTGCTCTTCAGCTTTGAAGTCAGTTGCACTGCTGACACAGTGACACTGTCACTCCCCGCGATGCCGCCGGTAGAAGAAGCGTCGCCTGTCTTCCGCCGGTGCAGTCAGGTCACGCGGCATTCTCGAGCCACCGTCAGGTGGGACGCGATAAGCGCAGCGCAGTTCCTCTTCTGCTGCAGGATTGTGCGGGTGATATTTGGATGGCGCGGGATCCCTTTTCGTACGTGTTCAGTGAATTGTCCGCTTTTGTTTTATTTTATTGCGAAAGCAATACTGTTCTAGGTTTTGAGCCTTCAGCGTCGTCCCGGCGGATCCACGTTTGACCTTTGTTGTGACGTCACGCCAGACGGAGAGAAAACTGGGGCCCAACTCAGCTCGTCGCTGCTGTCCCAGCGGATCCACGCCGCGCCCCGCAGCAGCTGCGCGCCGCTGCCGCGAATAAAAAAAAAGAAATTAAAAAATAACAAAAAGGGAAACAAAAATAAAAAATTAAAAAAATTAAGAAAAAAAAATAAAAATAAAGAAAGAAAAGCTGAGCATGGTGCCAGTTTCCACCACCCCGTTTCAAAAGGGGCGCTCCTATCCATCCATCCATCCATCCATCCATCCATCCATCCAGCGGTTATGCGCAACCTGGGCCGCCGGCTTTGGCGGTGTAGCTCGGAGCTTCTAGACAATCATCCGTTAGCGTCAGCCGCTCGTTTTGGCGACCGAAGCGCACATAAATCTCCCAGCACGTGGGCGCCCTCGTGTGGTGAGTATAATGCCATGTAAAACAAATGGGCAAAACTTTGATAAACATAAGCTTTACTAAGAGCACTACCAAGACACACCACCAGCCAAACCAGTGTTGACGCTGCCACCAGTTGTTGGCGAAGATGGGTCGGTTCGGAGTCGTTGCCAGCTCGCTGCTGCTGCTGCTCGCTTGACGGAACCGCGGTCAAGCTTCGAACCCGTTCCCACCACCACCAGGACAGGAGTGCCGCCAAGTCGAAGAGTTAAGTGATGGGAGGAAGATTACAAGAGGGTTTATTTACATCTTTTTACAACATGGTTAGAGACTGAAGTGAGACTCCAAAAGAGGCCCTAAGAGAGGCTATGGGAGGCTCAAGAGAGGCTTGAAGTGAGCTGCTCTGCCGCATTCGTTCTCGACATTTATACTGTTCGCCTTCCCTAAATTCCCTAGGTTGAGGACGCCCACGCCGGGGTGGGAGGGGCCCAGATCACAAACAACACAAACTTGTGCGCACAAACACACCACTGCACTTAGGGCCACGCCCACGTCACATGTTGAGTCTGAGGGAAAGAAGGTCGTCGTCGAGGTAGCGTCGACTGTGGTAGGTGATGGCCCCCGGCCAGCCGAAGGTTTCTGCGGGTCACCGACATCTGTTGATCATCAAATGTCACCCGCCGCTCGAGGCCGAACGCAAGGTCACGAAAAGGCAGAAAGTGGTTCCTCGTGCTCGGGTCGGAGATGATGCCCGCCAGCTTGTCGCGGTGCTTGGCACGACAAAGAGCAACAGGAGACGAGGCCCTTTGTTCCCTGGCACGGTCACGGCAAATGGGGAAGATAACGTTCGTCTCCCCGAGGCGACGGCGGCGGCGGCGGCGGCGTTCTACACGTGCAGACCTTTCGGAAAGGGGGTCTGGTTTTGGTCCTGTACTCCAACCGGGCAAACTCCGTAATTGAAGTCAGCTGGCACCTGGGTCCTCTCCGTGCGTGCTGTCTATGGCGGCAGGCCCGAAAGTAATCACGCTGAAGTTGCTCGCAGCTATGCACAGTAGAAACAGGTGTGCTGGCTGGCTCCAAACGAGACCCGCTGACGTCGATCTTAATACCAGGCACAGCCAGGGCTATTGCTTTCGCAACTTACCGGGCTTATCCAAGCTAAGCCTTTGCCAATTTTTTTTCCGCACTGAATCTAATGCGCGGGCCAGCACCGTTCGTTGTTGTTGTTAGTGGCTATTTATTATTAAAAAGATAAAAATAGAAGGAAAAGATGTTGCTAGCCACGGCGTCTGCCATCTAAACCTGAAGCACCTGAGCTGCGGCTAGCGGGAATAAAAGAACAGGGAGAGGGAAAGAAAGGGGGGAGCGATAGAAGAAAAGATAGGGGTAGGGTGGCAATATACGCTATGTATTAATACAGAATATTGAAATAACCACCGTTCGAGCTGTCATACGTTCCCGGAAAGGTAATAAGTTCCCTGTAAACATGCAAAGCGCGACGTTAGGTGCCATAATTGCATATTTCACAGCACTCACCGCGTGGGATTGACCGTATTTGCTGTCGGTTGACGTTCGGACTGCAAAAGAGAAAAACTCTCCAGGGTTAAGCGTCGCACTGGCAAACGCATCATAGCTCCTGCCTGAGGCCGGTCCAAGGAGTGCGTTGTTTCTGGCGGTTAAATTTCATGAGGGCGTAGGCACCACTGGCACTGGTGTACGTTGACCACTCGTAACTGAAAAGAAAAAAAAAACAAGCGGTATATTTATCAAGAGCACTTGACCTGTTTAGAACGGAGTACGGTGTGCATACCCTGCGGTGACCTCACAGCAATCTTCAAAATAGCAAGAGGTCACTCCGCCGCTCAACGAGAATACTGAGAATTCCCAAAACTTCCCAAATTTTTTTTCATACCCCTGCGTTCTTCTCGGCAGCAACCTTGAATTTTGCACAATCTTGAATTTTTCACAACCAAGTGGCTTTCTTCCTTGTGCTTAGAGGTTACGAAATATGTTACCTGACAGCGTATACAGCTCGTTCGATCGAAAAGACGTCGGCGTCGTAGTTGTAGTTGTCGACATCGCGCGTCGGAAAAAATCGTGTCGTGCTGACCGTTTGCCGCAGAATTCAACGTTTCGCACATCACAATACGATTCAGCGTTCCGCACAGCATAAACTTACTAGCTAAGTTAGAGCCTAGCTAGCGGCAGGGATTTGAACCGGTGACCTATAATCGGGGGCTGCGCATCATGTGCGCAGCCCCCGATTATAGGTCACCGGTTCAAATCCCTGCCGCTAGCTAGGCTCTAACTTAGCTAGTAAGTTTATGCTGTGCGGAACGCTGAATCGTATTGTGATGTGCGAAACGTTGAATTCTGCGGGGGCCCACCAAGACAATTGATAGTTACTGCGTCATTTCCTCATAAAACCAATTTTCGATTTGTCAAACGGGCAAGGCGTCGCGCCGAATGGGCGATGGGGTTCTGTGGACTCCTTGACAGCGCTGCAAGACACTGTCGTGTTCCATAAGCGTCCTTGTAATTTTTTATTGCTGTTTTCATCTTTATTTCCTTTTACGGGATCGTGTAAGGAGCGTCCGCTACTGAAAACTCGGCGTCCGCCGTCGCCTGAAGTTAATCGGAGGAAATCCCGGGAGTTTCACTACCTAAGCCAGACCGACTGTGGCCTCAACACAATCCGATACATACGTCAAAATCTAACGGATCGTCTGTGCTACATTCGCATCCAAGATAGAGAGCATGGTCCTTATCTACTCGGCACGTGAGGAGCCCCCAAGGCGAGGTACTTTCCCCGCTGCTCTTCAGTCTGTCTATGATGCACCTGCCGGCCCAACTGGGTGGTGTCGCCAACGTGCAGCAAGCCCTGTACGCCGAGGACATCGTCACCCTGTGGGCCACTCAGGGCAGCACAGGGGACATTGAAACCAGCCTGCAAACAGCGGCGACGACTGTGGTCTTCAATGTTTCCTTAAAAAATCGGAATCTGCGTCCTCCGCCCCTCGCCAAAGTACACAACTCAAATCTCTTTCTCTTGACAGTGGTCCCATATGCGAAACTGACGAGATACGGGTACTCGGACTCTACCTCCACAAATACAGACGGTCAGACACTACATTGGACAAACTCCGTGAGGAGGCGGACCAGGTTGGCTGCATGGTACGCCGGGTTTCCAAAAAAAAAAAAAACGCCGGGGTTTAACGAAGTAAGGATGTCTTGCGGCTGGCAAACGCCTTCGTGACCGGTGGAATTCTCTATTCGACTCCTTTTCTAGTCGCATTTTCTATTCGACTCCTTATTAGGATCGTCCCACCTGTTGTAATGCTAACCCGCTCGTAGGAGGTTAGCCAGTCATCAACACTTCGGTGACCGGTACCAAAGTAGACAGCAGGGTAGCGTTGCCGTTGCGCACCACAGCCCAGAACGGTTGGATGGACGGGCGGCGATGTCTGGCTGGCACCGTCTTGTATCGTGGCCGCTGTGGGTAACGTGCGGCTTAGGAGCTCCAGAATGAGGACAACGATCAGGAGTGACCTCCACCAAATGTGATGCGGGGTGCAGTGCCAGGGATTCCTTGCTGAAATGCTGAGCGAGTAGCTCTGTGTGGCGATCTCTGCGACGTTGCTACAGCTTCTACTCGTCTTCGTCGTCTTAGTTTTGTCGCGTTCTCTGACGCCGGTCTGGCTCATTACGAAACACATTGCAGAAAAAGAGACTGCGCTACAGAATTTGAGGGAGAAACAAGAGAATGCATTGAATTTGCCAACTATACGATTATAAACAAGGGTAATATACGCCTCCGCTTTCCATCTAGATAGCTCTTGGATTGGCGTATCTTTTCCTAGCAAAATGATAGCAACTGGTACATCATTTTTAGTGCCTCCGTTCATAACTATTTCTTGATATTGCTTACTGCAAAATTCTTTTTTCACCTCTTTGTACACCTTCTCCCATATAGCATATAGTTACGCCGAAAGGTAGCAAACATGATTCATAGTCAGCACCTGCGTGTGTTCCTTCTTTATGTCGCGTTGTCATAGTGCTGTTCGTTCTTTTCGCACAGACTGGTTGCACCTGCCATCACTCCATTTTAAGGCGGAAGCCTTTAATGCCTCACACTGTCGTTAGCAGCCGTGTCGGAAGATTTGTCCGTGTTTCGGCGTCACTACTTAAAAAAAACTGTGTCGAGGTTGGGAATCGAAACAGGGCCACTGGCATTTGAAGTGGATACGCTACCACTCCACCACGAACTCAGGATTTGAGCATGAATGAAGGCGCATCTAGTGAATGCATGGGTTTCATAAATAAAATGAAAAAAGTAAAAAATAGGAAAAGAGACAAAAATAAAAACATAACAAAAGAAATAAAAAACATGAGAGAGGAAACAAAAATAAAACTAAAAATAAAACATGAAAAAAAGCAGTGCGCCAGGCAACGCATTCGCCTTGCAGCACTTTAGACAGCCAAAGTGCCCCCTGAATTTTTTTTTAATTTAAGCGAACCCACTTGTCATTGTCGCTCTGCATCTGTTTTAAATTGTGGTGGATTTAGTAGCGCATAAGCAACTAAGGCGTCATGCGCCTTAGTTGCGTCTTATGCGCTAAGTTCAAGGAGGTATAGAAAAATTTTCTATAGAAATTTACAAGATATCCGAAAAAACGTCGGTGGTGCACAGGGCCTAAAAAGTGAGCTCGTACTACGTAGTAATGACTGAGGAAAGAAATTTTTTAAATTGCTAACAGTAAAAGCTTTAAAGAAGGTCGGACATCTTCAGCGGCCATTCATGACTGGACAATGATCTCGCGGCTCCCAACCAATCAAATAAAGATATCACCGTTCTTCTCAGGAATGAGAAACTGGCTGAAGTGCTGCAAAAAATGAGGCGAAGCAGTTGGTTCGTAGTTAGAGTTTCTCGAGAAAACCTACTTCTCTTAAAAATGGAAAAAAAACAGGAGATGTAAAAATAGCATTGTCACCTAAGAGCAGTGTTAGGTGTAAAGAAATGTCTTCATTATGAGTAAACTCATTTTAGCGCGACAGCGTAAACGGCGCCATTGTGCAGAAAATCTGGTGTCGACGTTGTCAGCGTTGTAAGCAAAAGATCAGGGGCGTGGCAGGTGGTGCCCAGAGAGCAACCTGGGAGGCAGGTGGGCCACCTTGGTCACGTGACCTTGCGTCGTCATCACAACATGCGCATCGGAGAGTGAGCAAACTGCCCACCGTGACACTTAAATCAAGCCAGGGAGAGCACCCTGGGTGGCACAAGGCAGCCGCAGGGAGCAGCTGCCATCGCAGGGCAGTGGCGCATCGCTTAACCGCTGCACCACTGCGCCACTGCGCCAGGAGGGGTATGAAGACTCCTGGGGACCTATGAATGTAGAGAATGACCTGCATATATAAAAATCAATCCCATACGCTATCGCGTCATACCTTAAAGGTGAAGCTTAAGTGCCCCTTCAATTTCTTTTTAGTTCTTCAAGTTTCCCACATGAGAGTAACATGTGACTTACTTTTACTTTACCTCCACATTTTCTCTCAGTCAGCAGGAAGGTGTGCGCAAGGTGTGTGTGTCCACTGCGAAGGCGACATAAAATTACCGAGCATGTAAAACGTTCCTGGGGTGTGCAGGTCTTCCATTCGCCCGGGGCACGCTTTACAAAATGCGGGTTGTTGTTTATTTCGCTATCCCAAGTTGTAAGCCATTTAGCCTTCAAATTACACTGTATTAATTTCATTAGTCTCTCTAGGGTATGATGACTTTCTTGATTTCACGACTGAGCGTGTCAGCACAGAAGTCGGCTCTTTCATGCCCATCTATTCGTACATGCTTCGGCACCCGACAGAATTTTATCATATGTCCCTATGTGACTATAAACAAGACGTCGAGAATCTTGCCTTGGAAGAGCAGTATAGGGCGCATCGTAATAAGCTTACTGCTATGCTGAGGCAAGCAAAGAAGCAATATTTTTCTGCTGAGTTTTCTAGGTCTAGCAGCAATACATGGAAAACTTGGAGTCTATTAAATGAATTATTAGGTAGACAGAAGAAATCTAATTTGGATGAGAAGTTGCACTGTACTTTTCTGAAAGCAGATCCTTCGACCATTGCAAATTCTTTTAATGATGCGTTTGTATCATCCATTAGGGAACTTAAAAAACAAACTGTCGTTTCTACCATTCAATACCAAGGCAAGAAAACAATTAATTCTGCTGCATTTCCTCCTGTTGATCAAGAAGAGTTGTGGAACCTTATTAGGACGCTACCAGACAGCAAACCACCAGGCTACGATAAGATTAGACTGCGTGATTTGCGAAACAATTACTCCAAACTTAAAGATGTACTTTTACATATACTTAATGGGTGTTTCAAGACAGGAGAAATACCATCAGGTCTGAAGATCTCAGTACTAAGACCCATCTACAAGTCGGGAAAAAAGCCAGATCAAACAAATTACAGACCAATTGCCATACTACCAGTCATTAGCATCCTGATGGAAAAAATTGTGCACCAATATATGACATCTTTTTGTGAGAAGTATTCTTGTTTGAGTACTACACAGTATGGTTTCCGTCGTAATATTGGTGCGGTTGAGCTTCTTGAAGATTGCTGTGATTTTATCAATGGTAACTTGGATGTTAATCAGTGTGTTTTCGGATTATTTTTGGATTTATCGAAAGCATTCGATACCGTGGAGCACTCTGTTTTGTTACGTAAGTTGGAAAGTATTGGATTCCGTGGTCCATATCAACAATTTCTTGCAAGTTACCTTTCGCACCGTAAACAAGTAGTGAAAATTAAAGAATCATTTAGTACTTTTTCTGCTATTCACTACGGCGTTCCACAAGGTTCTGTTTTGGGACCCTTTTTGTTTAATACTGCCACGCGCCTAACGCGCCGCGCGGCCTCCGCGCTGAGTCGAAGACGACGACGAAGCGGCGGTGGCCTCTCGATGCGCGCTTGTTCTGTTCGGTGTCCTGGAACCTGGCGCTGTAATTAAAAGAAGGCTCCCAGTCTTGGCTTCTTCCCGACGCCTATCTCCACGGCCTCTCTGGTCGTGACACTGGTGGAGGTGCGGCCGATGCTCCCTACTCCTGAGGACGACTCGACACGCCCGCCTCTTGTGACCACCCCTGTCCATCGTGCCAGCCGGAGGATCCGAGGCTTGTCCCCCGAGGCCCTCCCTTTTGTCGGTGAGCCCTCGACTACCCCTACACTCATGGCGACGCCAATACCCGCCCTGCCTCCGACTGTCCCTGCAGCCAGCCCCACCTATCTCACTCTTCAGACCCCACGAACGCCTAAGCCCTTTCACGGTGACCTGTTTGAAGATGCCGAAGATTGGTTGGCGCACTACGAACGGGTTGCGACCTTCAACTGCTGGGACGCCGCTACAAAGCTGCGTAACGTGTACTTTAGCCTTGAGGACTCTGCACGCACGTGGTTCGAGAACCGTGAGGCTACTTTCTCGACGTGGCAGGACTTTCGACGTCAGCTCCTGAGTACGTACGCCAACAGCGACCGCCGGGAGAGCGCGGAGCGTACCCTGTCCTCTAGAATTCAGCTCCCCAATGAGGGTGTTGCCATGTACGTCGAGGATGTGACGCGTCTTTGTCATCGCGCCGATCCGGCAATGCCTGAAGAAAAAAAGCTGAGGCACCTCATGCGCGGCGTGAAAGACCAGCTCTTTTCCGGCCTCGTGCGGAACCCGCCCAACACCGTCGCGGAGTTTCTGGCCGAGGCCGTCCACATGGAGAAATTGCTGCAGCAGAGATCCCAACAGTACGCCCGGCAAATGCGTCCGTCGTCGACACTGTCAACGTTGGACCGATTCGACCATGATCCCAGGACGAATCCGGACTCCCTTCGCGAACTCATCCGTTCAGTGGTCCGCGAGGAGCTGCAGCACCTTCAAGGAACCTTTGCCCCTCGCGTCGATTCCGTCACCAGCGTCATCCGCGAGGAAGTCCGGCAGGCCCTCAGAGCACCAGACGCTGCACTTGTGCCGGCGCCGCAACCGACTCCATACGATCCCGCGCCGTACCCGACTCCGGTCCAGTCAGTCACGTACGCGGACGTCGTGCGCCGCGCGGCCCCATCTCCTGGGCCTTTTCCTTACACCGCACCATTGGTCGCGGTGCACTCTGCTCAGCCTACTCCTTACTGGGTGGATCGGCGCCAGGCACCGCGGAAGACTGACCTCTGGCGCACCCCGGATCAACGACCGCTCTGCTATCACTGTGGTGAGGCCGGCCATCTCTACCGGCGGTGCCCCTATCGCGAAATGGGACTACGCGGATTTTCTATCGACAGCCTCCGTCCACGGCCTGGAGAGCGCCCTCAAGACATCGCCGAGTATGTCACCCGCCAGCGTAGTTCGCCGTCTCCTCCGCGCCGCGAGTCGCGATCGCCTTCTCCACGCCGGTCTTCCCCCTCTGGGCTCCGTTTCGCCTCAGGACAACGCGGTTCCTCGAGCCCTCGTCGGGAAAACTAGCTCCGGCGGCCTTTGGAGGCGAGGCCGCCGAACGCCGATCCGCCGCAAAGCTTCCACCGCCGCAGCAACCGAATAGCCCCGACGTCGGATGCCGCAACGCTGCGCAGTTTTCCCCGACTCGCCTTTCGACTCGCCGCGATGCCCTAACCCCAATCGCCGACCCGCTTCCGCCGCCGCACCGACCCAATCGCCCCGACGCCGAACGCCGCATCGCCGAAGAGTTTCCCTCAACCAGCCGCTTGATTCGCCCCGACGACGCAACCCCAGTCGCCGGCCAGTTTCCGCCGCCGCACGCACCGACTGAGTCATCCACAACAGCCATCGACGGGCCGCGCTGAAGGAAGGGTCTCTTTGGATATCCCTGTTCTCGTCGACACAAAGGAGGTTAGCGCGTTGGTCGATACGGGCGCAGATTACTCTATCCTTAGCGGACGGCTTGCGACGGCCCTGAAAAAAGTGACGACACCCTGGGACGGCCCCGACATACGTACGGCTGGCGGACATCTTGTCGCACCACTCGGTATGTGTGCGGCCCGGGTTACGGTCCGAGGCTGCACATTCATTGCCACTTTTCTCGTTCTGCGCGAATGTTCTCGCGATGTCATCCTTGGCATCGACTTTCTTCGCGAGCACGGTGCTATCATAGACCTCCCGAATCGCTTGGTGACATTTTCTACCGCAATGGCCACAGAAGAACCTGCGCACCAGGGTTCTCGGCCCGCCCTGCGAGTTGCCGACGATACCGTTACGGTGCCACCACGTGCCAGCATTCTCGCAAGATTTACCTGTGACGAGCCACATAGGGGACTGCGGGTTGTCGAGCCTAATGTCTCTCTCGTACTCACTAAGGGAGTTGCGGTGGCACGGGGCCTTGGATCCCTTCATGACGGTTGTACAGAGGTCCTTGTCACCAACTTCTGCAATGAGCATCGACATCTGTTTCGTGGCACAGCGATCGCTTACGTCGACTATGTTCAGGAAGTGGCCGAATGCTTTGCTTGCGAGGAGGGCACACCTGGAGCTGACACCGAAGCGGTCACCAACGTCGACATCAATCCAGGCCTTCCACCCGCTGAAAAGAGGCACCTCCAGGACCTCTTGCGGGAGTTTGGTGCGTGTTTCACGTCGTCGTCTAAAGTGCGACAAACGTCGATAGTTAAACACCGCATTATCACGCATGAAGGAGCACGACCCATCCATCAGCAGCCCTATCGTGTGTCCCCTCGTGAGCGAGATGCTATCCAAACACAGGTCGAAGAGATGCTCACAGACGGCGTCATCCAACCGTCAAGCAGTCCGTGGTCGTCTCCTGTCGTGCTCGTGAAAAAGAAGGACGGGACACTACGATTCTGTGTCGACTACAGGAATCTGAACAGTGTGACCAAGAAAGACGTGTATCCGCTCCCGCGTATCGACGACTCCCTCGACCGACTTCGTCAAGCCAAGTACTTCTCTTCGGTTGACCTCAGAAGTGGTTATTGGCAGATAGAAGTTGATGAGAGGGACCGTGAGAAAACCGCCTTCATCACGCCGGACGGGCTGTATGAATTGCGCGTCCTCCCATTCGGGTTCTGCTGTGCTCCTGCCACGTTCCAAAGAATGATGGACACCGTTCTAACAGGTTTGAAGTGGCAGACCTGCCTTGTTTATCTTGATGATGTCATCATTTTTTCCGCAACGTTCACGGAACATCTGCACCGTCTCAGGACTGTCCTCGAAGCCGTTCGATCCGCCAACCTCTCCCTCAAACCAGAAAAATGCCACTTTGGGTTCACCGAATTGAAGTTCCTCGGGCACGTCATTAGTGCTGACGGAATCCGAGCTGACCCAGAGAAGCTTGCTGCCGTTGCTGCCTTTCCGGTCCCCGTCCACAAAAAAGCAGTCCGACGCTTTCTGGGCCTGTGCTCCTATTATCGCCGCTTCATTAGAAATTTCGCCCAGCTCGCCAGCCCTCCGACGCTCCTAACCCGTGATGACACGTCATTTTCCTGGGGCAACGAACAGCAGGCTGCCTTCGACGAGTTACGACGCCTACTCCAATCACCGCCCATCTTGGCACATTTCGACGAAGATGCCGACACAGAGGTGCACACGGATGCGAGCAACGTCGGCCTTGGCGCCGTTCTAGTTCAGCGGCAAAGCGGTGTCGACAAAGTAATTGCCTACGCCAGCCGCGCACTGTCGCGCGCTGAGTTGAACTACTCTACCACGGAAAAAGAATGTTTAGCGGTAGTCTGGGCCGCCGCTTAGTTCCGCCCATACCTGTATGGCAGACCGTTTTGTATCGTCACCGACCACCACTCGCTGTGCTGGCTGAAAAATTTAAAGGACCCTTGCGGCCGCCTAGCACGTTGGGCATTACGCCTGCAGGAATTCGATTTCACCGTCACCTACAAGTCAGGCCGGAAACACACCGACGCTGACAGCTTGTCACGCGCTCCCGTCGAACCTCCTCCGCAAGACACCACCGACGATGATAGCTTCCTTGGAGCGGTCAGCACGTCTGAGCTCGTTTCCAGACAGCGTGCCGACGCCGAGCTGCGTCTACTCATCGATCATCTCGAAGGTGGGTGCCCTGAAATACCACGATACCTCGCTCGTGGACTGTCGTCGTTCTGCCTGCGGAGAGGAGTGCTTTATAAAAAGAACTCTGCCTCAAGTCCGACAACTTACCTGCTCGTCATACCGTCTGATCTACGGGATGAAGTCCTCCTTGCTTGCCATGATGAACCAACTTCCGGCCACCTTGGAGTTACACGCACCTTGTCCCGAATCCGGCAGAACTATTACTGGCCCAACCTTACTTCAAGTGTGAAGCATTATGTCCAGACATGCCGGCAATGCCAGCGGCGGAAAAAACCCGCGCTCAAGCCTCCTGGACTGCTTCAGTGCATCGAGCCGCCACAAGTACCATTCGACAAAGTTGGCATGGACCTTCTGGGGCCATTTCCTCTCTCGTCGACCGGCCACAAGTGGATCGTAGTCGCCACAGACTACTTGACCCGCTACGCTGAAACGAAGGCCCTGGCGCGAGGTACTGCCGCCGAAGTTGCCCACTTCTTTATGCACGACATCGTGCTTAGACACGGCGCCCCATCGGCCATTATTACTGACCGAGGCAAGGCGTTTACAGCCCGACTCCTACGTGACATCTTAGCGCTTAGCCATACTGCTCATCGACCAACAACAGCGTATCATCCCCAAACCAATGGTCTAACGGAACGGCTCAACAAATCATTGGCGGACATGATCTCGATGTACGTCGACGTTGAACACAAAACCTGGGATGAGGTCTTGCCTTACGTCACCTTCGCATATAATACTGCGACGCAGGAAACCACCCAGTTCACCCCGTTCCGTCTCGTGTATGGCAGAGAGGTACGCATGATGCTAGACGCCATGCTGCCGTACGGCGACGCAGAGCTCCCCCCTGAAGCAGGCCACTTCGTGGAACAAGCAGAGCAGGCCCGCCAGCTGGCCCGCTTGCACATCAAGGACCAGCAATCCGCCGATGCCCGACACTATAACCTTCGACACAGGGACGTGCACTACGAGCCGGGCGATCACGTGTGGGTGTGGACACCCGTGCGCCGCAAGGGATTGTGCGAAAAGCTTTTAAATAGGTATTTTGGCCCGTACAGAGGCCTGCGCCGCCTGAACAGCGTCAACTATGAAGTTGTCCCCCATGGAACTGTGATCGCCGGCCCTCAGCGTCACCGGCCGGAAATCGTGCATGTAGTGCGCTTAAAGCCGTACTTTGCGCGTGACTGAGCGCTGTGTTCACGCTTCGTTTTGTACCTTTCTTCCCTTACCCCACGTGTGGACTTGACTCTCCCCGCCTTCATCTAGCGCGCATTGTATAGTTCACCTCACCCCTATTTTTCTTCTTTTTTTTGCACCTCCTCCTCTCTCTGTACATATCCCATTCCACATCGAGATGATGTTTGCTTTCGCGGGGGCGGAATAATGCCACGCGCCTAACGCGCCGTGCGGCCTCCGCGCTCAGTCGAAGACGACGACGAAGCGGCGGTGGGCTCTCGAGGCGCGCTTGTTCTGTTCGGTGTCCTGGAACCTGGCGCTGTAATTAAAAGAAGGCTCCCAGTCTTGGCTTCTTCCCGACGCCTATCTCCACGGCCTCTCTGATCGTGACAATATTTATGTAAATGATATGGTTAACCTAACATTAAATGCAAAGTTATTTCAGTATGCTTATGATACAGCTTTAGTGATATCCCATGAATCAAGCCCACTCGCACTGAAATTACTTCAGTACGATATCAATAAAATAGTAGACTGGTTATCTGGAAATCAAGTATACATAAACATAAACAAAACTGTGTTAATATGTTTCAGAAATCCGCACAAGAATGTTGATCTTACCCAGTCGGTTCTACCGCATGGTAGCAACTGTGCCAATTGCGAATGCTCGCCACTGCCTTACTCGAGCAGTGTTAAATATCTAGGCCTATACCTTGATTCCAACATGTGTTGGTCTTCCCAAATTGACTATTTATTAAAACGACTCCGTGCTCTTTCTGTGCAGCTTTATCGTATAAAATACACTACACCTATAAACTTGCGTCAAACTGTGTATAGATCTTTAGGAGAATCTATCCTTAGATACGGTGTTTCAGTGTATGGTTCTTGTGCACCTTGTAAGATTAAGAAGGTAAATAGTTTCCTGTGCAGAATCTCCGCTAATTTATTGTATGGCACTGTTCACGAGAAGTCCGACCATAACACCAGAATGGTTAAAGCAGGAGTTATTCCTCTGCATGACTTGTACTTGCAGGTGGTAGTTCTGAGAAATTACTTTTCAGCCCAGTTTAAACAGCCAGATAAAAAACCAGAGTCACTTAGGCACATAGCGCGTTACAAAGTTCCCAGGGTTTATACACATTATAGTAAAAGGACACGACAGTTCTATATACCCTACCATTTTCACAAACTACCTGCAAAGGTGTTTGGTTGTGATTCGTTGAGGGCTGTGAAATCTGGACTGCTAGCGTGGTTTGAAAGTTTCAAAGAAAGGAAATACTGAGTTGCTTTGTAATTTCTATCTTGTTTTTGAAATTTGTGTTCCATTTATTTACTGCAGATTTTCTTTGCTTTACATAATTATCAATCGCTAAATTTGTTGACTGAACTATGTAATATTTCTGCTTTGTGTTATTCCTATTTTTTTCTTTGTTCTTCTTTTTGGATTGTAAATTGTGCACTTTCAGCGTTTTGTATTGACCGCATGCTGTTGTGACTGCCGTGGCCCGCCCATAAGCGCTTGCGCTTCTGCGGGCACACGCTATGTACTGTATATATATATATATATATATATGCCTTGCAATAAAATTCCTGTATGTATGTATGTATGTATGTATGTATGTATGTGTGTGTGTGTGTGTGTGTGTGTGTGTGTGTGTGTGTGTGTGTGTGTGTGTGTGTGTGTGTGTGTGTGCGTGTGCGTGTGTGCGTGTGTGCGTGTGTGCGTGTGTGCGTGTGTGTGTGTGTGTGTGTGTGTGTGTGTGTGTGTGTCGTGCACAAAACGCGCAACCAGTCATAAAACAATCGAACTTGTCTCCACAGTTCTGATTTCACAATTCGGCAAAGCCGTTTGACGTGTCCAATGGCAGGCTTAATCACACCAAAAAAGGCATTCACTTCTGAGGGAACAAGTCCTTTGCGGAGACAAAATGAGATGAATCTTGCACGGCAGGTTGAAGCAGCGATGTGCCCCTCAGGCCATTCTTCTGAAGTACCTTTCTTGTACAGTGGGCCCTTTTATGTGTTCGAGTCCTTACTATGCTCAAGTACATACGCTCGTCGCTCACATCGCTGCTTCAACCTGCCGTGCAAGATTCATCTCATTTTGTCTCGGCAAGGGACTTGTTCCCTCAGAAGTGAATGCCTTTTTTGGTGTGATTAAGCCTTACATTGGACACGTCAAAGGGCTTTGCCGAATTGTGAAATCAGAACTGTGGAGACAAGTTCGATTGTTTTATGACTGGTTGCGCGTTTTGTGCTTCAACCTTAACCCTGTCTGGCTCGCTGAAAAGGAACTGGCTGCTCTAAGACTCCTCGCAGCGCAATCCACAGAGTTTTTGTGGCAGCGTTACCTTACGGTTCTCCCGCGGAAGCCTGAAAAGAAGACGGTGAAGCCTAGGAGCCTGGTCGTCCTTGCGAATGCGTCCGTTCCAGAAGAAATTGCCGCTACCCTAACGAAAGGGCCGAAGTACAGTTGTCCTCCAAGAATCCCAGCCTTCGAGCTACTTACTGTCCCTGAACAGGAAGTTGGCAGATAAAGCCGGTGAGGACCGGGAAAGGTGCCTTTTGGATGGTGTTGACGGAATACTCAGGACAGCCCGGAAAAAGGACCTTTACAAAAAGGGGCGCACGCGACACGTCGTGTCGTTCTTCAAGGATAACGACCTAAGACTTCTTCAAGCAGACAAAGAAGGCGGTTTTGCGGTGGTTCCGGCTGGTGTATTCAAAGAAAAGGCGATGCAGGCCATTTTTAAGAACTTTGTTCAGGTGAAGAAGAGTGCCTGTAGAGTGAACACAAAAGCCATCTCATTGTGCAACCAGTTGCAGCTCTCCGGGCTGGCCAAAGGAATCAGCGACTACAAGAAAGGGTCTCTTGATGTTGTTTTCACGGTGAAAACCCATAAGCGAGACATGCCTTTCAGATCTATCGTTAGTGAGCGGGATTCTTGGCAGCAAAAGGCGAGCAAATTTCTTCTGAAGCATTTGAAAGGACTGGAAGTAGGCGATCCCTTCGCTACCAAGAATTCTGCAGAGGTGACAGCTTTTTTAAAAGACCAGTCTTCTTTTGGATACTTGTTTTCTGTTGATGTGGAAGATTTATTCTATTCAGTTCCTCATAGTGACCTTTTCAAATCCGTACGGGAGTGCATTGAATCTAATGGGGCCATCACATTTCAGAACTCAGCAGGACTACGTGTTGACAATTTTTTATCACTTCTAGAATTTTACCTAAGCTCTACGTTTGTTTCCTTTGAAACAGAAATGTACTTGCAGAGAAGAGGCATCTGCATCGATTCCTGTGTCGCCCCTGCATTGTGTAATATATTTTTATCAACTATTGACCATGCTTTAGCTTCTTCCCTTGACAGTGGCCCAGTCCTGCGAATTTTTAGATACGTGGACGACTTCTTGGTAATACTAAAAAGTACTAACTCTGCATTGACGCTCCCCAGCACAGTGGAAAGAATCTTATCTGTTTTCAGACAACAGGGAAAAGGGCTGGCTTTTACTCACGAACTTCCAGACAACAACAGTTTGCAGTTTTTAGATATTAATATCAAGTTTTAGAAGGACGAGTTTGTTGGATGTATTCCCTACGAGCAAAAAAGGAACTGCTTCCGTACGGATCGGCGCACTCTAAGACAGTTAAAAGGGCGATCGCTTCACTTTGGCTCGAGTCCGCATTGCTTAAGTCCTGTGCTCACATGGCTGAGGCTAGCTTCAACAATCAGATCGAAAGGCTTCAAATGGCTGGCTTCCCGTGTTCTGTTGTTTGCAGCGTAGCGGAGACCCTCCTTCAAAAAATGAAAGGCAAGAAGAAAAAATCCCATGCTAAGCCGCGATCAAAGCGACCACAAGTGGTCCCTTATATTATATACACCGTGTGGCGCACAGCTTGAAGAAGGTTGCTGGCCGGTATGACGTTCCTGTCGTTTTCTCTGCGCCAAGAAAGCTGAGCGGGTTATGCTCGCGGATCAGCCAAAAGAAGAAAGCCGTGTGCGAAAAGAGGCACGAAATCCCACTGACGTGCGGGGGGGGGGGGGGGGTCTATATAAGCCAGACAGGTCGCTGCATCAACGACAGAACACAGGAACATGAAAAGTCGTTAGAAAACGGAGGCGGGTCGAATTTGCCCCTACATTGTAAAGATTGCAAGTGTAAGCCAGTGCTTAACGGAATAAGGATTCTGGGCAGGAGTCGCGATCAGGTGGCACGTGAAATTCTTGAGGCTTTTATGATCAATAAGAAGGGAAGCACTTGTGTTAGCGACTCTTCAGTATCACTCCGTAGAAATGAAATTTCCTATCTTGACAGTTTTTTGTGACGTCATGTACTGTGCATATTTTCATCCCTGCATTTCTAGCGGCCGTCTGTTGTTTGTTTAGGCGGGTTGTTAATTTTGTTACTGTTTTTCTCTTTTCCGTTTTGTTGTTGTTTTCGGGTTCTGACTGCTTTTGCTTAATGCGTTTGACTCTGCCTTTGCTACGATTTTATTTTTTTTTATTTTTTTTACTGCTTTTGCTTCTCTTGTTTGACTCTGCTTTTGCTACGATTGTTTGACACTGCTTTTGCTACGAGATGGCCTGCTCTAAGTTCTGTTATCAGATTCTTTTAGTTTTTTCTGCAGAGGTTAAAGGTTTCTTGTCTTTTATCCTGATGTTGCTGCTTTTTTTCCACGTGTTGGGTTCGGAGCGATAATGCAATGAGTGTCATGCCTGAGCTGTATGTTTAAATATGCCACCTTTCCATGCAATAAACAGTTGATAGTGTGCGCATGTGGTGCCCCCTCTCTTGTTAGTGTCCTTGTAGCGCCGCCATTCATTTCAATATTTCAAATACTACGAGCTTGAATACGTGTCGAATGTGAGTTGTGAATGTTAGGGTTGAGCAAGTACACGCAGTTTCATATCGTTGCCTTTGTTTACGAGCTTATGTGATGCTGTGTAAGTATATATCGGCGACACTTAGTGAAACAGTGAGTCGCAAGCAGTCAATTCCCTGTCAGCGCTGTCCGCCAGCAACAAAACACAAAGTGAACCATTGCCTTCTATGTTTGTTTTTAACAGGCTGTAATGTGCAGCTGCCAACTGGCCTTATACGCAAAAAAAAGAAACTAAAAGAAAACAACTGCTGTGGTTGTGAAGTACGGGTCGCAATGTACACACAGTTCAGCACTTCTTTTTTCGCGATTTAGACCGCTGTGCCTGAGCTTACTGCGGCTTGATGTAAAAGCATATGACAGCAAAATCACAGTACTGTGCTCTAAACAGCAATGCGTTTGATAACAATTCAAGTGCTAGACACAGGCAATGTGTGTGTTTCGCATATAAGGCTTTTATTTTCTGCCTCGGGCCATCTGCTGTGGTGGCCTACTCATGTCCGCGCTCGGCTCCTTATCCAAAGGTTGTCGGTTCGAATCGTAATGTTTTCATGTGTGTTTATTTCTGCTTCCTTTGTCGTTATTACATGCGTCAAGTTCTGTGGGAAACTATCCCACTCTAAATCACGCTGGAAATCACGCGTCGTTTGCATTTCTTCATTAAACGTCTGCTCCCGGGGACTAACTGTTGCACCCCTCTCCAAGGGGACCAACAGTTACACCCTTTGCAGCTAGTCCCTAAAAGTACCATTGCCAGTGGCAGGTCAGGTAGTCCCCAAAAAGACTAACCTCTCGCCCCCTGTTAGTCCTTTTTTCCTGAGAGTGAGGAGTTCGCGAACGTGGGCCTCAATTCTGGCCAGTCCTCTGAGTCGTCCTGTTCGCCAATCACCGCTCCACTGGTTGCTGCTGCTTCAACTGCGTTAGCGCTAAGGGAATCCTGCGGATTGACGCACCTCGGATGACCGGCCAATCTACTTCACCTGTTCCCGTGTCGGCCCGAAAAACCTCTCCTCGCTCCTCGCCGAATCCTCCCCCGCTTCCACCTAGTGGCCGGCTCCAGCTCATTGATATTTCAACTGCCTCAATCTTGCGTGTTGGTCTCGACCTGCTTGGGCTTTCTCCCACATCAACTTCCGGGAACAATTGGATTGCCGTTGCGACCGATTACACTACCCGGTACGTTATAAAGCGCGCAATCCCGATCACCTGTACCGCCGGTGTCGCCGACTTTCTTCTCTATGACGTCGCCCTGCTTCATGGCGCTCCTCGTCAACTGCTTACGGATCGAGGCCCCTGCTTTCTTTCTAAAGTGATCCACGACCTACTGCGCTCATGCTCCACCCGTCACAAGTTCACGACGGCCTACCATCCCATAACAAACGGCCTTACTGAGTACCTTAACCGCACCCTGGCGGGCATGCTGTCTATGCACGTCTCAGACCCCCATCGTAGACTGGGATGTTAGTTTACCTTTCGTGGCGTTCGTCTACAACTCCTCACGCCATGGTACCAGCGGATACTGCCCCTTCTACCTACTTTTTGGCCGCAACCCGTTTCTGCCCTTTGAGAGCTCTCATGAACCTTCTAGCAGCAGTTACGCTTGTGACGCCATTGCCCGTGCTGACGACGCCTGCCAAATCGCTCGTGATCGTCTCAACTCTTTTCAGACCGCTTAAAAACGTCGTTACGACCTTGAACACCGTGACGGCCACCACCCTCCCGGCTCCCTCGTATACCTCTGCCTGACTGTGCGCCGTGTGGGCGTGTGTGAGAAGCTACGCGGGCCCTTCCCCATCTTGAGGCAACTGAGCAATGCGACCTAAGAAATCATGCCTCTGCACCTCAACTCTCCGCCCACGGCCCCACACACAGCTCGTGGCCCATCTTAAGCCCTACCATTCCAACCCACCTCCTTAGTCCGCCCAGGGACTGTGCCTCCTTCCGCTGGCGTAGGGGGGTAGTGTTACGGTACACAGTCGCGAGGCGAAGAGGACGTTCTGTCGCTGTGCTGGAGACGACAACGAGGACACTTCAGCCGGTGCTTGAATGATTTGGCTTTTGTGTGCCTTCTGACTGCGGCTTGTCGCGCCTGCTGCTGAGCTAACCCCAGTAATAATATCGTCGCACAATTCCAGTCATCAGTTATTCTACAAGACAGCCAAAGCTATACAGAGCCGAGACACGTTGCGTTCTCTCCTTACGTAGCGGAATATAGACCCCAGTAGAATTTTTCTTTTACAACAAATTATATTAGTAACATCCGCTGCTTAGGGCATATTACTAACATATCTGCGAAGTTACAACTTTCTTGCGTCAATGAAAAAAATATTCTTTGGTGACTGAATTTTCGATGCTGACATCAATCGCGGATTTTTGAAACACGCTGGCCCGGCCGATGACGTCTAGACTCCGCAGCAAGTGCGTGGAGTCTTAAGAAAAAGTTGGAGGCTTATCAAGGTTAAGCCCCAATGGATGCGAAGCAGCCTTCGTTTTGCATTCTTATTATTAACGTCCTTAGCGTTTGGAGGCATCTTGACCGCATACACAGCCGGCGCAAAGACGCTGGCGCGGTTGCGGGCACATAGACTGACGCCGCGACGGCGGGCGCGCGCCGCTTCATCCCTGGCGGGACGTCACATATCACGTGATGCAGCGATGGTGGTGCAAGCGTGGAGGCCTCCGCCGGGCGACGTCCGACGGCGCGATATGAGGCCCCATCTGCAGCCGGTGTGACGTCACATCATGTGTTGTGTTGTGTTGTGTTGGGTTTATTGGCGCATAAGCAGCTAAGGCTATCATGCGCCAAGAACAAGGTATGGAAAAAAATATGCTTGAGCAGAGTGTGAAAACAAAGTTGATAAAAACGGTGGTGTAAAGGGCCTAAAAGTTATTTTTATTACCTGGCTGATTAAATACAAACTTTTTAGAAATGGCTGCTTGTAGAAGCTTTTAAAAGTTGGTTGACCTCCGTGGACATCCTTGGCTTGCCAAGGATCTCGAGGCCCCCAACTACTCAGATAAAAAACCTCAGCCTCCCTCTCAGGACTGAGAAAGTGGCTGAGGTGTATCGTTCTAAGTAGAGAAGCACAGGGTCAGAAAATTACAGGTTTTGAAGAAGACCGGCTTCCCTTAAAAAGCTAAAAACATCAAGTATACTAACGAGTGCATATTCAGCTAAAATCAACGCTGGATGAAATGGGATATGTTCTTTGTAAAATGTAGCAAAATATTTTTTTCTTAATGATTCAAGTTTTGTGCATGATAGTAGTATGTGGTTTACGGTAAGTTCATGTCCGCATTGCTCGCAAACAGGTTTGTCTTTCTTTGTTAGCAGGAAGTTGTGTGTGAGATGTGTGTGTCCTATACGGAGACGGCATAAAATAACTTCGATGAATCGTTTTTGGTGTGAGCATGATTTCCATTCGTCTAGAATGGGTTTTACTAAATGTAGCTTATTATTTCTTTCGGTATTCCATTGCGACTGCCATTTATTTCTTAATTTCCACTGTACCAACTTCATACCATCTTTGTAGGGAATGTACACTTTCTTTATTTCTTTGTTTCGAGCTTTTCCTGCACATTCATCTGCTTTCTCATTGCCAGCGATTCCAATGTGGCTGGGAACCCAGCAAAATTTTATGTCTTGTCCCTGTATTGTGGCGCTTGTTATGTTATGTATGATATCCCCGATTAGTGGTGTCACTGCATTGCTATGGTGAAGTGAGGTTAGTATGCTCAGAGAATCAGTGTAAATGATACTGTTCTGAATGTTCTCATTTATTATTTTTTCTACAGCCACCAAGACTGCGTAACACTCGGCGGTGAAAATGGATGTACACTCAGGTAGCCGTACTATTTTTTCCCAATTATTCTGAACTACAGCACTTCCCACGTATTGCGCCGATTTTGATCCATCGGTATAAAATGCTTCGTATTCTCTGTATTTTTCGTTGAGTGCTAAATATTCTTGTAATATCTGTTCATGTGGAGTATGTTTTTTCTGAAATTGTGTTAATGTGAAGTCGCACACAGATGGTAGGCAGTACCAAGGCGGGAGTGGATCAGGTTTGCAGGCAATATTAGGTAATACGTTTATTATGTCTAGTTCTTGGCATTTCTCTTCAAAGCGGAGAAGAAGTGGTCTGATTGCTAGAGGTTTGTTGGTAAATAGTGTTCGGGATGGGCACTTTGTAACGAGTGGGTAACAGATGTGTTTAGGCTGGGAACGGATCTTTAAAATGTATGAGCATGTGAGCATTGTTCGTCTGTCTGCAAGTGGTGGTTCATTGGTTTCGACATACAGGCTATTTATGGGTGACGTCCTGTACGCACCAGTTGAAAGGCGCAATCCAAAATTGTGCACAGGATCCAGTCGCTTCAAGTACGATGGCCTTGCTGATCCATACACTATGCAACCATAATCTAAAACGGAACGTACTACAGAGCGATAAATGTGTAGAAGACATACCCGATCAGAACCCCAGCGTTTGCGTGATAGGACTTTCAATATGTTCAGTGCTCGCGACGCCTTCTTTTTCAGTGCATTTATGTGAGGCAGGAAAGTAAGTTTTTTATCGACGGTGATGCCTAGAAATTTGTGTTCGTTTTTGAAAGGCAGCTCGGTTTGGTTGAGGTGTAATGTTGGATTTGTGTGCAAGCCTCGTTTGAGTGAAAAAAGTAAGGCCACTGTTTTCTGTGTTGAGAACTGGAAACCATTCTTGTCTGCCCATGTTGCCATTTTGTTGATTGTAAGCTGTACTTGTCGTTCGCATGTGGATATATTGGAAGATGTACATGCTATCTGCAGATCATCAACATACATTGAATACATAATGGACCTTGGGATTATATTTCTAATAGAATTCATTTTTACAACGAAGAGAGTTGTGCTTAAAATGCACCCTTGAGGAACTCCATTTTCCTGAATG
The DNA here is from genome assembly GCF_055824585.1 of Amblyomma mixtum. Lineage (NCBI taxonomy): Eukaryota > Metazoa > Arthropoda > Arachnida > Ixodida > Ixodidae > Amblyomma > Amblyomma mixtum. The sequence continues at coordinate 147,003,704 of NC_143012.1, forward strand.
AAGTCCCTCGAAAGGGTCGAGCCTAGGCGGACATTAAATGAGCGGTTAGACAAAAAGTCTTTAATGGAGTTGAGCATTCTGCCACGGATGCCGAGCTCAGCTAAGTCCTGGAGAATCCCGAACCTCCAGGTTGTATCATATGCTTTTTCTAAATCAAAAAAGACGCTAAGACAGTGTTGTTTGTGTATAAAAGCTTCTCTGACAGTATTTTCAAGGCGGACTAAGTGATCTGTAGTGGAGCATCCTTTTTTAAATCCACACTGATGGATATCAAGCAGTTCACAGGATTGAAGAACAAAGGTTAGTCTTATATTTAGGACACTTTCGAAGGATTTGGCGAGGCAACTGGTTAAGGCTATGGGTCTATAACTGCTAGGAGAGGTTGGGGGTTTACTAGGTTTAAGAAACGGTACAATAATAGCTTTCTTCCAGGCTACAGGTATTTTCCCTGACATCCAAACTGTGTTGAAGAATCTCAAAAGTGCTTCTATGGCAGGCTCAGAAAGATGTGCAAGCATTTCATAATGTATATGGTCGGGTCCTGGAGCAGTTTTTTTTCCGGCAGACAGTACTCTGTTGATTTCTTGGCGGGTAATTAGACTATTGTATTTTTCATTTGCACCTCCAGTTGTTGGCAGCCGCTGTTTTTCAGCTGTATTTTTGTATTTTAAAAAGGACTGTGTGTAGTGTGATGAACTTGAAACTGCAGTGAAATGTTCCCCCAATATGTCTGCCTGTTCCTCTATGCTTGTTTGTGTGCCAGGTGTTGTTAAAAGCGGAATTGTGAATGGTGAAAAGCTACCGTTTAGTTTTCGAACCTGCTCCCACATTTTTTTAGATGGGATCTGACTGTTGATAGATGAAACATAATTCTGCCATGAAGCTTTCTCGGCACTGCGACGGACGTACCGAGCTTTAGCTTTTGCCTTTTTAAAAATTAAGAGATTAGCATGTGTCGGATACCTACGGAATTTACCCCAAGCCCTGTTTTGTTGTTTTTTAGCTTCTTTACATTCTTTTGTCCACCATACTTTATGGTTTTGTCGTGTCACTCCTGACGACTGAGGAATAGCTGTGAGTGCGGCAGTTATGATACAATTAGTAAACTTTTCGTTTATCTGGTCGATAGTAAGATTTTCTAAAACTATATTTTCTAAAGTTGCCTTTGCTCTAAAAAGTGACCAGTCGGCGAGGTGGAGCTTCCAGCGACGTGGCCTTGTGGGGATTATTTCCGGTGGGGATGTTAAAGTGATTAGTACAGGGAGGTGATCGCTGCCATATGGATTGTCAATGACGTCCCAGTTAAAATCATTAAAAACAGAAGGTGAGCTAAAAGACAAATCTAAAAAGGTCATTTTCCCCGAGGCAGGGGAGCAGTATGTGGCTTTTTCTGTATTTAAAAGACATACATTATTTGTGAGGATAAAATCTTCAATTATTTGACCCCTAGAGTCACGGTGCTCGCTTCCCCAAAAAGGGGAGTGAGCGTTAAAGTCCCCAACTACTAGATACGGTTCTGGAAGTTCATTGACAAGTTCTTGTAAATCGTGGACTGTTAATGTAAAATGTGGAGGAATATATACAGAACAGATAGAAATTGTTTTATGGCTGACAACACTGACCGCAACAGCTTCAAGCTTTGTTTTGAGTGTGATTTCTCGAGCAGGGACGCCGCTTTGCACAACAATCGCGACGCCTCCAGAGAGTCTATTTGCCTGCTCACGATCGCGTCTAAAAGTTTTATAGTGTTTCAGGATATTTGCATGTTGTGGACCAAGATTGGTCTCCTGAAGACATAAAGCTACGGGTGAGATTGACCCTAGAATATCTTTTATGTCACTGTAGTTCCTCAACATTCCTCTAAAGTTCCACTGAACCAGAAAAGCCATATTTATGTTTGGGATAGGAGTGATTGAGAGTTTACTTATTTTCTGGGGCCGTTATGACGGTCCTGTCTTTCTTCCGCTCAAGGGAGCTGTTCCGCCGCTGTAAAGCAGGCGGGCTGGGAGTTTGGTCCATTACCTCGCAAGAGGTGCTGGACGACCGCGGGGAAGCCGCGGGTGGGTGAGTGTCAGGCCTCCCCCGACGGGGGGAAGTCCTGCGGGATGTCGACCCATGGGCCGGCACTCCCTGGCTTGGAGTTGGCAGAGCAGCCTTCGCTGTCCCTGCCTGGGGCGTGGGTGGCCCTGCCACAGGCGCAGTAGAACTGGCCTCGGCAGGTGCCGGAGTGCTGTGTGGTGCTACGCCCCCGCGCACCACATCAGCGAAGTTAGGTTTCGCTGTGAAGGAGAATGTGTTGGTAAGCGCAAAACGCCTCCTCGCTTCTTTGAATGAAATGTTTTCTTTGGTCTTAATGGTGATGATTTCTTTTTCCTTTTTCCAGGACGGACACGCCCTGGAGTACGCAGCGTGGTCGCCTTCGCAGTTTGCGCAGCGTAGTGCTGCGTCGCATTCCTGAGACTGGTGGTCCTTCGATGCGCATTTCGCGCAGGTTTTGCGGCCACGGCAGCTCTGTGAGCCATGGCCAAACTTTTGGCAATTGAAACAGCGACGGGGATTGGGTATGTAATGCCTTACGGTGATTTTCAGGTATCCAACATCGATCGTTTCGGGCAAACTGCTGGTGTTGAACGTGAGGACCATGTGTTTGGTGTCTATTTCTTTGTTGTCTTTACGGATTTTGATTCTGTGCACTTCAATTACATTTTGATCGGAAAGTCCTTCAAGCATTTCGGTTTCTGTTAGATGGATGAAGTCAGCCTCTGAGATTACGCCTTTGACTGTGTTGAGGGATCGGTGGGGAGTTACGGAGACAGAGATGTCCCCTATGGAATCGATGTTTGAGAGTTTTGAGCATTGGATGCTCTCACGGAGTTCGAGGAGTAGGTCGCCACTGGACATTTTGGATACCTTGTAGCCAGGCCCTAAGGTATCTGTTAAACATTTGGTTACAAGGAATGGGGATATTATTCGAGCTTGCTTTTCGTCACTGTTGCTATGTATCACATGAAACTTCGTGAATGTAGGTTTCTTTTTCGAAAAAAAGTCTGCTGCCTCGTTCCGCACTCTTTTAAGAGAGCGATCAGGTTTTGAAAGGGGGGGAGCCATAAAAAATTGAGGTTTTTCGGTCATGGTGCCAGCCACCCACCATGGAGTCCAACAGGGGGACGCGACAGGAACTTGAAAGCAAGTCCTGCCCACGCCAGCTGTACACCTTAACTATAACCTAATATGACTCAACCCAGGGTAGTTGGTCACACACGGTTAACCCTCGCCGCCAGGAAAAAGAGGAAAAAACGAAGAAAAGAGGAGGATACAGGAGAGTTGTAAGAAAGGAGATAGTAAAGTGAAAGATAGAGGGGAGGATAGGAAAAGGCGACTGCCGATTTCCCCCGGTCGGGTCAGGCCGGAGGTGCCGTCTACAGGAAGCTGGGGCCAAAGTGGTGTGTTGCCTCCGCCGAGGGGCCTTAAGGGTCCAAACGCTCGGCATCGGCTCAACCACCAGGATTCCCTTTTCCCCGGACACGGCGATGCCACGCACGGCTAAGCGCGGATGCTCGGGTCCGTGGTGACGCATTGTTCACCATCATCCCCCTGAGGGGATGTCCCTGCGGATGCTCGGGTTAACCCCGTGGTGTCGCCACTCACCAACGTCTGCATGCTGCAGACGCCTCCCTGCGGGGAGTCACATCATGTGATCTCACTTCAAGGTCAATGGTGGCCACCGCCGGGCGTCGCGCGAAGGCCCGAAACCTACGTTAATATGCTCCGCATAAAAATAATTTATTTTTCGGGAAACGGAACCAAAGTCAGGCGAGTAAGGCAATGCCGATGTGCTCTGTTACCTAGTCGCACGTTGGGATGGCGAGCAATAGGCGCCCGTTGTTTATGTGATCGTCCTCGCTTTATGTAAGCCAGCCTCCCCTTATTCTGTTCGGCTCTTTTGTTTTGGGGTTCTCTTATTTGGATTTAATGCGCTATGAACGAAGTAAGCGCTTAGGTTTGAAAGAGCGCACATCTATCAGGAGCCCGTGTTCCGCACTGAGGCTAAGTTTCGAGCACTGCGATCTCAAGTTGCAACGAAACTGCATGAGCGAGCCAGCTGCCGTTCAAGAAGTAAAAGCAAAACAAAGCGTGCAGGAGCGTGCGCTTTTTTTTTCCCGTGCCCTTTTTAAAGGAAAAGACAATAACTGGGCGAACGGACTGCGCGACATGCTTGGAGCGTAGAAGCGCACGTTGACGAGGAAATGTGTGCCGACTCGTAGGAATTATTGCAACATCCTGATAATAAATCTGCCCGAACCGACACGCTTATGATGGAAGTTGATGAGTGGATGGCTGTCTGTAGTTTGACCCATCGCAGCGTGGAAAGAACGTTTCGCGTCGTGATCATGTTTGCGCCACGGCGGCGCCGCCATTGCCCAGTGAACCACAAATATCCATTCGACGTACCGGAAAGATCCAAACGTCATGTCCTAAAAGGGGCGTCCATTAGATGTGCATCATAAGGATCACCGGAACGTTTGTACGCGCTAGACGTCTATAGGACGTCAATAATATGATTGTTTTTTAAGTCTAGAGCACGTCCACGAAGCATGGACACTAGATGCCTAATATATGATCTCGTGCATGTCCACCAAGCGTGAACAATAGATGTGCAAAGTATGTTGATATCCACCAAACGCGGACATCGGACGCGCCATATATCTTCGGCGGCTTTAGTGCCACATTCGAACATATAAGAAAAGCCTGAATCCTAAGATGTGCGCCATGGAATGAATCCATTAAAGTTTTCTTTCATCGGCAATTACTCAGAGCTTTTTGGCGATAATGCAAAACATTGATAATGCGAAACATTGCCATCGTTTGTGATGTAACCAAGACGTAGTGGCGGTTCTGTGACCTGTTGTCCTTGAGCTGCATGAGCAGAGCGCGAGACGCATGCAGATGTACGTGCTACGCCTTCGATCTCGGCGCTCGCGCACACTTTTCGTTTCCTAAACTTAATTACTCCTTAATTATTGGCTTCGACAAAACATGCACATATTCATGTGGCTGAATATGCAGGAATGTGGCTTGTAGTGCTACTGTGCTATAAAAGGGTCATCTGCCACTTCGTTATTAAGTTGTAATGCATACTGTTGTACTGGGTATCTTCAGCCCAAAATGCTAGCGCATTACGCCGGTGCATTTGCTTGCAAACTGAGTCGTTCGAACTAGGAAGACTAGGCAGACAGCTTTACAGTGAAGGCAGTGGAGGCGAAACGCAAAAGGCGCAGTTGCGGTCCGGTGTCGACTGCGCCAGTTGAGTTTCCCCTTCAGGTGGAGATGTGAGGAAACATTTGATGATGATGAATTGATGGTTCGGACTCGCAAACAATCACATTACTCGACGGCTGGACAAGAAGGTTAACTATTTAATAACACATAAATAAGCAAGAAGAAACAAGCAAGGAGAAAACTATTGCGCGGTCGGTGACCGTGTGCTCTGCGCCGTAGTGGACGACATTCCAAATTTAGCCCGGATACCGCTACTCCCCTGGCAACCCAGCCCCTCATCGACGTCATGGATCACCGGACCCGCCTGCACAGTATATATACCGCCATCTGCCGCGCACCACCTGGGGCACGACACCGCACGTGGCACCATGCTCAACCCGCTACTGACATTTCAGGTCCTGCTGCTCTGGCTGCCTGCTGCTTTTCGCCCCTTTCCTCAAGTTCCGTCATCCGCTCGTGGCGTGAATTGCGCGGTCGGTGACCGTGTGCTCTGCGCCGTAGTGGACGACATTCCAAATTTAGCCCGGATACCGCTACTCCCCTGGCAACCCAGCCCCTCATCGACGTCATGGATCACCGGACCCGCCTGCACAGTATATATACCGCCATCTGCCGCGCACCACCTGGGGCACGACACCGCACGTGGCACCATGCTCAACCCGCTACTGACATTTCAGGTTGGTTATATGAACAACTGCAGTGAATGTAAGACTAGCAACCGCTGCCTTGTAGCGGTGTCTTGCCCCTATGTGATGAAGTGGCGTAGCGCTTTGCGAATGTGTTGCGACTGTATAGCATCCCACCTGTTATCCCAGCTAATGTTATATCTATCAGGTGATGTTGAGCTGAACCCAGGCCCTCCAACTGCACTCGACAACTCGTCTGTTTTAGACACCCTCAAACGCCTCGAGAACGCGCATATTGCCATGTCTACTGAACTAAAAGAACTTAAGGCTACTCAAGTCAACCATGGAAAGCTTTTATCCGAGCTAAACAACCGCATTTCTCTGTTGGAATTCGCTCACAATAAAGACTCAGACGTGGTGAAAATCGAAGAAACTAACGAAATAAAACGGGAGCTTGCAGCCCTTCATGCTGCCAACATTGATGCAAACAATCGTATGAGAAGAAACAACTTACTTTTCTTTGGCCTTAAAGACGTCGAAAAGGAACCTTGGGAAGAATCTGAGAAAAAAGTTCGAGACCTGTGCTCTACTGAGCTCGGTGTAGAACTAGAAGCAGATTCTATAGAACGTGCGCATCGACTAGGAGCATTCTGCACCGATAAACAACGGCCAATCATCATTAAGCTAACTCAGTTTAAGACAAAAGAAAGCATTCTGGCGTGTGGTCCCAAACTGAAAGACACGGTATACGCAATCAGAGAGGATTTCGCTCCGGAAACCCGTCTTGCTCGTTCTAAACTTCTGAAATTTATCCGGCCTCAAAAATGTGCATTCAAACTGCGACTTGATAAAATGTACGTTGGGAAAAAATGCTATGCTTACAACTCTGCCACTGACACGGTGATTGAATGTACCGCTCGTGTTCCCAACACCGATTGTAGCGAATGACGCGCAGCAAATCATGCTCCCAACAAGCGTCCTTCATCATACCTCGACATCCAAATCGCCTTCACCAACATAAGAAGCCTTATTCCAAAGCGTGACCAACTTCTTAGCTTCATTGATGACATTGACGCCCACATTATCATTCTAACTGAAACTTGGTTGACTGCAGAAATCCTCGATAATGAATTGCTTCCCACTAATCTGAAATTCACCATCTATCGCCGAGATCGCGGCGGCCGTAGAGGGGGTGGCGTTCTAATAGCTGTAAGAAACACATTGTCATCATCCTTAGTGTGCCACGACGACGTACTCGAACTATCATGGATTTGCGTTCACACCTCAAATGGGAAAGCTGTATTTGGTATTTGTTATAGACCACCCGATTATGGTCCATCCTTCAGCAACTTACTCTGTCATAGTCTAACATATATTAGGGACAACTTCCCCAACTCACCTATTTTTCTATTTGGCGATTTCAACTTCCCCAATATTAACTGGCCTCTACTTAGCACACCTGGTAATTCACAATCCAGTGAGCCCAAACTATTCCTTGATCTAACTCTTGATTTCAATCTGCATCAATCCATATCACTTCCGACGAGAGGGAATAACACTCTTGATCTATTGCTCACGAGCAGTCCTGATGACATTAAAAGCGTAACGATTCACCCCGGAATCAGCGACCACGCTCTTCTTCACATTTCCATATCACTACTGCTAAAAGTTAGGTCCGCAACTGAGAAGATAATCTTCGACTACAAAAGAGGCAACTTTGATGCAATCAACGTTGAACTTGCACGGTTTCACGAGTGCTTTCGTGAGTCATATGCGTCACGAACGATCAACCATAACTGGGAACTATACAAAACAACAATGATAAACCTAAGAAACAAATACATACCAAAAATAAATATTACATCCGATCATAGCAATGAGTGGTTTACTGTGACTTTGAAACGCCTCCTGAACAGAAAGAAACGCCTCTACCGGTCAGCAAAGTCGTCTAACTGCCCTGCAAGGTGGAACCAATACTATCAGTGCGCAAAAACCTATATCGAAAGCCTGTGTGCGGCAAAACACAAATTCTTTTCAGTTGACCTTCTCAAAATCCTACAGTCCAACCCCAACAAATTTTGGCGTATTCTCTCTCCTAGGTCTCGGCCGAACCAAATAGAACTCATGGGAACTGATGGTGACCCAGTGGACCTAGATCAGTGCGCTACCGTACTGAACCAATATTTCACATCGGTTTTCACTCCCACACACAACTCTACCACCTCACTTCCACCAGAAACTTCACCGGTTACGATGCGTAAGATACTGATTAATCCCGACGGTATCAGCAACCTCATTGATTCTCTTAAACTGTCTTCCTCGGCTGGGTGTGACCACATCAACAGTAAGTTATTAAAAAACACATCATCAACCTCGTCCCAGATATTAGAATTAATCTTCACCCAGTCTTTGCAATCGGAGGAAGTCCCGGATGATTGGAAAGTTGCCCAAATCATTCCAGTCTTTAAAGCAGGTGACCGCAAATCAGCCTCTAACTACCGTCCTATATCATTAACCAGTATCCCATCCAAACTTCTCGAGCACATTATATCCACGAACCTAATGGCACATCTAGAATCTAACGACTTCTTTTATCCTCACCAGCACGGTTTTAGGAAACACCTTTCATGCGAAACACAGCTTGCAGAGTTCATACATGACTTACTCGAATCTATGGACAATAACCTTCAAGTAGATGCCATATTCCTCGATTACTCTAAAGCATTCGATCGCGTCCCCCATAACCACTTACTTCAAAAGCTTTCATTGCTAGGAATTCCCGCCAACCTAATCCACTGGATCGAAAATTTTCTTTCAGGACGCAAGCAGTTCACTTCCGCAAACGATAGCCACTCACCCTTCACCAGCGTAACATCAGGGGTCCCTCAAGGCGCTGGACTGTCACCGCTTCTATTCCTCATTTACATTAATGATCTCCCTTGTAACATAAACTCTAATTTACGGCTTTTTGCAGATGATTGCGTCATATACAGAGTTATTGAGGCGGCCAATGATTCATCTTTACTTCAAACCGATCTTAACACACTCGCGTCATGGTGTAATACGTCCCTCCTGTCGTTAAACATTAGCAAGTGCAAATCTATGTCTTTCACGAGAAAACGCACTATGAATCCGCATCAGTACAGCATTGGTTCACTTCTTGTCGACCCCACATTATCATACAAATATCTTGGCCTCCACCTAACACCATCACTATCATGGGTAACCCACATTCAAAACATTTGCGCAGAAGCCTCACGCACACTCGGCTACTTACGACGTAACTTGAAGGACGCATCCCCTGAAATAAAGAAACTAGCATACATGACATTCATTCGCCCGAAATTAGAATATGCGTCATCCATTTGGCATCCATCGCAAGCTTATCTCGCCGCCGACCTCGAAGCCGTACAGAACCGCGCCATCCGCTTTATAACATCTTCCTATTCAAGAAAAACCAGCATCACTGCACTGAAACAGTCCGTCTCCATTCCATCGCTCGTGTCACGCCGCATCATATCTCGCCTCTGTCTTCTGCATCATTTCTATTATCATCCGCGCTCACGCCACGCAAAACTAGAACCCCCCCATAGGACGTCTAGCCGCTTGAACCACAATCATAGCATCGCTCGCACCAACTGTCGCACGTTAGCACTCAGTTCTTCTTTTTTCCCGCACGCAATAGCTCTATGGAATGCCCTGCCAAACACCATTGTATCATGCACTAATCGCAAATCATTCCGTGAAATACTAAAGGACCATTTTTCGTGAGTGCAATCTTTTCAATTATATGTTGTGCTTGAGACAGACAAGTGTCCTTGCTTTTTTTCATTCCTTAGCCTTTGTTTACTCATGTGTTAAATTTTTTTTTTACTTGTTACATATTGTATAACCTTTTCGACGCCCCTTACCTGTTGTACATCTCTATTCCTTTGCAATGTTATTTTTTTTTCTTTCTTTGTAGTGTTCTTGTCTTGTTCGTACAAATCTTGAGTTTGCTCCCCCCTTATGTAATGCCCTCGGGCCTTTAAGGGAAAAATAAATGAAATGAAATGAAAAAAACAACATGACTGAACTGTTGATTACACAAATCAGCCCCACTTCTCTGAGAGCGTTCCGTTTTAAGCCTTCTGTCTCCGCCCTTGGCGGGGACAGCAACCAATAATAAAACAGACGACACTTCTCCCCAGTCGACGCCCAGGAAAAGGACAACAAAGCCTCCGTCAGCCAATCAAAGACTGGGGAAAGGATGCCAGCCAATCAAATACCTAGGAAAGGAGAGGTTCCGAGCACGCACACAAAAAGCACTGAACTCGCCGCGTTCCGAACCTCCGCCTTCCTCTTCGTTCCCCCTCCCGCACACGTGCATACGAGACGCACGTATGCCACGGGAACAATCACCGAAGGCTCCTTATACAACAAAAAATTGGCTGAGGCTTAGCTTAGGTTAAGCCTAGTCAGATGCGAAGCATATTGTCGCCGAGTTGTATATCGAGCACACCGCTTGGCTAGACGTTCTTCACGCTCTTCATCAGTCTCTGTAGCACGCCGCAACTTTTGCTTCTCATTCCAACGAGCAGCCCTGTCTCCAGGAGGCATCTCTATCCCGTGTACGCCTAGCAGAGGCAGACGCACCCCCTTGTATACCGCCGCTCCAGCATCACGTGTTCACTACAGCGCACCTAGCGGCAGAAGCAGGAAACACATTGGTCGCGACGCCTCGCGCGACGGCGCGAGCTGGGGCCCCGTTTCTCCTATGTCGTTACGTCACGCATCACGTGGTCCTCCTTGGTCGCGACGCCTCGCGCGACGGCGCGAGCTGGGCCCCCGTTTCTCATCTTCTGTGACGTCACGCACCACGTAGTCATCCTTGGTCACGACGCCTCGCGCGACGGCGCGAGTTGGGCCCCCGTTTTTCATCTGCTGTGACGTCACGCATCACGTGGTATGACATGGAGGTCACGAAAGGTCAATGGTAACGACACCGCCGCGCTCGAGGAGCTGGGTTGGGCTATTTTAGTATGCTTCGCATAAAAAGGAAAGCTGTCGCCGAGGGGTCTAGCGTCCAGTGGCAACCAAAGCCCAACCATGGGCCTCCTCCGAGCATCGGACGCTCGAAGACCCGTCGGCGCCGCATCGCGTACCGATCGGCCACCGTACACCTGCATCCTCACAGTTATCCGCAGGGACGCGAGAAGGTTAAAAAAAGACATGCACTGGCCGCAAACACACCTACTGCTGACATTCAAGCAGTGCACCGTAGAACGCTGCGCGCTAGAAAGTATCTGTGGTGGGGAGGCGAACCGGAGACAGAACGGGCGTTCTGGCGACGATGCCGCCGGCAACAATAGAGCAGCCACCGACATGCGTAGCGTCGTGCGTCCGCGGTTCCATGCCCTGTGGAGGCTGGATGACACCGCAGAAAGTTCAGCGAACTTAACAGCGCCCATGTGCTGCGCGGTTTCAGTGCTCGTTAAAGATCCCCGTGGTGGAAATTATTCCGGAGACCTCCACTGCGCCACCTCTTTCTCTCTTATTTCACTCCCACCTTCCTTCTTTTTCTTACGGTGTGGTTCAGTGTCCACTGAGATATGCGATACCGATACTGTGCCATTTCCTTTCCTCAAAAACCAATTTACCATTTTAGTTATCCAACATAGCAGACGACGGCGCAGGCTGCGACACGTCACACTGCTGCTCTGCAACGCTGGCTATGTAGCTTTTGTGGCCATCCAGTGGATGCGACAAATATCCAACTGCGAGGTCTAGTGCACATCCATTACTAGGGGTAAAGAAGCACTTTTGGTGATCTATAGAATATCTTCCGTGTGCTCCATGGACAAATTAGGATATCCATTAGAAGAACATTATATGATCATGGATATCCCCTGGATGCGACAAATATCCAACCATTTGATCTAATGCACATCCTATGCTAGAGGTACCGATGCACTTCTGATGATCTATGCAACATCTCCGGTGCATTCCGTGCACTAATTGGGATGTCTATAAGAAGTACGCAATATCCAGCACTAGGCATTCTTAGGATGTTCAAAGGACATAAGTGGTTATCTGGGTGATTATGCATCACTCTTCGCCATTCGGTCTCTTGAATGCGAGCTTTGTGTGCTGCGACTGCAAAGCTCGTATCAGTGTTATTGGAAGCAGCTCTTGCTCGAAGAAATTCGCCGCAACAAGGGTGAGGTTAGATGATGGAACGATGTTCTTGTTGTGGAGGAAGAGCGAGTTTGGCGAGTTGATACCGGTTCATTATGAAACAACAGCGCGAAGAAGGCAGGGACAAAAGTGAAGATAACAAAACGAACGCTGACTTTCAAGTAACTTTATTTGAATTGAAATGCAATTTATACGCGTGAGCGTCTGGAAAAGTTGCGTGTAAGGAAAAGGAAGAAAGAGTGTAGTCACAGATAACAAGCAAAATCCAATCCACTGAGCCCTCAGTTTGTGTCCAGGAATGCGAGCTCTTTATCTGTAAGAACTATTGTGGCCTTGCTGATGCACTTGCCTCGTTTTTTTTTTGCGAGGTGTTATGATTCCATAACTTCCCGCGTGGTCTTATCCCTGTGTTTATACAATATTATTGCTGTATTGAAAACGGGCGAGCACCCGCTACATGCGAGACACTGCTTGACAATGTGGGAATCTGGGTCGTTGTCTTCGACATTTTTGTGTTCCCGAAGGCGCGTGTTCACACATCGTCCAGTCTGCCCTACGTAAATGGCTCCGCACGATAAACTGATCTTATACACTACGTCTTCATTACACGCAACGAACTGCTTCTCATGGCGTATAGTAGACTCTTGCGTGCACCTCGGCACTATAACACAAGGTCAATTGAACCGATCCTCAGTTTCAACTTAGGGCACGCCAAGAGAGTTAAAAATTGCATAGCCAAGTCGTGCCTACAGAATGCCGTGAAGAAATCGTGTTTCCATCTCATGAACGTTAGCTTCGAAGCCCAGGTGACCAGATTAGGAAGCAGGCTATCCGCAAGAACTATTGGCGCGCATCTCGGGTGAGCTAGCTAAAGGAGTAAGTAGTAGGTTTTGCCACGCCAGCCAACAACGCAACAGGGATAAAAGTAATAAATTCGTTGTCTTGCCCTATGTACACCACCTCTCTCATGGGTTGAAGAACGTGGCGAAGCGGTATCAAAAGCTCATGTATTTTTGTCCGCTCCCTTGAAACTGGCCCGCATATGTCCAAAGGTGCATCACAAGCTGGAAGCACGGAACCGAGGTGCACGCTAGGGTTGTACTATACGCCATGAGAAGCAGTTCGTTGCGTGCAATGAAGCGTAGTGTATCAGATCAGTTTATCATCCCCAGCTATTTACGCAGGGCAGGCTGTACGATGTCTGAACACGTGCCTTCGGGAACACAACAACAATGTCGAAAACAACGACCCAGATTCCTACATTTCCAAGCACTGTTTCGCGCGCAGCGGGTGTTCGCCCATTTTCAATACAGCAATAGTATTGTATAAAAAAAGGGATAAGACCACGCGTGAAGTTATGAAATCATAACACCTCGCAAAAAAAAACTAGGCAAGTGCATCAGACAGGCCACAATAGTTCTTACAGATAAAGAGATCGCAATCCTGGACACAAGCTGAGGGCTCAGTGGATTGTATGTTGTTTGTTATCTGTGATTATACTCTTTCTTCCTTTTCCTTACACGCAATATTCCAGAAGCTCATGCGTATGAGTTCATCTCAAGTCAAATAAAGTTAGTTGAGAGTCAGCGCTCCTTCTGTCGTCTTCACTGTTGCCCCCGTCGTCTTCGCGCTGTTGTCTCATAATGACGTTCTTGTTCCTCATTAATGGTGTTCCCGCTTGTTTACTGACCCAGCGACACGTTGAGCTGAGAGGACAACACTTTCTTTAACTGTACCTGTTTATTTACAGTTATGTTACAAAGTGGTTAGTAGGTACTCTCAGTAAAATCTACAAACTCGAATTCTCAAGCAGGCAAGAGTCCGCACCAAACGGCATCCCCGTCAGCGTCCGATGGTTCAAGAGTCTAACACACAAACTACAAGTTGAACATTGCATAATCAAGCGAGAACCCGCCACCGAAAGAGATATCTGTCTCCCGCTCTCAAAGAGGCCGGAGTCAGCACTAAGCCGGATTTGCGTCAGCCTCCGAGTCACGGCCAGATCGGACGTTCCGTTCGCTTTAAAGTAAGTCGGTTCATATACTAACCTCAGATGAAGAATCACTTGGCATTGATTGTAAAACATTTTATTCGCCGGAAAGAGCTTGGTAAGAGGTCGCGTTAAGTGGTCGAGAGTACATCATTTGGCAGGAATCCTAGCATCCTGCCTGTTCGAACTGCCAGGCTTGCGAGCTGTGCTTTCAATGCCGTCGTCTTCGCCATCTACCCGCGTTGATTGATTGATTGAAAACTTTATTTAAACAATGGCAATTACTGGAGCCTTGGGTGATCCGCCTATTCCGGCAGCCCACTGGCCAGCGCCGCAGCGTGGGCCCTGAGAAACCAGTCCTCGTTGCTTGTCGGGGTCCTCGCTGTTCGCATGGCCTCCGACTGCTTCATATCGGGATTCGGAAGTCTGTCGACGGCAGGATTGAACTGGCATGCCCACACCATGTGATAAGCTGTCGCTATTTCTCCACAGTGTGGGCACTCTGGTTTGTAGAGTGAGGGGTACCCTTAGTGAAGTATAAATGGAGTTACGAGAGTGTGTTTGTAGTCGGCGAAGGGTGTGTTCTTCTGCCTTGCCTAGAGTTTTGTGAGGTGGGGGTATGTCGGTCTGGCCTGTCTGCAAGCCTGTAGGTGTTCGGCGAAGCTGATTATGGGCTGTGTAAGGCCTGATTCTCACAGCCGGTCTCCTCTCCGGCGCGGCGGCGACGGAGCCGGGAACCGCGGCCGCAACGGAACGGATTTGTGTTCTAATCGAAAGAGGCGCCGGACACCGGCAAACCAGTTTGGGCGGCAGCTCGCTGCTCCCACGTGACTCTACGTCAATTCCTTTTTTTTTCTTCCGCGCGAAAAAAAAAAACGCTGCTCGGCGGTGTCCGAGAAACATTCCCGAAGTAGCGATGAAAGTCGTCTGCCGTCTGCCGTCTGCTTGCGCTTTGGTTCGCTTGGCTCTTATCGCAGAAAAAAATCGATGTGATCTCGCAAGCGGTGGACAAAGTTTGAAGTTAGCTTATTAACTCTACGCAACTCCCCTATTTTTGCAACGAAACACCACGTGTACAGCACCAAAACAAATATATATGAGTATAGCAACTACTTTTAAAGCCGCTGCAGAAATGAGTGCTGCAGTCCCAGTATTCAGGCCGATATGCACGAAATTGAACATATGTAGGGTGGTAATGAACTCTGTTATCAATAGCTTGGGAGATTGGTCTTTATACAACCATTCAAGAATTGAGCTAGCAAAAAAATTTAAACGGCTAATAAAAACAATAAGGCCTCAACAGCTAGCAACGGGCGAACAGAATTTAGTTTTTTCCGCTCTTTTCGTTATCTCCGCAGTTACCCCTCTCGCCCCTTTCTCCTTTCTTCACCTGGATGGTTCCCCTTTGCATCAGCCATCCCCTTCACTTCGCTTTAAACCTGGCAACAGTCTTTTCGTCCCCCACTTCGTTACCCTCCCGAACTCCCTCTGTTCGTCATGGCCCACGGGCCGCGTTTTTTTTTTAAGGTTTTTTCTACCTTATGGCTCGCCTCTGAACTGTGGAGCCACATGTTGAGCCACCGTTTCAACCTCCCAGGCTTTTCCTGATTTGGGGTGTCTTGGGTTGGCGATCTTCTTGTAGCATGCAAGCGGAGTGCTGCAGTCGGCGCTGTTTGTGAACAGGCTTTTCCTTCGGGGCTAAATGTGAACGAGTGTGTTGACCCGGCGTGCCGTTTTCTGTATTTCTCTGTGCGTGGAGTGAACCTCAGTTGTTAGCCACCTCCCGTGTTGTGTCATTCACTCTACGTTTTCCGTGCCGTTTTCCCAAAGTAATATCGCACCAGATATTCCAGCTTCAAAGTATCGCGCGGTGAGTCGTTCCCGCTAGCGGTATTCAGGCAACAAACACGTCAAGGCTATATCGCGTCAAAAAAAAAAAAAAAAGATTGCTTCCCCCCCCCCCCCCCCCCCAAAACAAAAACATGGACGTCAGGAAGTCCTCTTGGAAAAGGTTTTGGTGCTGTATTTTCATTCTTTTGACTGATTTCTTGAAAAAAGTGTCAATTTAAAAGTTGTAGATCACTTTGACAAACGGCCGGCTAGAGTGTTCGCAACAAGGTATCGTCCGAGTAGTTTTTTCTTAAAGCTCTAAAAGATAGCGCATGAAATTCAAATACATAACAGTGGTGCTACTTGAGCGTCCCCCCCCCCCCCCCCCCCCCACACCCAAAAAAAAATCATTTATCGTATATCCCACGCCTAGTGCAACCACAATGCTCATTCGGAGACCCGTTTTGGCTCGAACACCTCGCATATTGCCATATGACATAAAACTGTCATCCGCTCTCTGCTTCTCGACAGCGGGCGCTTTTCGGGGAGCAAGGCGCGTGCATCTCCCTACGGAGAGTAAAAAAAGTACCGACGATTACGTTACTTCCTAATGCGAAATTTGAGCGCAGCAAATAAGCTGTTTCACCTTTTCGATAGATTGAGGCAAAGAAATCGAGCAACACATGTATGCGCTATCACATAATTTTTTTTTATTTTTCACACGTATTCCTTTAACAAAGACTCCACTAACAGTTCTTGACAGTCATGAAGGAAGCTTTGTGGTCGGAGAAATAGACTGATATATGTTCGACTTGGTACACCAATGCTTGATTCTCAAAGACGAGATCTATACAAGTGCCTCGCGAGGTTGTCACAGCCGTGGGACGCGTTACGAGCGAGAGGAACGGGATGTTCTCCCGCATAAGTGTTAGGAAATTGCTGTTTGTCTTTATGTCACCATTAAAGTCCCCCACTACTAACATCGGTGTGGATCGATGGACGGTTAATGCGAGTTGCAGGAAGTGCACGACGTCTTTCGTGAGTGCGGTAGGGGCGAAGTAGGCAGCTACTACCAGCAAGCCGTTGGGCAACTTTGCGGCGCACAGTTCGCCAACTTCATGTGACGTACCAAACATTTCGACTGGTATTGCAGAGAGACCTGTGCGCAAGTAGATAGCGACTCCCGCCGCTCTGTTGTGGTCTCTGCGAGCGCCACAGCAGTATAGGAAATCTATGATTTCGAGAGGCTCTTCGGGATCCATCCAGGATTCAGCAAAGCAAAGTACAGAGGAATGGCGCAGAATGTGATCGTGGTGTACGTCCTTGGCATGTGCGGCAAGGGAGCGTACGTTAAGAATGTGGTTGTGAATGATGAATCAAGTGCTGCCAGCGAATGACGCGTCCATTGGCTGTCTGCGTGTGTTACTGATGTGTGGTTAACATGTTAAGCTTCGCCTGTAAGAGTGGAACGCGACAGCGTCTTGCAACGCTGCCAGGGAGTCCACAGAACGCCATCGCCAATTCGGCTGTACGCCTTGCTGGACGGTAAATTTATTTTTTGAGGAAAGGAAATGTATCTCTCTCGCATATCTGGGTGGACACCTGCACCTCGCCGTAAGGGAAAGGGGGAAGATGGGAGTGAACGAAGACGCCGTATTAGCTAGACGCGCCTTTGTTCATTCCAAACCATTCAGCTGGCATTACGGAGTGGCTAGCGTGCTCGTATCGCACTCCGGAGACCCTGGTTCGATTCCCCAACTCGGCCAATTTCGTTCTCGGTTTTATTGATTTATGCGGTCTAACTATAAAGGTTAATTAGGCTATTTCATATTTATATTCTTGTATTTCTATCCATCGTGTTCTGTCATTAACCTGTCAATTGTTGGAACTGTCTAGGATGTTCGACACAACGTATATGAAACGAGCAACGTCTTACTGAGTGGGGAAGTGCGTGGTGGTGGAGGGAACGCGGCTTCGTACTTATCTGTTTTTTTCAGCAGCGTCTCCTTCCGCGGACTCTGTTGTCGCTGCGGCGCGCGTCTTTCTTTTTTGTTCTGACCTCTTCATTCTCCTCTATATTAATTAGGCTAATTGATTAACTAAGCAATTAACTAAACTCAGTCCAACTTAGTTGCAGCATCACTATACGATCCCTTTGATTGGTTGCATGGTTACTAGCCAAAGTACAATTGGCCCCATTTGAAATTCGCGCACTGTGACGTCACGAGCATTTCGACCAATTGAAAAGCGTGACATTGGGGGCGGAGCTGGTTACGAGGCCGACGACGACGCGAAACCCAGGAACGGACGCCAAAGAGCTGCGCTCTAAAAAATGAGCAGGCTTTTTGTATTTTCTCCCTGCCCGCGCACCCGCGCATAATGACAAGGTCGTCCTTGCCTTAGACTTGAAAGGAGCCTTCGACAATATCAAACACAGCGTCATACTGACACACCTCAGTGAGACCCACTGTGGCCGCAACACTTTCAACTATATCAAAGACTTTCTCACCCATCGAACAGCATTAATCAAAATCCAAGAGGCAGAATACGGTCCTTATCAAATGGGTACGCGGGGGACACCACAAGGCGCGGTGCTATCCCCCCTACTCTTTAATTTGGCGATGCTCCATCTCCCGGACCAGTTGCAGGGTATTGACGGCATACGGCATGCGCTGTATGCCGATGATATCACGATCTGGGCCACAGAGGGAAACTTAGGGCGCATGGAGGAATGCCTGCAAACAGCCGCTCACGTAGTGGATCGCTACGCAGGGCACTGTGGTCTCCAATGCGCACCCAGCAAATCTGAATTTGTACACCTTAGGGCATCACCTAAGGACAATACCAAAATACATCTCTCCTTAACAAGTGGCCCCATACATGAGGCCAAAGAAATTCGAATACTCGGACTCTTCATCAATAGCCAAAGAAGAGTAGACACAACATTGCACAAGCTCCGCAAAATTGGAGACCAGGTGGGCCGTATGGTCCGTCGCGTCTCCAATAAGAGAGGGGGTTTGCGAAGCAAGGATGCAGTTCGGCTGGCCCATGCTTTCGTAATCAGCCGAATTCTCTATTCGGTCCCTTATCTACACTTGCGGAAGCACGACGAAGACAAAGTTGAGGTAATACTCCGTAAAATGATGAAGAGGGCACTTGACCTTCCTGTCTCCACCTCCAATGCGAGACTTCTTGCATTGGGAGTGGTGAACACCTTTCAGGAGCTCAAGGAAGCCCATCTCACAAATCAATACACGAGGCTAGCCCAAACGAAGTCGGGCCGGGACTTGCTAGCCCGGCTTCACATCCAACACGATTTCCACATTCAGGAGCGGGTCCGAGTGCCCGAACTCTGGAGACGCGCCGTCAGAGTTCGACCCCTCCCCACTAAGATGGATAAGGAAGACCATAGTGGTCGTCGCCAGGCTAGGGCGGAAGCCTTAGCGCGCCACTATGGCAACAAGCAAGGTGTCTACTACGTAGATGTAGCCGGGCCGACCCACGGGGGGTGGTACACTGCCGCGGTCATACATCAAGAAATACAGGTGGATGGTCTGTCCTTTCAAGCCCCAGGCACAACACAAGCTGAAGAGGTTGCTATCGCCCTAGCTGCTTCTGATACCAAATCAAAACACATCATAACTGATTCGCGTTCGGCGTGTAAAAATTATGAGACTGGCTGGATAACTCCACTAGCTGAACGAATACTAAGGAACTGCAGCCGAGACACCGATCCTACTCCCCGCTGCATAGTTTGGACTCCGGGCCATCAGGGCCTAGCAGGAAACGAAGCTGCAGACGCGGCGGCCCGAGCACTCATTCACCGGGCGTTCCCATTGGCTCCTGAGCACCTGAAACCTGAAGGTGGCTCTTTACTCTCGTTCAAAGACATAACATCTTATTATAAGGATAGGCACCGCGTGTACCCAGCCCCTGCAAAGGGACTGGGGAAAGCAAACGAACGCGTTCTACTTAGACTATTCACTAATACAATGCTGTGCCCGGCAGTATTAAAACATTTCGATCCCGCGTTCACTGGCAGGTGCAAACACTGTGGCGAAGTGGCTGACACCTACCACATGGTTTGGGCTTGCCAGCGCAACTCAGCTCTCTCCCCCCACCCCAACCCTACCAGAGAGGAATTGGAGGCGGCCCTGCTTGGCTGCTCGGACCTTCAGGCCCAAAAGGCTTTGGTCAAGAGGGCTAAGCTGGCGGCTTCGGCCAATGGGGTCCCGGAATAGGGACTCCACCCATTGCGGGGCTCTTTAAGAAAGCCTCACCTCTTTATTAAATAAAGGCTTTTCATCATCATCACCCGCGCATCGCCGCCGCCGACGCTCACCAGCGCCATCTCTTGGTCGCAGCAAGCAAGCCGCGGGTGACGTGAGCGAGCTCGCGCTGTGACTGGTGCGTTCTCCGTGGGGCGGGGCTCCGTCGCCGCCGCTCGACGGAAACGTAGAGCAGGACCCGGCGGCACCGGCCACCCGATTTTGGGGGGAAAACGGTCCAAATGCAGCCCCCTCCGTCGGCCACCGCCAGAGAGCTGGGGCTGGCCGGCGGGCGTATCATTCCCTCCTGCGTGTTCCGTGTGGCCTGGTAACCATATGATTGATCCATAACATAAGAGTGACGAAGGCCAAAAGGGGAGAGAACACGCACCCCCTTCTCTCCCCTTTTGTCCGTCGTCCTGGTACTGCGCTACTGTTATGTTATGGATCGATACCGACTTGCCCAAATTTGCCCAGCGGCGTAGCCCAGACGTGCGCTTCCAGATCACTTTCACACACACACTTCCTCCTCTTCTTGAAAGGCGCTTCCGTCTGCCCGAGCACCGGCGTCAATATAAGCATCTAGCCTCTCGTCCAATATTGCCCTGACGGCTTGTCTTGCGTTTATTACTCAGTAATGTCGCCAGAAGTTGCCGACTAGCAAAAATAACTCAAGTTCTGAAGCAACTATTAGTGAGCATGAGGGATGGTCGAGAATGTGAGGATGAGAGCGAGGTGAAGGTGAGGGAAGCCCGGATAATTTTTCAAAATCACGGCGAGGGTCAGGGAGGGGAATGGATTTAATGTTAGGTGAGGGAGGAAAGGTGAAAATGAGGGCAGGTGGGCACCTCTGGTACTGCACAGTGGCACGCAGTTGGGGCAGAAAGACGCCACTAACCCGTTTCGGTACCTTGCCCAAGGCATCTGTCAAGCACTTTGATATAAGGAAGGGGATAGAATCCCTCTTTACTTTCCTTGTACTTCGCTACGGATGACGTCGTATTCGGGAAATCTTACCTTTCTTTTGTAAAAGAAGTGTGCGGCTTCGTTCGGCCCTCTTTTGAGTCAGCGATCATTTTTGGAAAGGGAGAGCCAGAAAAAATTCACGGTACCAGCCACTCACCACGAAGTCAACTAGGGGACGGGACAGGAACCTGCAAGCAAGTGCTGCCCACACCAGCAGGACACCTAACCATAAACAAATAGAAGCAACTGATGGTAGTTACTCCAGACCAGGTCAACCCTGGCCGCCAGGAAAAAGGAAAAACCAAGAAGGTGGCGGGAGACAGGAAATTAACTGTAGAAGAACTGCAGATTGGGCTAGTTGGTGTAGACTCATAATGGTGGTTCAACAGCGCAAACACACGCAGACCAAGAAAGAGACAAGACACACACACCAGCGCTGGTGTGTGTGTCTGTCTCTTTCTTGGTCTGTGTATGTTTGCGCTGTTGAACCACCATTATGACAGGAAATTGTTGAGATAAAAGACTGGAAAGTGAAAGGTGGAGAGGAGGTCATGAAAAGGAGACTGCCGATTTCCCCCTATTCGGTCCGGCCAGAGGTGGCGTCTACAGGCAGCTGTGGCCATAGTGGCGCGTTGCCCCGAGCGAGAGGTCTTAAAGGGACAGTGAGGAGAGCTCTATTAACATTTTTTTTAAGCAAAATTCGATATTTCGGCATTTCATGGCTTTGTTGCCACTTGGCCGGCAGCGAAAGATGCATTTATTCCAAACAAATTTGGATTCGAAGTTGAAAAAGTTTTTCTCGCCGCTCTGATTCAAACTTGGGATTCTCTTATGACGACACAGGACTAAGTGACGTGAAACATGACGTTAACA
Source organism: Amblyomma mixtum (assembly GCF_055824585.1). NCBI lineage: Eukaryota > Metazoa > Arthropoda > Arachnida > Ixodida > Ixodidae > Amblyomma > Amblyomma mixtum. Next base: position 147,025,714 of record NC_143012.1, read on the forward strand.
TGACGTAACGCAGACTCCGTGATTTCTGACGGCCAGCAGTGCGGCCTGGCAACAGCCGAGAAAGAAAGCTACCGCCGGCTGCACGTTGAAGGCATCTATCGGCTATTGCGGCCGTCGCAACCGTCGCTTCGTTTACGTTTGCACCGGCGTTTTGCCAGCGTTACGATGCACCCGTTCTCGAAGTCATCAACGAAGTTCTAGCAAATAGACACCTTTAGCATACCATGTACCTTGTTACCGTTAGCGGAATACCGGGAGCCCGCCTACCGCCGGTGAGCAGGCGCTGACTAGTCCCGGTGCTGCAGGCGCGCGCGTAGCTGCCGGGTGCGTGGCGCCATCTGAGACGTCAAGGAGATTTGCGCAAGCATTGGCTGCGCCTCAGTGATTCATGGCCTCCCGTGTTTTAGTGTTGCTAGAACCATTGGTTCTAGCAACACTGTTTTGTCCTATGACGTCACCACGCTTGTACTTGCGAGTTTGGCCTGTGGCGGCGATACCTGTATTTTGGTTCTCGCTCTTTTCTACGTTACAAGAGATTTGTTGTCAGTATGAGTGGCGTTTTTGTAATCAGGAGCTGGTATTCTGTCGATACAAGCCAACTTCAATTTCTCCTCAGTGTCCCTTTAAAGGTACGAACACTCGGCGTTGGCTCAACCAGCAGGATCTCCTTTGCCCCGGACTCGACTAAGCCACGCACGGCTAAGCGCAGGTGCTCGGGCCCGTGGTGTGGGCACGAACATGAAGACACAAACATGTGCTTCAACAGATGCCCCCTGCGGGCCTGCATTTCCGTTTGCTCCGCGCCCGGCTGTGTGTGACTCAGTTGGACTTCTTACAGTGCTCGCATGCTCCGCTTACACATGTCCGAGTTATTACGAGCCTTGTGTCATGTTCATATTGCGGCTCACGCCTTTTTCAGGCGTTAGGTGCCTTTTCCATTCTCTCTTTTCCAGTAACAGGGCTTCCGAAACGCGAGCGATACAAACGAAAACTTTCTACAACGGGCAGCCAAATGAGCGCATTCGGCTTACTCTAGCGTTAGCCACATACGCCACTGAAGCGCCCAGAATCTCCTAAAATACCGGCGTCCAGTACGCAGCTCTGAAGTAAGGCGTGCATTTGGGCTAGTTGGTTGTTGAGTTCAGTCATTTTAAAACTGCGAAAAGAAAACGGGACGACAAGAGGAGATGTGGTGTGTTTGTGCCTCGTCTTGTCGCCTCGCCTTTTTCGCGCAGTTTTTAAAATGGCTGAGGGCAGCTCTCGCCACGCGGTAAACAAGGTGGCACGTGGCGTCCCTATTACTCCGCTTACTCTTCAGGCGACTCATTAAATCCCTCTACTGCGAAGAGAGCAAACCAAGCGCGGCGCGTTTGTACGCTCCTCTGGCTTCCGCTTTCAACAGCCATGAACACTCGAGCACATATATGTCTGGAGCTCACGAACGGCGCACCAGAAAGTACACTGGTGTCACTCACAAGTGACTGGCGGTTCGAAACAAGACTTCATCAAGTATGCCAATTCGGATGGATCGTATTTAAAAGCTATACCCGGCCTGCCAGGGAGCACCTACTGTCATATATGCGAGAGCTCCACCCGAGCGCTCTGGACAGGAGTGTGGGCGAGAGTACGAGAAGGCAGAATACGGTTCAAAACCAGAAACAGCATCGCTGCTCATTCTGCGCTCTTAGAAGCAGCGCACTACTTTGCAAGCTGCAACACAGGGAGAGAATAAAAACCGAGCAAAAATCACAGCACTCACTTTCCGTTAAAATTCCGGACGTAACCGAAAACACGAGCGATGAAGCCTTCGTATGCGGTGAAGGGGGCGTAATGAGCATTGCGGTCTTGTCCAAGCTAGAAAGAAACAATGAATTTAGTCATTGAGCGCTAGCAACATCATGTAATTTCTTAAAAACTATATCACTTCGTATGTGCTTTGGGGCCCACGGCGCCCCACTGCTAAGCGCAACAAGCAAAGCCCGCCGAGTGCACGTCATCTGCCGTCTTTCGGGTACAAACGAGTGCATCCGAGTGCAATACCACCGCGCATGTCTGGCAAGTGCTTCGCCGGAAGCGCAGTGAGCGTGCACCTGGAGAGCGGCTAGATAAAAGCAGCGCACAGGGAGATCAGCCCGCGCACTTCGTGGTTCGGGCACCCTCCCTTCCCGGCCATTTCGGGCTGTCGGCAGTGTTGCAGCACTACCTGTCGTGAGTGGCCTTGCGAGTTGTGTAGTGCCGAGGCGGGATTGTCGTCACGTAGTTTTTTGGAGCGTCTTGTTTAATCCGAGTGTAGCTTTTAGGGCCGTCCCTCCGTTGCGGAGCTCGGACGCTACCGAGTTGTTCAGCTTGTGTCAGCGCTGCCCCTCTACTTGGAAATCGGTGCGAGTGCATTTTTATGCGAAGCATATTACTAGAGCTACACTACAGCTCGTCGAGCGCGGCGGTGGAGCTACCATTGACCTTTAGCGTGACCACGTGACTCCACGTGACAACATGACGTCACAGCAGAGGAGAGATGGGCTGCCGGCTCGCGCGGTCGGCCGCGGCGGTGGAGGCTCCACATCAGAGGCGCGGCGGCTGACCACGTGACAACATGACGTCACAGCAGAGGAGAGATGGGCTGCCGGCTCGCGCGGTCGGCCGCGGCGGTGGAGGCTCCACATCAGAGGCGCTGCAGCTGACCACGTGACGCTACAGCGGCGGTATAAAGCTGAGCTTGCCTCGCTCTCCGGGCGTTCTCGCTTCGGCGAGCGCGGCTTCGGCCGCTTCTTTTTGAGCAGCGTCCGCTCCGGCGGACGCAGTTGTTGCTGCGACGCGCGTCTTTCCTTTCCTTTTTCTCTTTCCTTTGATCTTTTAACTCTCCTCTATCTGCACTTGGCAGCGGTGGTGGCTTGGCTCGAGCCAGTAGCAGGCCCGTGCAATTTCCTCTTCATCCTTCTCTCAGTCACAACAACACAACAACTCTCCGGGCACTTACGAGGCGGCCAGGTGTTGGGATGCCGCCTAGAAGCAGGGCTGATTTGAACGAGAAGCGAAAGCTGTTGTAGCCGGTGCTGGGGCAGCGGTTGTACACTCTGCATTGAATTCACCGATGATCCCGTATATAGCTGTCACGGCAATCCTTGCTACACTTCTAGTGGCTGTATTAAAATGACCAAGTATTCAACCAAGGAAAGCCATGTATTACCAAGCCTAGCCATCAATATGCTTCGCATCTGACTAGGCTTAACCTTAGCTAAGCCTCAGCCAATTTTTTTGTTTATTAACGCGAAAGAATTATATGCCTCATGCGAAGGATAATCCGTCACTGGAAGTTGTCCGAAGAATATGTCCATAGGAAGTTCATGGTACCTCTCACGTGACCTCATTCAAAGAAATAAGTTTGCCGGCACTGGGGTTCGAAACCACGCACTCTGCGTGCCAGGGGGGCACGCAACGCATATGCCACGAGGTATCTTTATGCGACATGGTATTTTGTATACGAGGTTATGTTATGTATGTACAGGAAGGGCCCATATACAGATTATTTACAGACACCTCAGCAAGTGGCTGCACTTTACCAGGTTGATAGAAGACAACACAACTAAAGGGGCAGCAACGATAGACACCGTATCAACAGCGGAAACCAGCCCGGTAGAAAGTCTCTTTTATCATAAACGTTCCTGAACTGCAGCTTTGTCCCACACGGCTTTTCCATTTTTGGTCCTGCCAAATCCCGCAGCACCTTTCTGGCACCAAAAATCTATTATGTACTTCATGTCTTGCACTGCGCTAGAAATTATATACAGCGTTTTCATCGAATTTTTGCGGCTTTGGACATTCAGTTTGGAGCCGATGCGAGGTGATAATCTTTTCAGGCCAGTTGGCGCAGGTGGATTGGGCTTGGTTAGACAGTTAGTGGTCTGTTTCTTCTTTTTTTCGCGATTTTTCCCATGCTATCATTAGAATATTCTTGCACTTTAAATTCATGACCCTCTTTCCAAAATTAGTGGTTTCTTCAAATTTTACTGAGCGCCCCTCTTTACAATAGCTTTGTGCAGGAAGCTCGTGCATCTGTGAAGTTTTTGACAGTTCGATATTCTAACGAGTACTTATATTCTGTTTCGAGTAATAGACTGTGAAGATATATTTCGGTGTGCTCTTTCCGCCGCCATTGTATCGATCCTGTACTTTGGCTTCATGGCTAATGATGCGTTAAAGTGCGTGTACAAGACGCCGCTTCCACTTTTCACCAAAAAAAAGTTTTTTATAGATTACACACTGAAGCTCTCCCTGTTCAAACGTGACACCACCAGAAGAACATTTTGTATCTTTTGTTAACTATCGCCTATGCAATGAACCTGAAACCATTGAGCACTGTTTTCTCAGCTGCGAGGATGTGATTTTACTCTGGGATGTGCTGCAAAGGACGCTAACGAAGGATTTTGTTTTAAATTCCAACAGTGTACGTTGCCTTGCGGCCACTCAACCTGACTGCGAACCCTATGACGTGATTTTTTTAATTGGACTTCATAGGCTGCGAAAAACGCCCATGTTAGACCGCAACGCTGAACCTCTTGTTTCACCCAGAAACGAAGGGTCGTAGGTGCAGTCGTGTTAGATGGACACGAAGGTGGTATGTACGACGGTAAAGTGTGTTGGGGATGTGTACTGATGTCAGGCAACGATGAGTTGCGAAAGAAAGTTGCTAACGTTCAAACGCAAACGCTCTCGCATTTCTCCAGTGCAGTAGACTGCAGTTCTTTCCAAGTTTTTTTCTGCCGTTCAGCAAGACCACAATAAACGGTGTTACCTGTTCTTGTGGTGTTACTCCTTGAGAAATACCTGGGCTCGCGAATCCTCTGGAAGGAAAAGTTTCCCTCACTGGCGCCCAATGTGATTTTTACGAGCCTTAGTTGGCTCCGCGAGTTCTGCTACTTGCACGACACCTTGAAAGCACCCCGTCTCGCCGTATGTGCTAGAGCCACGTCGTAACGTACAACTTACTCGCGTCGCCATTTGTACGACCTCCTGCGAGCGATACTTCGGGCGATAGAAAGCCAGCAGGCCAAATAGGAGCATCTCGCGCCGAAGCCTACACAAAGAGCCCTGAAATTATATCTGCCGGTGCCAGTATATGAAGGACACATCTATAGCAAGGCCGTGGCGGGCTTTTTGCAGCAACTGTCGCATTATACTAGCGCTGAAAACATCTCCGACTACGTCCTTCTGAATAGGATTCTGCCTGTCGCTCTGAAAGGGTCCTCACCGCGATGGCGGCGAGGTCAGTCTTTTACCGACCAAACAGATTTCGAACAACGCCTGCGAGCGAAGTTCCTGCGGCCTGATTCCCCAGTCCGATCAAAGGAAGAGCTGGGGACAAGCACTCGGGCACATTAGTTTGCTTCCGTGCATTTCATAATTCAAAAACTACATGAGCGTGCAGACCGACTGCATATTATGCTGAAGAGGTGACGCGAGCTGTGCACCAGTGCCATCCCCGTCGCTAGGCCTACCTTCGCGGCCGCACCTTCAGCTCTTTGGATGACCTCGCCGGACAAGCAGCTGCCATCCAGGCGGTCATCACAGCGGATCTGAGCTAACAGCAACCGCCTGCGGCCTAGACATGCCAGGAAACTTCTTGCGCCTGGTCAGGCGGTCCTGCGCTGGCCCGAGCAACTCTTTTTCCGATACCTCTGGCAATTGACCCAAACGGCGTATGGGCGTCGGACCGGCCAAGCAAACGTATGCGCCCTACTAGCCGACATGAACGCACCAGGGAACCAGTCCAGGCCCGATCGACCTGCGCCATGGTGCACCAAAGCTCTGCGCACACCAGCTCAACATCCACGCTCCTGTCCAAGCCGGGCAGAGCCGGTGCGCGGCCCTCACCACGAAGCATTCGAAGAGGAGACACGGCCCCTCTGCTTCAACTGTGGATCCAGAGGTCGCTACAAGAGCCGTTGCCCAAGTCCTCCACCTCAGCGATTCCTCCAGGGAAGTTCTTCGGGCCCTGCACGGGACGAGAGGGCCTATGAAAGCACCTGGGTGCTTCCTCTCCGAGGTGCAATGCGCCGGCTCCCTCCCGCTGAAGGAGTCGTGGGAGCAAAGCACCGGCCCACACAGAGGTATTCAGCGGCCTGCAGAAACGCCCTTAAACGCGACGACGGCACAGAAGACTCCCGTCGGAGAGACCAGCGTTGCAGCATCTGGAAAGTAGTGTTTGCGTTCCGTCTCGGCGAGTAGGATTTTCTAATACCCATGCAGGACGCCACCGGTAAAGGTGGAAGTGTTCCGGCGGTCATCAGACCAACCCCGAGGCATCGGATTGTGACCTCGTCTTTCCGGCTGAATGAGCAACAAAGAGAGGCTGACAGGTGACGTGTTGCGGGTGGCAAAGTGGAGAGAGGAAATGTACTTTTCGTACGCTAGCACTAGCTGGGGCACTAAGGAAAAGCCATCATTGGCTGTGGTGAATCCTCCCCCTGCCACGATTGGAAGGTGGCAAAGTGGAGAGAGGGAATCTCTACTTTTCTAGCGGTAGCAGTAAGTGGGTCACTAGCAAAAAGGCGTCATGGGCTGCGGTAAAGCCTCCACCTGCCACGGTTGGAAGGTGGTAAAATACAGAAAAGTTCCCCCTAAAACTTTCAGAGAGAGAAAGAGAAATGGACGGGAAGGCAGGGAGGTTAACCAGGCGATGCCCAGTAGGCTACCCTACGCTTGGGGAGGGGAAAAAGGAAAAAGAGCGGAGATGAAATGAGTTTTTCAAGTGTCCATCGACCACTATGTCATGGGGACACAAACGCGCACTAAAACAAAGTTTATAGACATAAACACAGCCCCAAACGCAAATGGGAGGCGGATGATGAAGACAGGGTGACAGGCGACGTGTTGCGGGTGGCAAAGTGGAGAGAAGTAATCTGTCTTTCGTTTTCGTGCGCTAACACTAGGTGGGCTACTGGCGAAAAAGCTGTTAGGTGGCCTGGAGAAGCTCGGGGGTGTCCTGGTGAAGGTGAAAACAGTTTTCGCGGTGGTGGTGGTGAAAAACATTTGCTGTCTACTAAATTTTTACAGAGAGGTGATTGGTGTACGGTCCCATTCGCCCTTTCCCCTCACAATACTAGCTGGAGTCCCTATTCAGGGGCCCCATTTGCAAGCAACGACGCCCGCGTCCTTTGAACCAAGGCCTTTTGGGTCTCTAGGTTTTGACAGCTGAGCAGGGCCGCCTCCCAGTCCTCTCTGCTGGGGTTGGAGTTGGGGGGGGGGGGGGGGGGGATAGATGGATTTGATTGACATGCCCAAACCATGTGGAAGATGTAAGCCACCTCCACACAGAACTGGCACGCGCCATCAAATGATGTGTTTAAATGTTTAAGCATCGCCGGGCACAGTACAATGTTAGTGAGAATTTTGTTGAGGAGGCGCTCCTCAGCGCGATCCAGTCCCTTACAAGGGGCCGGGTAGCGCCGGTGCTCCTCCTTGTAGTAATCGATGATTTTTTTTAATGTAAGGGCCAGATTGTCTGATTAGGAGTAGGCTTCCAAGGTCAGGGAGATAGCCCGGGGAGAGAGTGCGCCGGCCGCCTAATCGGCCTGTTCGTTTCCCCGTGGTCCCTGGTGGCCGGGGGCCCAAATCAGGTTACGTACAGTTGGATCTTCGCATCGGCAGCTATATTGCAGTATGCGCCAGGCAAGGGGTGGAGCCCGTTCCAGCTCATAGTTCCGACAGGCCCCTCGCGAGCCGGTGATGATGTGTTTCGCGGCAGCTACAGCGAAGTGAAAAAACAGAAACCGCGTCGTGTCAGCTTCGACTTACACTCTGTGCAAAATCTTCAAAAGTAACCTACGCCAGGGGTACATATATATTGTGGAAGGGCACCTTGTTTACCCAAGTAAATTGGCCGTTTATTTGTCACTTTGCAACTGACGATAGCGTAGTTCGACAAAGTGACCTGACGAGCAGCGTTTGGCCCCAGGAGCATGCGAGAGTGAACATTTTGTACTATCCTTTCCCTGCTGCCGTACGTATCGCGCTGAGCTCTCAGTTCTTGCTCAGAGGCTAGAGAGAAACCGGTACCGAAGCGCTTGGAGCTAAACTAAACAGCTCGTTGTGTGGCCAAGGTCGAAAACTTCTGCGTAGTAAAGTTGCAATTTATGTGCCGCCGACATCGAAACGAATCATATGGACTTGAGGAGCTAGCAATGCATGCCCAAGGAGGGGCAAAGCACGACTCTACATTTTGTGTCCCACCAACAGAGATGCACCGACGCAGGCTCGAAAATTCATTTGCTCGTGCAACCAAGGTTGAGGCGGAAAAGGCAAGTAAAAGATGAAGGGGGCACTAAAGCACTGACTGGCAATTCCGGGTTAACCGATTTTGATAGGGTGGGTCACTCTGCTGCCAATGAAGTTGGCCATGCCAGTGCCCACCCTCTTCTTAGAACGCAGTTCGGCATTTTGCTTCAGCGTCGCGCCTGAGGCACCAGGGACAGCATGATTCCAAGTTCTCAACGCATGATTAACGCGGAAAAAATACACGCGGGCACAAATCAGTAGCGGGAACGATGTGCCGTCTTTAGCACGCATTCCAGCAGTTTAAACTGGTGGTGTTCACATCGCCTTCCAAAATCAGGCTGCATCATCTCTGGTTTGCATATCCTAGTAGTGAGATCGTTCTCAAATTTCATTGCGATTAGGTCATCTCAGAACTCCGTCAGACCGCTCATTCTTTTCTTACCAATTTTAGTCCATTCGGTCCAGACCGCGATGTGCGTGTGCAAATTTATTTATTTATTTATTCAAGTTACCCCTAAAGGCCCTTCAGAAGAGGGTATTACATAGGGAGGGGGGTGGGTACAATCATATAAGTAATCGCGATACATTGTAACAAATGAGTGTAGCAAAAAACGTTAATTAAAACATAAGGCATTACACAAAGTAAAAATGAACACTAACAAAAACGGCAAACTTTTACACATTTCCGTCACAGCGAAAAAGCTCTCGGAATTTTTTATTGTCAGTTTCTGTGGCGATGACTGATGGCAAACTATTCCGTTCAGTGATAGTACGGGGAATGAATGAATTGGCATAAGACGATGAATGACAGTTTACGCGTTTAACTTTGAAATGATGATCACGGCGTGGAAAGATGGCATCGGATGACTGAAACAAATCACTGCGAAGGTCATATGCTGGTCACATCTGCATAACGAGCTTTCGCACTGAATCATGCTTCTAATTTTCGATCTCAAACTACGAACCGAAGATATTTCTCAACTCTTGTGAAACAGGACACAGCTGCCTCCAGTGACGTTTTTTTCAGCTCCCGTGGGATACCGGACAAACGCGCCCTGCATTGTTCTCGTGAAATAAGCGCGCCTATTACGTCGTGCAAAAATTAAAAGGCACGAAGACGGTTTTGACGCTGCACTCACCGGGTATAAGGTGTGTATGCCGTTGTTTACGATAGTTTTTTGGCGCAGCGACAGAACTTCGGGTGGAAAACGTGTGTGCACTGTCGTTTCGGCCATGGCTTCTCGGGTGGCTTTCCTCTGGCGCTGATTCCGATCCGCCGACAATTGCAGGTCTGTCCTCCGGACCCTACGAGAAAACACTGACGCTCGCAGGTAGGGGAAGCTACGCAGCTGAAGAGGATCCTTCTAGAAGCTTCCATTCGTTGTCTCGCCCCTCACAAGTGCAATAAAGTGATGGCACAGACAAAGGCTGCGGTATACGCGTAGCAACTAGGGAGCACCAGGTGGTTGACCAAGCAGTCTGCATTTCTCATTCATTGGAAGAATACTGCCTTCGTTAGATGAAGCCTGCCGTATTTTTATCGAATACTCCCGACAACGCGCGAAAAGCTTTCCTGGTTATCATCCGTATCGATGTAATAATATATTTTAAGTGCTTAACAACGTCGTCGAGGCATTAGGGATCGAAAAATACGTAATTCAAACAGCTTTTTGCAGCTCTTCCAGAGGTTACATACATTCGCCAATAAATATCAATAAAATATTTTTCTTTCATATTTCGTGAAGCTCTCCGCCTGATCTAATGGAATGCTTGGTTGCAGGTTAATTTTTAACGGGGCACCGATATTTTATGGTATAGCCGTGTTTTTGCGAGTATTTGGCTGTTGCAGTGAGTGCACACCCTCAAATTTTTTGAGCAGCACAGTTCCGATACCAGTGGTGACAGACATGTGTCCGTAACCTGATCTCCCCACGGCAAAGTACCAGTAGTGTCCACAGGTGCGACGGCACACCGGAAGCGACTGTTAGTTCAGTTGCGATAGAAAGAGTCGCTGGATCGGCTCTCAAACAAGCCGCATTATATTAATGTCATATTAATCACATAATAAATTCTGCTAATTGTGCTCTAGGTTATTTACGCCGTAACCTTTCACTCGCTCCTCCCCCTATTAAACAGCTTGCTTTTCAAACCTTTGTGCATCCTAAGCTTGAGTATGCTAACGCTATTTTTGATCCGCACCACAATAATCTTACTAACGCCCTCGAATTGGTTCAGAACCGCGCAACACGATTCATTCTATCTAATTATTCCTACCACTCAAGCATCTCAGCATTAAAAGCTCGAATCAACTTGCCCCCCCTAGCCTCGCGCCGTAAGATAGCACGTCTTAACCTTTTTCATAAATGTTTCCATTCTTTGCCTCTTGATAACCCCTACATAAAAAGAGCCCACCCCATCGCCCGGTTCAGCCACAGTAACGCAGTGTATCCCCTACAGTCCCATACTGTGACATTTCAGCAGTCATTTTTTCAGCGTACTGCACGAGACTGGAATGACCTGCCCACCGAAGTTGTCATTATCATCAACCCACTATAATTCAAGCGGAGCATCGCCAACCTTTCATCTTAACATTTTTTACCATTGTTTGCCAGATACCGTCCACTCCCTCATGTAATGTCTCAACCGAGACCTTTGAGGAAATAAATAAATAAATAAATTACCACCGATATACCTTCCACGCTACAGCCTCCTGCAGTCTCAGAATGCCTCCGCCGTTAGACGTACCCTTCACCTCAATTACCTGCAGAGTAGTAAAACTAACGCTGTGTCCTCTCAGCCACCTCACAAATCAGGAGCAGAGGTGCGAAAGCAGTGCTTCACTAGCAATCCTGCAAAGCCCATGGGTCTCTGAATCCTCTACCTCTGATCCTTGATACCTCTAAGATACCGGCAGAAATAAAAGAAATATTACCGCAGCTAGGTTTCGAAACCGCGGCGGCGTGAAAAGGCCAGCTTCGCTGGCCACTGCATGAGAGCACTATGCTATTGCCGCAACCGAACACCTAGTGTTTAGCTGCCACGTATACAAACGTCTTGCGATACCATTTTGGACAAATGAACAGTCCGCATTGTGACAAATGTGCCTCGATAGAAACTGTGGAACATATCCTGCTTGAGTGCCTTGCGCATGCTAACGAGCGTGCGTACTATGAACACTGCATGCAGAAGCTCTGCCCAGTGCCCTTAACAATGGACGAAGTTTTAGGTCCCTTAGCCTGCCTTAGGCAACAGAGACTTGGAATGAACTTTCTATTTACATATTTAAAAAACATTGGACATCTCGATAAGCTTTAAATTCACTTGCACGTTACCTTCACGCATTCTTCATGCAGTGAACTTCGTCAGCCCATTTGTCGGACTATGCACTCCATCATTCCACAGGTTACATCAATACTCGCCGTTGCATCCTTAGCACTCATTTCATAGCCGCATTTTATCTTTGTTTTTTTTTTTACCTTTTCCACACTGCTCTCCTTCTGTCTATATCTCCCAAATTCCCCTCCCTACGCAGAGTAGCATGCCAGCGATTTTTAAATACCGGCTTAATTCTCTGTATTTCATTAACGAGTTTCTCTCTCTCCACATTCTCGCGTTGTGCACTGCACGTCGTCGTCCTCTGTAACCTCCGTCTTTGCGCAAAGAGCACTATTAGCCCTCTACCTTGCAATATTTTCAGGTGTATGTGAAGTCTCCTAAAGAGACATGAAAGGAAAGGAGACGGGCATATGTTGCTACCTGGTTCTGTAAACCCCTCAAGCGTTTTGAACTACGCACTACCGCCGCTGGTGGCTCAGTGGTTAGCGCGCTCTGCTACTGAACCGGAGTTCCCGGGTGCGGAGGACGCGTTTCGATGGAGGCCTGAGCCCTCCACTACGGCACCTCTTTCTTCCTTTCTTTTTTCTTTCCTTCCCTCCTTTATACATTCTCTTACGGCGCGGTTCGGGTGTCCACCGAGATATTTGAGACAGTTACTGCGCGATTTCCTTTCCTCAAAAACAAATTTTCAATTTTTTCAATAGGCCGCCGGCGTTCATTGGGTAAACTGAGGTTGGTGTTGACAACGTTATACACTGCGTTGATTAGAAGGTAAGGAAAGGCGCATAACTGGCTTTGAGGGTCAGTGGACACCTCAATCGCGCTTTCAGGTAGGTGGCGGTGGTGCCCACCTGCAAAAAACTGCGCTTTAGCGCAGTATTTCATGCTTAGCAAGGATAAACCGCCAGAAAATTTTTATTTGGCTTGATGGCGGTGGTGGTGAAAAGCATTTGTTGTATTATACACAGATAGGTGGTCGGGGGCTTCTCCTAGTGGTGGTGGTTTCGAAAACATTTGTTAGGAAGGGACAGGAGGTGTGCTTAGATCAGCCTGTAAGGGACCGATCCCTACAAGCACTAGGTGGAGGTCCCTAGTTTCGGCCTGTAGTGGGAAGCCTCTTTACATAGGTGGAGTCCCTAGTCCGAGACTTCATTGGTAGCAGCCGCCGTCCGGGACCTCTGGACCAAGGCCCGCAGGGTCTGGACGTCCGAGCATGGCCGCCTCCCAGTCCTTACGGGCCGGAGGGGGAGGCTGTGTTCTGCTGGCAGGCCCACACCATGTGATAGGTGTCAGCCACCTCACCACAGTGCGAGAAGTCGCCACTGACCATAGGGTCGAAATGTTTCAGTACAGCCGGGCATACAAGAGTATTCGTAAGAAGTTGTTGTTGCCTCTGAAGCGATGACACATACCCATAGTGGGGGATTCGGAGGAGCACGCGTTCTTCTGCTTTCCCAAGCCCTTTCGCCGGGGATGGGTAACGTCGATGTTCATGCTGATAGTACTTCAGAATTTCACAAAAGCGGATTAAGGGTTGCGCCGCATCTGAGGACGGTCTCGTAGACGACGGGCTGAGTTTGATCATTCGGCTGACGTTGCCAATCATGCTAAGTATTCCGCTAGACGTAGGTAAATTAAGCAAAGGTGCCAAGCTAGCGGCACAGACCGGCGAAGAAGGGGACCGTCGACTGGCTCAACGGCGGTTGAAGGATGCCGAAAGGCGGCAGCAAAGAGCCACGGAGGCAGCCGCTGCGGCTTTTGGCTCCGCCATGACTTCGGCGACGGACGAAGAGGTTGAGTCTAACCTGGCTTGGCAACACAGCATAACCACGCATAGCTGAGCTTTCGCTTGCATAAACGGGCTTAGCCGAGCTAAGACGCAGCCATTTTTGTTGGAGGTGGCGCGGAACATATTTTGAAGTAATCCGGGGGTAATTTGGTGGTCGCCATCGTGTCAGGCACAGTCAATTACGGTTGGGCATCGATTTTGGCCAAAATCGTCCAATGTCAAATTTCGGGGTTTGCTAGGGCCGAATTTTTCGAAGTGACCAGGACCAGATTTGGAGGCTGCCATTGCGTCGGCCACGCTTAGTTATGAATGGACATTGATTTTCGTCCATATCGGCCAATGTCAAATTTCAGGGCTGACCGAGAACAAATGCTTGCTGCTTGGCGTCACAGTTGCTATCGCAACGAGCGATGCACAAGCAAGATTTCTGCTCGGCTCTGACGACGGTATGCGTGCTTTCACACTAAAAACAGTGATACATGTGCTTAGCGGTCACCGCGTCGGCTGGCGGTAGCGGGTGGGAGGGCGGCCCGTAGAAACGCATATGAACGAAACTGTTCCAAGATTCCTTTCTTTTCAAGCTGCACTCATTGAAGTATCAGCAGCTGATGTATAAACTGGCCGCTGGAATAAAAAGAAAACTCCACAGAAATGCAGAAACTGGTTTATTGGCGGTTTGACGTCCCAAAGCGACTCAGGCTGTGAAGGACGCCGTAGTAAGGGCTCCGGAAATTTCGACCACTTGGGAATCTATAACGTGCACTCACATCGCACAGTACACGGACCTCTAGAATTTCGCCTCCATAGAAATTTGACTGCCACGGCCGGGATCGAACAGGCGTCTTTTGGGTTAGCAGCCGAGCGCCATAACCACCGGTACTCTCGAGCAACACACTCTCGGGCAACACAGATAGACACTGCAACCACAAAAGGAAACAACATGAAAATGTTCCCCCTGCGACAGTGGTCTAAGGACTTTGCAATGATATCTGCTAGGCTAACAAGACATATAAAAGCACGCAGCAGTCTCAATAGGATCAGTGTTCCTGATAGGAAATCCTGATTGCAGACTTTGTTTTCCAGTAATCATGGTACAGATGGCTACAAACATGCTCTTATTATGTGTCAAAAGAATGCAAGTTAGGGGCGTCCATTACGCTTGCTGGGGTGTCAAATTATCAAATAAATTTTATTCACACGACTAGTAAAAAAGATACATGCAGATGTACACACCACACATTGGACCACAGTCGTACCCCATTAATATGACCCCTGTTAATATGGACTACTCGAATTACGGAGAATTTTTCTGGAGGCCAAACTTTTTGAATGTACTATGCTTCGTGAGTAAGGAAACTCACTGTTCGAGCAATGGAGAGGGTGAAAATGCAGAGTGTCCATTAGGACCCCCGTATTTCAGTGCGTTAATATGGACAGTCTCGAGTGCCCCAACCAAACATTTTCTCTCCGGTATATTGAAATCAGGAGTGATGCCTGAGTGATGACCTCTTTTGTGCTTTCATGTTTACAGGGTGTTTAGTGGGTGTGCCTTACTGTTTCCTTCAGTGCATAAACTGATGTGAAGAAAACTTTCTCTGCAGCATGTGCTACGTTGATAGCGTATTAGCGGGACGGGAAAAATCATAGCAGGAGATACGTCATCGCGCCATGAGACGCCAGCATGCTTCTAATGCACCAGTATAGGTGCTTCAAAGTGCACCGAATTATTTAAAGATAATGGCAAGCAGAATAATGCACATTATGGACTTGGGTATATGCTTCAGTTAAGGAATACAATTTTTGCTTTGAAGAGTGTCGTGCTTTGAAAACACTCCTGTGGTACGCCGTTCTCTTGGGTGAAAGCCATGAAAAGTTACTGCTAGGTGGACGTAGAATGTGATGATCATAATGATGATGGTGATAGGTTTTTTGGCGCAAGGGCATCTAAGGCCGAAGAGCTACAGACACAAGGTTTAGTGGTCGGCAGAGGCTAAAATATGGCACATTTTAAAATCAACACCGGGTGCAGCGGGCCTAATATTACTGAGTATACTCACGATTATTGACCTTACGCAAAAGTGCTGCCACCTAGTGGCCGCCGCGTGCATTTCCGGCGTGTTTAAGGGTAGCTGAACAGAGCAGCTGAGGCGTCACGGTAGAAAGTTGTGCGGCCCGCGCTCGTTGTCTGCGATAATGCCGACATACTGCTGTGGTCCGTGCTGTACACAAAGGGGAAATAAGGATGCCGAAGGAAAAAAGATAAGCAGGAAGCTATACTCATTCCTGCATTCGTTTTTCTCGTTGCTTTGCGTCAATTTCTTGTCGCTCGGTTCTCGTGCTGTAGGCGCACTTTCGATGAACGGCGTACTTAAATTCTACAATGGTATCCAATCCAGCCTGTTTCAAAAGATTGGAAATTGTGTTCGGTGCCGAGGCAGTCAATGCGGTTGGCAAAAGAGGCAAATGAGTGGACTTAAATTTGCTGAGCCAACAAAAGTTGGCCCAGCTTGTGTTTCAACATGCTCACAAGAAACTGATTGCGCATGAATGGCTGCAAAGCAGCCGTGTGTATCTTTTTTGCTTTCTGTCAGCTCCAAGTAGCATCTATCTGTTCTTCAATGGACGGCATCTCATATCCAAAGTCAAGCGTGGCTCGTTTTTGATCTGCCGGCCGCCCTTCGCCAACCTGACGCCAATTTACTTTCATGATGTCTTCAGGTGCCATAGATTTTCGTGGTCTCCTCCACTGTTGCGGAAGTTCTGTTGGTGCGAGCTCTACAGGAGGCTCCTGTAGACCAGCTGTTGAAGTTGCACAAGCTGTTTCAGTATAGAGCTACCAAATGGCTGCAGTATCCTGAAGATCGAGCTGCGGACTACTGCAATGTGCTCCCTCCACGAGACAGTCTGCAGCAAGTACCAGTTGCACAGTATATGGGTTTGCAGTTTTCTTCCTGCTTCTTTTGCAAACACACTGCACAGCAACAGCAGGACCACTTTCACTGTGAAAAAAGAATACAGGTTTCATTTCTGAATAAGCATGACTTCATTAAAACAAAAGGTCAGTCGGTACGCGCAATTTTATCAGTTAATTCAAAGCATGGTGTTCACAATGACAAGCTAAACACCAGAAAAACATGAAGCATGCCTGGCATAAAATTGTGCGCTAAATCAAAGCTTCGACAAATGACGAACTAATATTTCCGCTATCACATCCTCGGCAACATATAGTATCATAATGTATCGAATACTTTGCAAAGAACGTGTGCCGCATAACGAAAACTGTGTCAAAGGCAAGGATAAACAAAACATTTTTTGCTGCGCATCCCGGCATAGGCACCACGATGTCGCAACGGCTAGAACTGCCTAAATGTAGCGCGAGACGTAGCGCTAAAACCATGTAAAATGAGTGGCAAGCAACAGATACACTGCTAATCATCCCCCCCCCCCCCCCCCTGCTTCGCCGCCAGCACGAACACACGACGGAGAACAGATGGCTACGAAAGCGGACGCCTGCCCCTTGAGAAGAAACAGCGCAATCGTCGACGAAGTGCAGAGGACAGAACACGAAAAAAAGTTGAGCCAGAAGCTGTTTCTTTCCACTAGTTCCCGTCCTTCCTGGCAAGATTTCACGCTATGGCTCGACGAAGCAAGCTTTTTCACCTGTTCGTGTTCACACGCCACGCGCTGGGAGAGGAAGAAAGACGCTATCCACGTCGCGCAGACGCTGGAATGTCCACGAGCGGCGTTCCTGCGCATTTCATGCGTTCGCACGTCCAGGGTCCAGGGACCGCAGCTTCGCAGGGGGGCGCCGCATGTGAAAAGCGCCCTCTCCGGTCGACTCCACACTTTTGACTTTTGACCGAGCAAACCGGTCACCCCTCCCATTGAATAGCTGCGCGAGCAGCACGCTTTCTCCTGAAAAAAAAAAGCCAGTTAACGCTTACGAGCTTCAGAGGATTAGCAAAATGTACAAAGGCGTTAGAAAGAAATGCGAACAGCACGGCGCCCACGCGCTGCGCAGTCGGAAGTATAAGCGTGATGAAAATAAAATCCAACAGCGGAGCGCGTAGGCACCGCTCTGTTCGCATTTCTTTCTGTCGCGGCAGTACGCTCTGAGATGTAGGTTCAAAGAAAGAGTGGACAGTGAATTTTTTTTTTTTCGCTGCGAAAACTTGAAAAAATAACTGCTAGGATCAGGTGCACTCCGTGAAGCAGATTGTTGAAGAAAAAGCCGGTACCGTAACGGCGAAATGTGTATCGCAAGTAAATGACGAGATCATTTAAAGGGCCTGTGCCCACCCCAGCGCAGCAGACACTCTCTACCTCTCTTTGAGCGAGCCTCCTCTCCTTCCATTCCCTCCTCGAAATTCTTCTCTCCCGCTCCTCGTCGAGTAGGCTCGGCAAGGCAAAATCACCCCTTCCTTCTCTGGTGTAAGCCGGAGGCGTGGTGTCTGTGGAGTGCGTCACAGGGCGACGTCATGGCCCCGCCTTCAATAGAATTCTTTTCTTGGTTTTTGCATTTTCTCCGCACACTGAACGATCGAGAGGCGCGATCGGCTCGACCACCTAGACTTGTTAGCGAGCGCATCCTTTCATACATCTGTTTGTCATTCCCAGTTAACGAGCCCCCTTTTCATTTTCTTTTAGGCCTCCCCACCGTTTCACGAGCGGAGGGGCGGAAGTCGGTTGTGTTCGAAACACACGGCGAAGCGCGGACCCGGCAACCGCCCGTTTGCTTTTCTCCATGCGTGTTTGTGTTCTGTGTGTTTGTGTCTTTTCTCCGCTCCAAAGCATATGTCATTCATTGGAGTCAAGGCGTACGCAAGATGCACGAAAGATAAGCGGTGTGTGTGCGGAGCGGCCAAGTGGGCGAGCGAGGGAAAGGCTCTGCTGCACTACTAATTAAAACCTTGTTTTGGGGGGCTCGCATAGAAGAAAAGAAACTGAGAAGGGAGCGCGCACGCAGAGCGTCTCGTGACGTGATCACGGCGGGGGGGGGAAGGGGGGGCGCGAACCAACTCCCTCAGTTTTACTATTTTTTTACTTCTTTATGGCTAGGGTTCAAGGCTGTCGCCGCACGCTCCCTCCGCAGTTTTTTTTTTTTTTTGTTCCTTCATGCGGGTTTGTAGGCATGAGCCAGAACAGAAGGCGCTGCGGAAAGCCTTGTGCAGACGACGCGACGCCAAGGCTGCGCCCATCCTTCACCCGTCAGTCAGAACGCTGCACCAATGGAGTGCCTTTAGCGAAAGTAGCCCCCCTTGACGTCAGCGGGGTGCAGAGTAGTGGGCCGGGCCCGTTTTTGAAGGAAGGAAAGAACGAACGGGCTTTGATTTGAATTTTCACAGCTGTTCGGGGCGCGCATGGCTCTATAGTAGGATACAACTTAAAAAAACAGCAGTTGCTAACACTGTGCATCGGTCCGCGGCGTCCTGTATTACTCCGCTGGCCAGACGCAACTGTAAACGAAATCAGCTTTTTAATGTTTGACTATATCAAACAATGCACATATCAGAACTCTAGAGCTCACAGCTCTTTTGTTGTGGTAAGAGTCTTGTTTACGTAACAAGAAACGTTTAGGTAGCGGAATACTTTTTTGTCGTGGAAGAATTCTGTGCGCGGAGGCTGAATGTGGGCGGAGCGTCACTGCAGACTTAAGTTGTATCCGACCATAGTATTTTGCAGAGGTTATCTTCGATGCCTCATCTGTGCAGTGGGCTTGTTTTTCAAAAATGTCCGGACCCTGGGCAGTGGCCCTTTAAAACGTGGAATTCGAGGTAAATACCATTTTTTTTTTGCGCGGCCATCTTCGCAAAATACTTAATTTCGTTGGGTGGCTGAGCAGTTCGGTGCATGCAGGTTTGTTGGCCAAATAATAAGGATTTCGTTACGTGTTTCGCTGAATAATAATGGAAAAATGTTTTATTTTAACTTACAATAAAGTGGCCTTAAAGGGCCACTGCCCAGGGTCCGGACATTTTTGAAAAACAAGCCCACTGCATAGATGAGGCATCGAAGATAACCTCTGCAAAATACTAGAGCCATGCGTGCCCCGAAAAGCTGCGAAAATTCAAATCAAAGCCCGTTCGTTCTTTCCTTCCTTCAAAAACGGGCCCGGCCCCCTACTCTGCACCCCGCTGACGTCAATGGGGGCTGCTTTCGCTAAAGGCACTCCATTGGTGCATCGTTCTGACTGACGGGAGAAGGTTGGGCGTAGCCTTGGCGTCGCGTCGTCTGCACAAGGCTTTCCGCAGCGCCTTCTGTTCTGGCTCATGCCTACAAACCCGCATGAAGGAACAAAAAAAAAAACTGCGGAGGGAGCGTGCGGCGACAGCCTTAAACCCTAGCCATAAAAAGTAAAAAAATAGTAAAACTGAGGGAGTTGGTTCGCCCCCCCCCCCCTCCCCCCCCGCCGTGATCACGTCACGAGACGCTCTGCGTGCGTGCTCCCTTCTCAGTTTCTTTTCTTCTATGCGAGCCCCCCAAAACAAGGTTTTAATTAGTAGTGCAGCAGAGCCTTTCCCTCGCTCGCCCACTTGACCGCTCCGCACACACACCGCTTATCTTTCGTGCATCTTGCGTACGCCTTGACTCCAATGAATGACATATGGTTTGGAGCTGAGAAAAGACACAAACACACAGAACACAAACACGCATGGAGAAAAGCAAACGGGCGGTTGCCGGGTCCGCGCTTCGCCGTGTGTTTCGAACACAACCGACTTCCGCCCCTCCGCTCGTGAAACGGTGGGGAGGCCTAAAAGAAAATGAAAAGGTGGCTCGTTAACTGGGAATGACAAACAGATGTATGAAAGGATGCGCTCGCTAACAAGTCTAGGTGGTCGAGCCGATCGCGCCTCTCGATCGTTCAGTGTGCGGAGAAAATGCAAAAACCAAGAAAAGAATTCTATTGAAGGCGGGGCCATGACGTCGCCCTGTGACGCACTCCACAGACACCACGCCTCCGGCTTACACCGGAGAAGGAAGGGGTGATTTTGCCTTGCCGAGCCTACTCGACGAGGAGCGGGAGAGAAGAATTTCGAGGAGGGAATGGAAGGAGAGGAGGCTCGCTCAAAGAGAGGTAGAGAGTGTCTGCTTCGCTGGGGTGGGCACGGGCCCTTTAAGGTGACACGCGAGGCTGAAGAGAAAAAAATTGGCAGTGGCTTAGCTCTGGTTAAGCCTGGATATACAAGCGAAAAGCTGCAGTTATGCTTTGTTTGACGTCATGGCTGGCGCATTTCGCGCACAATGCACTGGGCGCACCACGATAGCGGTGTAGATTTTGAGCCAACTCCCTCGCTACCACTTCTGGATCTTCTTTTCTTCCTTCCATGGCGAATGTCTGCGTCTTGTTAAAGATGGGGCCACAATCCCACCGCTGGAACCAGTGTTAAAGATGGGGCTTCTATCCCACCGCTGGAACCAGAGTTGAAGACGGAGGGGTCCTGGAGATGACTAACTCGTTTAGCCCCGCAGGTACCGGCTCCGAATGACGATGTCGGACTGCGTTATCGAGGAAACTGTACAGAAGGGTTTATTCTACATATTTACAGATGAGAATCGAATCGAAAGCTCCGATCACAAAACAACATCCCGTTAAATACGGTTTTGATGACGCTGGCGGTACCACCCACGGCACGGGGCGGTGCTGAAGCTCTCTCGCTCTCTCACAGCTCGGGGGATGAGAAGTGGAACACCAACAAACACTGAGGTGTCGCCTTGTCCACTGGGGCTAGTCTTCTGTGGGTTGCCGCCGCGGGAAAGGAGAATCCCGCAGTCTCCCCGCAGGTGAATGACCTCCTCGATCTCCCCCGCCGGATGGCTGAAGCACGAGACCTCTTCGAGTACACAGCGTCTTTCAATTAGCAGCCTCGCTCGGCGTGACCTTGTGTAGCATCACCTCGTCCGGTGACCCGAAGACCGACTCGAACAACGTATAGGAGGTATTCACATTAAGCAGGGAACACATGTCCGGCAACGCGTCCGGCGCGCCGCTCCGGTCGCCGCTTCCGAACTGCCGCACCACAGCAAGCAGGGACACACAGGGAGCGGTGAGCATCGCTGCGCCGCTCAACCCAAGCTCCGCCCACAACCGGCGTCGCACTTCGCCGCCGCGCAGCGGTGCCTGAGCGCTGCTTGGCTTGGTGTACAAATATTGCAAGAAAAGACGGCATCGCCTTGTTATCAGAAAGACTGCATGCTATACTCGAGCGGCGACAAAGCATGCCTGCTTATGTTGCGAGCTTTCGGCAACGGCACCGCTCGCGGGCGCTCCGGGCGACGAGCTCTGCTGTTGCCTGTCTGCCGTGGTCGTCGCTAGGCCTATAGCCTGCTCCGCATCGAAGCGGCAGGGGCCGGCGCTTCGGAAGTCGCCTGCGCTATAATTTAAGGCCTATTCTTCACTCCGCTTTGCTGTCAACAGCATCATCACACAATAAAATAATAGTATGGTCAGTTTCCGTGGCGCCTTCAGCAGCGGCTAGCGGGCGCCAGTCGAGCCGGACCCCAGCGTCGGGCCAGCTAGCGGCAGCTGCGAGGCGGTTCTCGCAACTAATTCGCTCGTACCACAGTTGTTACTTTTACCAGCAACTCGGTATTGGCCAATGAACCAGAAAAATGATATAATTTTCTCATTTCCCTATCCCAGGGTTTATTATTTACGTCAAGAACACTCATTAGCTCGTTTTTATGACGCCAGCAGACGCGATCCAAGCTGGTCGACTGGCAGGCTCGGCTTACTTCACGTTCGCACAAGAAAATACAGAACAGCCATGCTACCAGAAAGGATGCTTCCTAGATTCGAGCAACGACAGCATGCCTGTGCTAGAGTGGAGCTTTCGGCAACGACATCGCCTGCGGCAACGCCGGGCGACGAACTGCGCGCTAGTCCCCGACTGCCCTAGTCGTCGCTAGGCCTAGTGGTTTCGTATCGACGCCGCAGCCGCGGGCTCTTCGGGACTGGCCAGCGCTCAAAAAAGGTGCTACACTGGGCACCCCTTGTTCGTTCTCCCAAATCCGGGACTGTTTGAACGAAGACATGGTGTTCGGTGAAAACAGCGCTGTCAAACTAACCGTACAATTGAGCAGCCGACACACCGCTCACCACGGTACCTCTGTCGTGCTCACCTGTGACGTCGCGAACTCGACGTCATAGTGACGTTGGCGCTCTGCGCGCTCGCATTGGCTGCCGCTGCCCGCCGGAGCGGCGTGCCGGACATTCGCCGGACGCGGTGCACCGGACATATCTACGCGGTTTGACGCGTCCGGCGGTCGCCGGCTGGCCGGAGCGGCGCCGCCGGACACGGCGAGCCGGACCGGATTCGGAGCGCCCGCCTGACATGTGTCCCCGCCTTTAGAGATGGGTCGCTCAGGAGCGAGCCGGATCTTTTGAGCGGCTCTTTTTTGGAGAGCGAGTGAGCGGTGGCTCAGTAAAGTGAGCGGCGGTTCTTTTGGAGAACCGGTTCTCTCTCGTTCAGTGAGCCGTGCTGACTGTGCCTAACCGTTCCGTCAGAGCCGGGTCTGCTTCAGGGTGCGATTTGCGCGCCATCTATTGAGCAGTGCGAGAAATCAACTGAATTCCCTCCCTTCGCAACCAACCCCTCGCGTTCAGCTGTTTCCGCGTGTGCCCTGCCGCTGGCACCCGCTTTATCAAGGGCGTCCGCAGAATTTTTTGCAGGGGGGGGCCCATTGGTTGTTGGCGCCGGAGGGGGGGGGGGGGTATATTCGTAGCGAAAAGGCACTATTTGCGGAGTAAATTTATTTATTTATATATAAATAAAAAATAAGTAAAATACACACATGAAAGAAAATTACAAGCAGCAAATTAAAGCGCGGATTGTAGAGATACATTGGAGTTCATCAACAAAGAAACACTTAAAATTAATAAAAATGCAAAAAGATACTATCAATACTCGAAGTGCTCAGTCTTACTGCATACGGGTTCTCGACTCACCCGAATTGATGACCAGCACACAGCGCAATATGTTCACAAACACGCAACTACAGTCACTCAGTCAGTCTTCCTTGAACAGCAACTGTAGGCGCCTCGGATTTTTCTGGGCGAATTGCGTAGTTACACGGGTGATAAATTCATTTCTGTGCTTCATTACACGCTCTCAGTGCACAGTCATCATATATATTGATTGGAAAAATGGTTGAACGAGTACGTTGAAAACAAAAGATGACTATATATACAACGAAAACTTATTTACAAGATAAATGCACGCTCGCAGCTTCATACACCTCGCTCCATCTTGCTCGCGCATCCGCACAGTCGAGCAACCGCACACACACTGCTCGCCGCTCGTCGTTTTCTCGTCCGCTGTCTTGGTTGTTCTCACCTTCGTTGACAACCCGCCACTAAAAACACCGAAGCACAAACATAGAGGCGCGCACACGTGCAAGGGCTTACTTGCCACAATATCCACGAATGCGCACTTTTGGGGTGTAAGGAACGCCGCGCGACTTCCGAGGGGAAGGGACACCCGCAGCTAATTCGGCCGGAAAATTTGTTTTTGTGCTTTTATGGGGTTCAGAGCCCCAAAACGACTCAGGCTATGAGGGACGGAGTAGTACAGAGTTTCGGATAATGTCGACCACCTGGGTCTCTTTACCATGCACTGACACGCACAGTACATGGGCGCTGTTGTGATTTGAGGCCCAGCCAGAGGTGACAGGCGAGCCAGGCAGGCGCCATCGGGCTGCGTTGACCAAAGGCGCTGGTTTTCGGAGAAGACGCAAGGAACGCTGGTGTGGGGGCGCCTCTGGAGACTGCGTCGCCGTGAACAAAAGCAGCTAATCCCCTTTGCCGAAGGTTCTGAAAGCGGCGCTTCTACCGCACCGAGCTCTCCCGTGGATCGGAGGAGACAGCGCGCGGCGGCGGCGCCAACTCGTCGCCCGCTTTCCCCTGAGCAGCCCGACAAAGCGGGGGTGGACACGGCTGATTTGTCCTTCCCCCCTCAAGAATTCATCGGTGGCCGGCGTACGAACGTATCATGATTATAGCGAGCGACCTGTGCCCTGTGCGCTGTCTGCCTCCGTGTCGCTATCTCTCTAGAGATCAAAGAAACAGACACCCATCTCACAAAGCGGGGGTGGACACGGCTGATTTGTCCTTCCCCCCTCAAGAATTCATCGGTGGCCGGCGTACGAACGTATCATGATTATAGCGAGCGACCTGTGCCCTGTGCGCTGTCTGCCTCCGTGTCGCTATCTCTCTAGAGATCAAAGAAACAGACACCCATCTCAAGACGGCTCGAAACACATGCTCGCCGGTGGCGCTGCATGTCTGCAACAGGTCGTCCTTCAGCAGAGCTGGCGGTGGCGTGGTTTGAAAACGGCGGAACGACGCGCGCCCGGACGCGGCATTTCGCAGATGTGACCAAGCGTCGAAGCGGGGCTGCTTTTACCCTTTTGGCTGAGCGCACCACCGCCCCTGGCGTGCGGCCATCACTCACGGTTGGAGTGAGTGATTTTCCAGGGGGGTGCAGCCGCCCCCCCCTTGCCCCCCCCTCCGGACGCCCATGCGCTTTATTAACTCTTTTGGCTACGGCTTACTGAGCGAGAGAGAGCCGGCTCTCCAGAAGAACCGCCGCTCACTAACTGAACCACGTACAGCGCCACGGCTCACTCGTTCTCTAAAAAGAGCGGTTCAAAAGACAGCCGAAGGTGAGGGGTTGGATGCCACTCTTGCCAGGAAGGGCAGGAGAGCAGTTGCCTTCTCGCACCATGGCGCGGAATCGCAAATAGTGTAAAAAGCTCTCTCCTGTCGTTATATTAACGACTCTATGCCCCTGTCCTTTCTTGCTGTCGCTCCCCTCTCCTCACTATCCTCTCCCTTTCTCTTCCATTTCCGCCGGCTCCAGCTCGGGTGCTTAAGATCTTAGATAGCAATTGCCGCGGCCGGCAACTCTTTCTTGCTTCACTTTTTTATTTTTATTTTTTATTTTTAAAAATAAACCACTACCACCAGAAGACGCGGCTCCGATGGAACGGTTCGGGACGTCCGCGGGCACGGCTCAGTGTGAACGAGAGAGAGAGAGCCGGCTTCCTCTCTCCAAAAGAAGCACGGCTCACTCAAAACATCCGGCTCACTGTTGCAGTGAGCCGGTGAGCCGCTCAAATGAGCCGGCTCACTTCAGTGAGCGGAGCCGTTCTGAGCCGCTCACTGAAGTGAGCCGTTTTGCCCATCTGTAATTCACATGACGTCATCCGCAAGGGGCGCTAGCGGCCGGCGCGGCATTCGCCATGTTGGTGGTCGCGCGCGCGGCCGCCGCAGCCAGCCGCAGCGTTTGAATAGCTGGTGATGGGTGAAATGTGAGTGTATTTCGCGTCTCGCCGCACGTAATTTCTGTCCGACCCGTGCCGCCGCTTGACTGAGTGAATATTCCGTGAACTGTGCGAAGCAGAAAAGAGCGGGCACGCTCAGAAGGTTCTACTTTGTGAAAAGGTCGACCCCCCGTAGGAATGCGGAGGCACCGGCATGGTGTGCGACGTATACAAGACTGCTGCCACGCGTTGAATTCACCGGTATCGAGGCCCACCTTGTGCACGGCTTAAGTTTGCTGGCAGGCCAAGGAATTAAAGGATATAAACCTATGAGAGGGTGCAATTACTTGACAAGCGGGTGAGTCCAAGAGCCGTGCTGTGGGTGCCGACGTCCGCGGTGCCGACGGCCAAAGTGCCGTTTTTGAAGAGGTGAGTAATTCGAAGGGTCTGTTCACTTAGCTGTAGCTTAACTTGTCATCTCTACCTGCTGAAAGTGACGTGTTACAACTGAATCTAGCGGAATGGCTGCACACTGCGTTGCTGCGAAAACGGTCTTGTGCATACAAAGCAGCGCTACGTAGCTACAATCAAAACTGCAAAACATTCTCGCTGTGTCTGCCGTTCGTGCTGCGAGCGCATGGCAGTATTTGTTTGGCCGTTCTGTCGGGTAAATAAGGCAGCTATGACGCTTTGCCTTTCTGCTGAAAGACCGTACGTCTTAGAAGCGTCAGCAGTTCGCGGACTACAGCTAGGCGCTTGAATTATCAATTTCTGCGGTGGCAGTTCTGGAATTTCGGTAATTAATCGTGCTGTTTATCCACGATGTGCCCTGCATGACTAGCTAACCGTTATCAACTGATATTAAAAGCTGCAAGTCGTGTACGTTCTTGCGTGCAGCGCAGCCAGCCAGTTTTGCTGCCGAGCTGAGACAGCTCGGTTATATCACGGCGCAGAAGAATTCTGCTGCAAACTTCATGCTCAATACGCGCTCCACAAAGATAAGTGGTCGCTGACGTATTCAACAACGTACAAATAAATATGTTACGGATCACTAACAGTTCAGGCCGGGTACCTCACGGCGCACCGTGACACTGCGGGAGCTGCCCTGAAACGACCGCAAACATGGCGCGCCTGCCGCGACGACGCTCGCGCCATCTGGTAGCGCGGCCTCAGTGAATACCTCCTATACCGCTGCTTCCACCGTTGCTGCTGCTGTCGCAAGCTCTGGCCGCATCTTTGCCTAACGACGACACTCGTCTGACAGTAATTTCTCCCAGGCCCGTGGGACACAGCGTCCTTCGATCGGTTCGGAGGTTCGGTGATTTGGAGTGCAACAACCCCGTCCGTCGTCGTCTATGCTTCTGCCGCCGGCGCCAGGCCTCGTCATATCCCTTGCTTCGCGATGAGTCACACCCGGCTCCCAGGACCACGTTGTCCACTCTTAACAGTCTCTTCTACGGCCGTCGCCGTCGCCGCCGCCGCCGCTCACACATGCGTTCTCGCAACGCATTGCGAAAGAACCTTCGCTTGGGACGGCGGCGGAGACCGCGCAGCAGCGGCAAGGGGTAAATGGTGGCGAGGAGGAGAAGTGGCGATGGAGCGCGCTCCGCGGCGCGCGGCCTCTTTTATGTCCACCGCCGCCGCTCGGGCGTTATCGCAACGCCTTGCGATAACGCGATAAGAACGCGATAAGGACCGCTAGCAGCGGCGAAGGGTAAACAGGCGGCGAGGAGGAGGAAGGGCGCGCCGCGGTGGTGGTGGTGTAAAACATTTATTTATAATATATGTAAAAGAGGTATTGCTTGGACCTTGCCTGAAGGGCCCGGCCCTCACAATCACTAGGAGGGATCCCTAGTCAGGGACCCCTGTGGCCTCCGCGGCGGCCCGGGCTCTTGTCACCGGGGCTCGTTGGTCCTGGAGAGTTGAGCAGCCGAGCAGGGCAGCCTCCCAATCCTCTCGGTTGGGGTGGAGGCGCCCAGGGATGGCCCACGCGAAGCGCGGTGTTGACGAGCCTAGTGAAGCTTTTCGCTTCAAAACAAAAACACACACGAAATGCGCCTACCAGCTGCTTGCCATATACGGCTGAGAGAAAAAATGCTTTAGTTTGGTGAATCGCTACAACGGAGATTAGCGGTTGGTATATTTATTTTAATGCCGATTACAGCGCACGCGTATCCCCAAAACAATGTATTTGCAGAGCCATCGCTCATATGCAAACGCTCATTCAGATGCAAGCAAGCATTTTTATTATTTTTATTTTTAGAAATTTTTTACATGTAAAGCAACTTCGAAAATTGAGCCAGGCGTCACAAGTCGGAACATTGAGGCGATCACTTACCGCGCCTTACACGCGTCTGCATAACGCCGCTAAAATAATGTTTTGTTTTATCTGACCGGGGCAGGGCTTTACTGGCAAAAAAAAATTAGTTTCGTTAGCTCGAGCTTTACTAAACACTGCATGCTTAGTCAATTACAGCAAATACTGGTCAGAAATAATATTACGCGTGCAACATACCAAACGTGTTTAGCAACAGAAAAAGGCTTACCTACTTCACCCTGCCCACAGCAGTTATCGAGGCCTGCCGTTTCTCGTTCTCATCCATTTTATACCCAACAATTCCGGACAAAAGCATTTTTGAATGCGAAAGAATGTATGAACGCATTTTTGTATGAATGCCACGTATCATTGTAGTGTTTGTTCGTTCACGCTCAAGGCTGCAGGAAAGGGTTGTTATCACTTTTGTTCGTGGCGCGAGAAGCGACCAGACTAATCTCGATTGATCGCAGCCATGAAGGGCTGCATCTAGGTTTCAAGGTTGTGAGCGATCACCATGCTCTGTGCTGGCTAGCCAATTTGAAAGATCCCTCCGGCCGCCTTGCTCGTTGGAGCCTGCGCCTTCAAGAATTCGACATAACTGTAGTCTACAAATCTGGCCGCAAGCATTCCGACGCAGACTGCTTGTCGCGAGCCCCCGTCGACGCAGCACCGGAAGAGGAAGACGACGACGCTTTCTTAGGACCGGTAAGCGCGAGCAGTTTCGCGCAGCAGCAGCGCTCGGATCCTGAGTTGCAAAGCCTGGTTGATTATCTGCAAGGCAAGACCGCATCGCCTCCCCGAGGGTTCAAGCGCCAACTGTCGTCCTTCGTCATTCACAATAATGTCCTTCTGAAGAAGAACTTCGCGCCCAACAGGACAGTGCATCTTCTTGTCGTGCCCAAAAATCTCAGGCAAGAAATTATGCAGGCATGTCATGATGAGCCGACTGCAGGGCATCTGGGGATTGCTCGCACGTTGCACCGCATCCAGGAGAAGTACTATTGGCCGCGGCTAGCTACCGACGTTTCGCATTACGTGAAAACATGCCGTGAGTGTCAACGACGCAAAACGCCTCCGACTAGACCAGCCGGACTCCTGAACCCCATACCACCGCCAACTAAGCCCTTTCAGCAAATCGGGATGGACCTACTCGGCCCCTTTCCTACTTCATCATCAGGTAACAAGTGGATCATCGTGGCCACCGACTACATGACCCGCTACGCCGAAGCAAAAGCGTTGCCTAGTGGTACCGCAACAGAAGTTGCAAAATTTTTTGTCGAACAAATTCTCCTCCGACACGGCGCACCCGAAGTACTCATCACAGACAGAGGAACAGCATTTACAGCGGAACTGACGCAAGCCATTTTAAAGTACAGCCAGACAAGTCATCGGAGGACAACTGCCTATCATCCGCAAACCAACGGACTCACAGAGCGTCTGAACAAGACCATCGCAGACATGCTCTCCATGTTCATCGACGCCGAACACAAGACGTGGGACTCTATTCTGCCCTACGTGATCTTCGCCTATAATACTGCCACCCAGGAGACAACCAGGTTTACTCCATTCCAGCTGGTATACGGCAGGAAGCCCACAACAACACTCGACGCAATGCTCCCGCATGTTTCCGACGAAGACAACCTCGACGTCGCCGCCTACCTTCATCGCGCCGAGGAAGCCCGAAGACTTGCACGGCTTCGCATTCAAGACCATTAGCACACCGACGCCCGACGCTACAATCTGCGCCGACGAGACACGCATTACAAGCCAGGTGATCGGGTTTGGATATGGACGATAGTTCGCCGCCGCGGATTGAGCGAAAAGTTGCTGCGACGCTACTTTGGCCCGTACAGGGTTCTCCGTCGCATCGGTGACCTCGACTATGAAGTCATCACCGACGGCACGACAGCATCTCAGCGACGCCGCCCACGCCCGGAAGTCGTACATGTCGTACGCCTGAAGCCATATTATGAACGCTGAAGGACTCGAAGTTCCATTCTCCGTGTTTATTTTCATTTTAAAGCATCGAGACGATGCTTCTTTGGAAGGGGGGTAATGCCACGTATCATTGTAGTGTTTGTTCGTTCACGCTCAAGGCTGCAGGAAAGGGTTGTTATCACTTTTGTTCGTGGCGCGAGAAGCGACCAGACTAATCTCGATTGATCGCAGCCATGAAGGGCTGCATCTAGGTTTTTCTAGATTACTGTAGATGATCTTGTCCTGTTATCTGGAAGTTTCCTTGCCGCCTTTAAATTGAGCGATGCCGCGAGCGGCGGACATTCGTAGTTCGACGATTGACGAGCACGCTTGTTGCTGCCCGAGCTCGTCCAGAACCAGCGAAGTTTTTTCGGCGCTGGCTTGCTGAGAAGTTTCGACTAGTGCAGGCGGGCCTCGGATCCACTGCGACCCCGAGGATCCGCAACCAGCCTCCCAGCCCAGGCGCCGTGCCTTTGCCGGTGCTCGGGCAACTTCCTGGCCTTCAAGCAGCAGCCCAGTCGGCCGCCCGTGACGTCATGGGAGGCCCGGGACCTGCTGCCCCTCCGGTGTTCCGTGCGCCGCCCCCAAAGGCGCACTGTTTTTCGTTCACAGTTACATCCGACGCGACAGCTGACGACATCGTCGACGGCATCGAGTTGGTTGTCGGCCCGAAAGGGCTAGAGAGCCTCCAGCACCATGGAGGCATGAAGTTCTGCGTCGCCATGGCCTCGGCTGCGGCGGCGGAGAAGATGCTCGTGGAAGGCGCCTTCAACGTGAACGGCACTTCCGTCCCAGTAGCCTGCGTGGGTCCTGCCGTGGTCCACGTGACGGCTTTTCGTGTGCCGCTGTTCGTGGGAGACGCGGCGCTGGCAGCGGCACTGAGCTCTTTCGGCAAGGTGCTGGACATCACCCACCCCGTCCTCAAGGGCCGTCGTCACGTCGGCAACGGGACGCGCGTGGTCCGGATCGAGATGAAGCAGGCGGTGCCGAACTTCTTGACCGTCCAGGGCCACCGCGTCATGTTTGACTACCGAGGCGTCCGGAAGGTGTGTTCCCGCTGCGGGCAGGACGGCCACATCGGCGCGGCGTGTCGAACGCCGCGGTGCGCTCGCTGCGAGGTGTTCGGCCACGACACGGCCGGATGCGGAGCGGCTTGCAGGCGCTGCGGTGGAAGCCACGCCACAGCGGACTGCCTGCGGCCACGGTCCTATGCGGCGGCCGCCGCCTCGAGGAAGGAACCGAGTAAGGACAACGTGGCCGCAGAAACGCGGAGCCCACCAACCGTCCGGACGCCTGTTGCCGACGAGCACCCAACGACCAGCCGCCCGAGGGAGCCCGAACCCGCCCCCGCGACGGAGGTGCCCGTGAAGGAGCAGCTCGAGAGGACGCCTTCAAACGAGGTGGAGCCGTTCGGTGCTGTTTTCGCGGAACCCTTGCCGCCGCTACCCCGCACAGCTTCCTTCAACACCGAGAGCAGCAGCGGCGATGAGTCGAGCGTGGCGTCGGGCGACCTGGTGGATGTACCGGACAAAGTCACGCCGCTTCGCCTGACAGGCGACTTGACGTGCGGCCAGGTGTCAGGAACGACGACTCCTGGAGGTGCGGACGACGCGCGCTTCCCGTCACCAGCCAGCCACACCCTCCCATCGGCGACCCTGGCGTCGGCATCGGCTTCAGCTGCGAGCGTCGCCAAGACCACGCAGCAACCGGTGAGCGAGGCCACAAGCGCCGACGGCCCCGAAAACATGGACTTTTCCCGACCAGACTTCAAACGTGCCCACCCCCAATCATCGGAATCCGAAGGGACTGTTAACGAACGTTCTAGCAAAAAAGTGCCGCGCTCGCCAAGCGCCGCCCATGGCAGCGCTCTTTAGGTTGTATGCTATGCCGTCGGTGCTCTTGGCAGTCATGGCGGTTGTGCATCTCCTCTCCCTGAATGTTCGGGGATTTCAATCCGTAGACAGACAGAGAGAGGTGATGCACTTTGCCAGGGCTAGGGGCGTCGACATCCTGTTTTTACAGGAATGCAACTTCCGTACTTCACTTGATGTGCTGAATTTCACCACCCGGTTTTCTGTTTTTGCTTATTTTTCGTTGACTGATTTTCATATGTGCGGTGTTGGTGTCGTTTTTGTAAACCCCTGCCTGCGCGCGGGTGCTCATTGCACTTTCGGGCTGGACGGCCGCACTCTTGCGGTCGACTTCACACTAAACCAGCGGCGGGTACGTGCGTTGGTTGTATATGCGCCAGCACGGCGGACTAATGCGCCTCGACTCATTCCTCCTTGATCCCTACCCCACTTTCATCGTCGGTGACTTCAATTGTGTACTTAACATCGACCGTGACGTCCGCGGACAGGGTCACGGTCGCCGTTATTGTGGTGCCCCCGCGCTCCGCGATCTCGTGACTCAGTTCCGCTTGTCTGACGCGTGGGTGCAGCTTCACGGGGATGCCTTTGGAGCGACGTTTGAGAGAGCACAGTCAGCGAGTCGGATAGACAAATTCTATTTTCCACCAGAGCTCGCTTCTTTTGTCGTTAGCTGCGAAGTTCTCGCGTTCCCTGCAGGCACGCCGGTGATTTCCGATCACCACCCCTTGTCAGTCAGGCTCGACTTTGGTGAGGACACCCCACGTACTGTTACGTGGCGCATGGACACGAGCCTACTGGCGGACCCGGAAAGCGTGGCGTCGCTGCGTACGGCGTTGGCAGCATCGTGCAGGAGCTTCGTTGCGACTGATTCATGGGACACACTCAAGGCTCGTTGGCAAGCAACCCTGGTGGCGGCCGGACAAGACCGCAGACGCCGGGTAACTCATGCACTGAATGACACCCTCAAGCGCATCCGTATAGTGCAAAGGGGAGCACCCTTAACCTTTGCCATGAGCGATTACCTGAGTCTACTTAAAGCACGTTACCACGTGTTGCTCTGCCAGTCATCACGGGCAGCTAGTCGTGCACACCAGCTCGGGCGGCCGATATCAGACCCGGCTGTGCTACGACACGTACGCGCAGGCACGGCAGAGGAATTCGCTCCCGCTACTGTGCCTTTCGTGACACTCCCAGACGGCACCCAAAGCAAAACCACGGCCGATATCTGCACGATCTTCGCAAGCCACTTTTCGAACCTGTTCTCTACGGACAGTTGGCTACATCTTCAAGATGGTTATGACGGGCTTCTACAAAGTTTTTTTGGAAACTTGCCACGAGTAGCTGAAGAGTTGCATGAAAACCTTTGCGCACCAGCCACAAGCCAAGAGCTGCACGCCATCCTGCAGAGTATGAATGCAGCCTCTGCCCCCGGTCCAGACGGCATTCCAACAAGTTTTTATTCAAACTTTTTTTACGAGATCCAAGGAGCGCTCCTGAAGATGGTCAACGGCTTCCTCGCGGATGGGTTACGTCCAAACTCTTTCCGCGAATGTCGCATCATACTCATTCCGAAAGCGGGCGGTGACCCCTCCGACCCGCAAGCATGGCGGCCCATAAGCCTCTTAAACGCAGATTACAAAATAGTCACATCTTTACTGAACACAAGAATGCGGACGATCCTACCTCACCTAATCCACCGGGCTCAAACCAGCAGCGTGCCTGACCGCTCTGTGTTTGATGCATTGGCACTCACTAGAGACCTGTTCACATTTGCCAGCAGGACGGGCTTCAGCGGGTGCTTTGTTTCACTAGACCAGGCGAAAGCATTCGATCGGGTGGAACACTCGTATCTGTTCGGAGTCCTTGAAGCCTTCGGATTCCCTCCGCAAATTGTCAGCAGGCTGCGCTTACTTTACGCAGACCTGAATGCTCGTCTCTCCGTAAACGGCCACCAGAGCGCTCCCTTCTCAGTCACCAGGGGCATAAGGCAAGGATGCCCTCTCTCCCCAACATTCTTCGTGTTGTGTCTGGATCCACTCATCCGGCGCATTAACGACAGCCCATCCATACGCGGCTTCCCTCTGCCTGGCCAGGGCCAAATCAAGGTATCGGCCTACGCCGATGACGTGTCGCTTTTCCTTAAGGACGAGGATAGCTACGCCACTTTTTCGCGGCTGTTTCTCGAGTACAGCGAGATATCTGGGGCCCTATTGAACAGGGGAAAAAGCAAGGCACTAAGGTTTGGCACCTTCACACCGAACCTTGCGGGCGAGGTGGAGTGGGTGCAGGGAGTGAAAGTCCTGGGAGTAGTATTCCTCGCCAGCGGAGAAGTAGCCCGCGAAACCTGGACTAACCTCCGCACGAACGCTGAGAAACGCCTCTCGGTGGCGTCAACTTTCCGCCTTTCAATGGCAGAGCGCTGCTATATAGTTAAGTCCACAATCCTAGCCGCATGTTTTTTTGTCGCCCGCGTCGCAAACCCACCGCGCACGTTTGCGCGCAGGCTAACCTCGGCCTGTGGCTCTTTCGTTTGGGCGGGCAAAACCGAACTTGTGTCACGAATGTTCATGCGCCTTCCATCGTACATGGGTGGGTTTGGTATACCTTGTATCCGCACCATGTGCAATGTGCTCGC
Organism: Amblyomma mixtum; assembly: GCF_055824585.1. Classification (NCBI taxonomy): domain Eukaryota; kingdom Metazoa; phylum Arthropoda; class Arachnida; order Ixodida; family Ixodidae; genus Amblyomma; species Amblyomma mixtum. Next base: position 147,060,174 of record NC_143012.1, read on the forward strand.
CTTGCGAGGAGTACGAGATCTTGTACGCAACCCAGACTATCCCGGGAGAACACTCCTCACATATTTTCTGGGTACAGCGCGTAACGTGTTTTTTTCACAACACGTGGTTGGCCCTACAGCCGAGCAGCCGCCGGCATTTTTCGTTAATGTGCGTCGCACACTGACGTCGTTGACTGCCAGCGTGCCCGATCTGGATGTTGATGAAACCCCACCCTCCAGAATGTGTGAAGCACTAACGGTCGCTGCGCTGACCCGCGAACAACTCCAGAAAACGAGACGGGCACGCTGGCGCCAACTGACCTCAGCTACGCTTCCTGCAGATGTCAGGGACTTCGGCTGGCTGCGAGGCTGGCGGGTCCTGCCCACAAGAGACCGCCTTGCGGCGTGGGGCGTGGCGCCCTCCGCCCGATGCCCGCAGTGCGGTCTGCTTGAAACTTTGCAGCACGCAATGTTTGAGTGTGTAGTTGCGCGCACTTTTTGGACATTAGTGTCACGCATGTTTTTAACCCGCCTGGAAGCGCGCACTAGTTCTCCCGAAGTGTTTCAAAATATGCTCTTGTGTGTCGGCATGTTAGTTTTGTGGCGGCAGCGTGGAGTGGCATCCTTAAATGGGCGTCCGCAAAGAACAATGTTCCCAATGTTGCAGCGCCTGCGCACGCGCCTCTTTGAACAAGCATGCATGGACGCTCTGTCAATGAGCGAGGCTGAGTTCTTGCGCAAATGGTCGACATACTTTATCGTCCTGCGCGGCGGTCGAGTATCGGCATTTTTACTGCATTACTGACATGCTCAGTGCTGCGTCACTGCGCATGTGCTTGAATGATCAGAGAATTAAGTTCATCTGTTTTGTTGTATTTTCTATGCTATGACAGATAAAATAAACTTCTCTTTCTACGCCGCCACCGAGTGAGTCAGTTCCTTTGCGGGCGCAAGTCAGCCCAAATAAAGAGCTTCGTTTGCAAGTATTTCTGGTGTCTTCCTGACCGCTGGACTGCCGTCACTACAACGTGACAATATACTGGAGGATTTCACAATAGCAATCTCCCATCGATAGGCTTGCATTTTTTTTTCCAGTAGTAACGTTTTTCCTTTCGACAACTGCTCAATACGAGCGATGAAAATTTTTTAAGATTATGGGACCATTATCTTCAATATTTCCATTACTGTACGTTAAAATTTTAAAATAGTAAATTTTTTTCTCCAAGAATGTAGGACATGTCCAGGAAATCTGTAGAATTCCACGGACAGCTCTTGGCCGTTGATGTTCAGAAAACTATTGTGACAACCCCCCACACAACAAGTTTCTCCACTCTTAGGAATTCCAGCTATGCCTCACAGCGAGCGGCAACACCTCTTTTGTGCGCCCGCGAGCAGGACGGCGCGTGCTCACAATGAAAGGGAGAGTGCCAACAGTGCGAGCAGCAGCAGCTCCGCCGGCGACGTGCCCGTACAGTAGTTCGAAAATGACCGCCAGGGGAGAGGGCGGCGCTGGTGCAGCGGGGGCAAACTTTAGGCGCATTATTCTAGGAGGAAAAAAACTTTTTCCTCCATGTTTAGGTGCGCTCCCCGAGACGCTCGCCGAAAACCTCTTCCCGGAAGACGGACGCCGCTGTCAGACTGGACTCAGCTGACCTAAGCTGACCCCCGGGCGCACTGCAGAGCTGTGCTGGCCAGGTGGATTACTGACGCCGCTACCGGGGCTAATCCAGGCGTTGACCCCGCGTGCCTTTCGTGACTAGTCGGCATTCCACTGCAACCGCGCGGACTTTTCTTCAGGACGAAGGCGAAGCGTAACAAAGGCGATGTTACTTTTGAGTCAAGCAGTTCTGTACGTTTGAGTCAAGCAGTTCTTGCAGTGCCGTGGCAGTGGGCCGAGCAGATGTCATTACGCACCCAGGAAGACGGATTCCTAATTTTGCAATATAAAAGGGACGCCTGAAAATCGCCCTTGTTACTTCATACTCTACCGGCGACCAACGATATTCCATATTTCAACGCGATATCGTCAAGGATCCCGCTCTGCAGAATGAATCCTTGTGAGTTTTCTGAAAAATCCTCGGAGGAGCAATTCCTTGTGGCGTCGTCACAGCCTGGCCGTGCACCGGCTTGTGAGCAAACTTCTCACTGTGGCAGGTGGCAGTTAAATTAATGATTGGACGCGAGAGGTTGCTCGGGAATTGAGCAACCTGGACCGCACAAGCCCCACTGGTAAAACCCCTCTACCTACCAGTGGCTACCGCAGGGCAGTGGCTCATCGCTTAACCGCTGTGCCACTGCTCTATGAGTGGTATGAGAACTCCCAAGGATCTATGTAAAGTTGAGAACGACCAACTCGGCATATATGGGCATTAACCCACCCATTAAGGCTATCGCGAAGCTTAAGTGTCCCCTCCATTTTTTTTTGCCCTTCCCTCGAGCCCCTCCAGAAAAAAAATTTTGAGTACGTCACTGGCGTCTTAACTTTCGCCTTCATCTCGCTTCTGCCCTTCCCTTTACCTGTTATCCACCGGGCCCGCCTCCTCTCCTCTGTTCCATTCATACTCATAGCGTCGTTGCAGTGATCCTTTCAGTGGCGACAGTTGCAGCGCTGTGCACTCTCTTCATCAACCCCGTAATAATCACCGAAACGCGGCCGCTGCTCCCGTGCCCTCGGGCGCTTTATAGCATGGTGCAAGGAAAAAAAAAAACTCCTCGGGCTCAGCAGCTGTGCACGCTCTAACCACGGATAAGATGAAATTCAACTGAAGTAACTTAGGACACGACAACTGATTTTGAACGATTCAGGGATTCAGAGGACGCGCATTTTTGCCACTGATACTGATAGTGCACCACCTCATCTTTTCTTCTCACGGTCCTGCTAGCGCCATTCAAATTACGCGCGCCGGCTGCCAGGTTTGCGCAGCCCGTCGCGGGTTTTCGCTGCCCCCGCAACACGTGCTTGGAGTCGGCGGGCAAGAAAATAGAAGCGTTTGCGGGACGGCAGGCTGGAAACGCTGATTGGTCGATGGGATGCGCTTCTCCGTGACGTTTTTTGACTTCGCCCTCGTTCTCAACCGGACGTGGCGTCAGCGCGCCTTTCTCGACCTCTCCCTAGAGCGCCTGGGGAATCGCTAGGTGCACCCGCCGCGCCGCGCGTGCGTGGTGAGCGGCTTGTGTGTTCAGTGCCATTTTTTTTTTTTTCACTCCATGTTCAGTCAGTGCCATCGTTCGCCACACCTGGTCCAGCGCCTCCTCTATTAGCTGTTGTCTGATGAAGAGCGAAGGACGGCATCAGTCAAGGTTTGTTTTTCTAAATTACGTCTCTTGTTTGTTGCCCAGTTCTGCAACACCCCCGCAGTTTATTGCAGCTGTCAATTGATTGTTGCTCTTTGTTTTTTTGTGTGACATGTTTCCCGCGCACGTGTCGAAGCTCGAGCGGCGTTTCAGGTGAAGGGTGGCGGGAATCAAAACGTGTTCTTCGGGCCACTGCGTATAGCTCGTGCTACTTCTTCCTCCGTCCTTACTGCTGGAGCCCCCAAACTCTGGCAGTCATTTCGGTGACGCGGGCCATGCATCCGGTATGCACCAAAGCGTGGTTCAAACTATATATCCTCCTTGGGTTCAAAGCATCCTAGACAGCACTAAAGTGGAGGGCTGTTCAGAAACACAAGAATATATGCAGTTTTATGAGTATAAATGACAGGTTCATGCCTTCATAAACACATGGCGTACAATCATCGTATCAGTGCAGGAAAGTGGAAAGCTTTTGGTCTGCAAATGGAACGCTAACTTTTTTATGGCCTCACTGTCATGATTAGTGGTGGGGTTCAAAGAACATGTGGAGGTGATAATACAGCTTGTGCAGAAAATCAGGACAAAAAACTATTGTGGTATAATAGCGGACGCCAGTTGAGATTTCACTCCATGCCACTATAGACGGAATGAAATGAGCGGAATTATTTTGTGTTATTCATTCTTTGATTGGCAATGGACGGGTGGATAAGAGCCTGTTGGTGAATGAGTTGTGCCAGCACCTTGTTAAACTATTGTTATGCGTGGCACATGTTGCTGGCACATGTCTTGTCAGCTCTAGGACTGAATAGCCTACTTGCAAGTATCTTTTCTTTTGTCCAGTCGCGGGTGTCATGGTGTCAGTTGCAGCCTGAATGGCTGCCGCACAATATTTATATGGAACTAAAAGGTTTCTTTGCTGATTTCTTTATTTTTGATTATACTTAGTGCAATCACCATCAGGTGATTTTAGCAGAGTACAAGTGTAATTAAAAATACAAATGGCATGTACAAAAAATAGACTGAACACAAATCATTACAACTGTAATTAAAAGAAATACACAGGATACAGGTTGAATGTAACATTAACAAAAGTATGTACAAAGCACTTAAGAGAATATCGCACTCAAAGTTGAAACAACAAAGCAAAACACTCTTACTACATTGATGTAGCAAAGCATCACTATTTCAAGTGAATTGAGATGCGATCCAAGCTGTGGTGCTGAGAATAATATCCAGGATTGTAAGATTGCACTAAAATGTATATAGAACATTTTAGCAGCAAAAAAAAAAAAATAGTTTCATTGCTTTCTTTACATGCAGCCTGGAATACCATATTTACTTGCATAAGAAACACAATTTTTTTGTTCCTCAGAAACCATGCGTAATGTGGTGGCTAGTTCTTTCTGCTCCTATGGAACACTTTACAAGCAGGACTTTTGAGGTGGCAGTAAAGATGATAAAGAAGCATTAGCCATATCTTTGTGCACATTTAAGAACTGTGTGGTAATCTTTATATGCTGGTGACATTTTTTTTTTTTTTGACGAACCGTGTTTTTTTCTTGATGAAGTGTGTTGACTAACGTCACTCTGTGTCTTTTTTAAAAAATGTCGAGCGCTTCTCTTGAACCTAGAGCACAAGTTGCGACAGCCATTTCACTGCAATGCAAGTAAAGCATCTCCCATTTATTCAAACGTAGGGAATGGAAACTTGTGGGAGCTTGAGAGATGCGGGCATTCAAAGTAATCATATCTGTTAACTGCAGGCAGAGTAACAAAGCTGCTAGTTTTCAGTTTAAAAATGTATGACAGTCAGCTGGAGGAAGTTTTTATTCTTTGAAACATGTACTAATAATAACTCAGTCACAGTGTTTACCAACAAGCTTGATTACATAGGATTTCTGTGCTCTCAAAAGACATCTGCAATCTTAAGCAAAAAAAAAGATGTTTGGAAACCTGATGCTCAGTTAGATAAACGTTAGGTGCTACACTTTCTTGATGTAATAATACCTTATTTCACGATGTTTACCAACAAGCTTGCTTTTGAAAGATGTGTTCAGATTTACGGTATGAGAGGAACCGTTGTATTCCACTGTAGGAATTTTTCGGTGCATGCGACCACTGCAGCATGTTTGCATCGGCCGTCAAGCCGGCTTTCATAGGGGCACTTTGCTGCAGTTATGTTCCCCGATGCGTCCAACTGCATGCAGGCAATAATACGGCATGTAAAATCAGTTTTGTGTATTATAACAGTTACCCGAAGAAATGAAGATGCACTTACTTCCAGGTCGACGTCGTAGCTTGGCGCATTCAGCTTCGTATGTGGTATGCACTCACTGAATATGCGTGTAACTGTGCCTTGACACTTGCACATGTTGTGCACGTGGCTTGCCCCATAAAGGCTGTTCCCTTTTTTAAGATTGTCTGTTCGAAAAAACTCCGTGCGATTACTTAAGCTTTAAAAGTCACACTGCAGAACGACGGGTAGAGCCGTGCTCTAGTACGCCTCGCCGAATGCAACCGGCTACGCCGCTCTGCTACCTCGACATTCCGTTGACGTGCGTTTTGTTGCGGGCAGCGCTGTTCCGCTGAGGCGGTGGTGGTGCCATACAAAGGGCTACACTGGTATTCAGGCAGTAATGGTTTGCTAATTTCACCACTTTGACATGATGATAGTACTAACTTAATGTAACGTTGATAGTCACCCTAGGAGTATGATATCTGCCGCAGTTACCAGTGTGCTACTTTTTGCTGTGTCTACAAACTTGTGGAAGCACAGTATAACACAAGGAATGACTGCTGACACCTCGGTGATGAATGTTTAATACTTATCAGCCGTGCATGGTAAACATTTTTGTTGCGAAAGCAACACTACGCGAGTCGCCGAGCCATTTCGCGGAGCTGAGGAAAGGCCATACTGCGCATGCGCGAGGAGCAGTCGCCGCCGCTGCCGCGCACTCTCCATTGCCTCTCTCTCTCTCCTCGTTGCTTTTGCAATCCTCCAGGTTTAACCCGAGCTAAACCACTGCCAATTTTTGCTGTATTAAAACCCCAGCTGGCATCAACAAAGCAAAACTGAATGGCACCTGGGATGCCATCTGCTGTTGGCATGTGCCCCCAGTAACTTTGGCCTCACCTCATCTGCTGGCAGGGTGGTCTCCAGCAGTCTGTGTCGCTCTCATAGTGTGTGGAAAAAGATGCACTTTTAATGTCTGCTTTTCGTGCATGTCTTTCCCTTCATATGTATCTTGTGTAGACGATCCGTGTATGCCCTAGGCAGCTAGTTCCTTTGTTTACTCTTTCAGTGTGCAGTTTTTTTATTATTGGTGCATTGCCTTATCACCATCCTGCTTCCCTTCAAGGGGCAAGTTATGCAGTCTCCTGCTCTCACAAGGTCTCTAGCCTATTTGTGAATGATTGCTAATGCAATTGAAGAGTGCTGTCAGCTTTCTTCAGCAAGACGTATTGTCAAACCTCGTTAATTCGGCTCCAGTTAATTCAGAAATTCATCCTCCCAGCTTCCTCCCGTCAAAGATGTACATAAGTTAATGGCACCACGCACTTATTAAATCGGAGTGAAATTGCGCACACACCAGTTAATCCTGAATGAAGACATGGGAGGAGCTGCGCTGAAGTCAGTTTTCGAGACACGCATCGATACTGTCATCATCTGGAAGCCAGTGCCGTGCCGAAAACCGTCCTCCATTCTGATACCAAGAACGTACGAGGGGCAGCACTGCTGCGGTAAATCCTCGTTTATTCATAAATTCGAACTGCCGCCGGTGTCCTGCCAAACATCCAGACTAGTCTAGGGCGTTGGAAGCTCGTTTATTTGGATGCCGTGGAGCTCGCATCAGTCAATTCGAACGGGCCCCTGAAGGGGCGCCGTGGCAAGATATGAGGTGCTCGACAGGCAGTCGTTCAGATATTGGTCCGCAGGCCCGAATTGTGTATTACATTTTCTCCTGCACTCCTCTGATCTACACGCAAAGGCAGGCGTGTTGACGGTCGGCAGGTTCCTGTTGCTAGGCCGCGAGAGAGTCCCGGCTGCATAGCATAGTTTTCGGAGCTTCATTTCCAGTCGCCGGCAGCCCGCGGTGACGGCAGCTGTCGGCTGCGCATATCGCAAGCCAGCTAAGCCGCACACTGCTTGGTACAGCGATTGCTGTTTTGATTATCTTTGTTTGTTTTTTTGAAGGTGTATTGCCGCTCCGGAACCAACACACGCTTCCCTGGCTTCCAAATCCATGTGGTATTTCCGTTCATCCAGTGCGCCGAAACTCCATGCTCGTAACGAGCTGTTCGCGGTTTGTGCGGTGAAGCCTCCTCACATGTGACGCCGCACGCGAGAAAGCTCCAGCGTGACTGTTTTGGACACTGAAAGATGTCGTGGATAACCTTACCAGTGTGGAGCGATTCTGGTTCCACCACTCCCGTTGGCGTACACGATTTAAAAGATTTGATGGAACTGCGAGAAATCGCTGCTGTCGCGCAGTTTTTTCGATAAAAGGAGACAGCGGTTGCCCAGGTTCCCACAAAATAAATTTCGCTTTCATGCGAATGGTTTTTGGCAGTTTTGTGGGGCCATTCGATAATTCAGCACTCTGATAATTTGGACGTTTTTTCCACACCCTTAAAGTCGGAATTAGTGAGGTTTTACTGTTAGGAAATAATTACACATGCAGTTGAAGAGTGCTGTCAGCTTGTGTCAACAACACATACTTAATGCCTGGGAATTCCCACATTTTGTTTAAGCAGGGCTTGGCCGAGAGCTTTGATCATTTTGATTCTGACAGTTAAATTTTCACGTTTGTATCGCTGCTGGCGTTTCACTTCAAGGCATTAATGTCAGCCTGTGTCTTGCCATATCCTCAGAAAGCGGCAACCTCGGTCCAAGGCACCATTCCCGTGAGGAGACTACTCCTAGGACTGGATCTCCCCCTCAGAGAGGACATGGCGGACATCTGTGGCTTTGAAGCGCATCATGCCATGGTATCGACACCAGTCTCCATGATAGACACTGCGGCAGCTGTGAGTAGCTTTGAGTTTCCTTGCTCCTCCAGTGTGAAGATGCCAGAGCGGCCAAACCCATGCGACCGTGTCAGCTTACTGATCGGTTGATCTTGGTCCCTGGAATCAGCATTGTTTTTATGTTAGAGGTTTGGATGAAGTTGCTGTGAAAATAGACTACTTGCTTTCAAACATATTAGGTACAGTAAAACCTTGTTGATATATTTAAAAATAAAAATTCTGGGAAAAACTTGTTACCCGGGAAAACGTATGAGTCAAACCACCTAATTTTGAGAAATGTAGCTGTTGAATGATGCACAGAGACATTTATTGACAATTACACTTCGTAAAAATGTCGATTAGCATTTCATAGCACAAGTCCTTAACAGATCCTTTTTAGTGCTGGCAGAATTAAGTCCGCTTTTGCCCTGTCTTAAGTACTTTGACAGGCGCCTGTCTAGTCATGCACAAAGGGAATGAATGGGTTGGAGGGGGTCTTCCGCTTGCCCTTGCCGTCGTCGAACGCAACACCTTCACACCGACTGTTTTGCATGGCTTTCCTGGCATGCAACACAACACACAAAAACAGCTCAACAAGCCTGAGCTCCAGAAGCTGGGAGCACCCGATGGCTTACTACGCCATGTGCGAAGCCAAAGCCCTCTCTTCCTGTTCTACCGTAAATAACTCAAGGAAAAGAAAGAAAGAAAAAAATTACAGCTGCATTTGTTTCCTAACCCAGTTATCTCGCTTAAAGATTAGCTGGCACCCACAAGCCTATTGGCCTTTGTTGCCCCCCATTTTGTATTCACTTGTGAGGCCATACTTGTGCAGAGCCAGTTTTCCATCAAGTGAGCTTAACGCTATGCGGACAGCTGATGGCGAAGTAGCAGAGGGGATTATGATCGGTGATCACTTGCACCTTAGTGCCGAACAACCACACCTCGGCGTTTTCCAAGAAACCCACGGGGCACTATTTATCCTCCTTGTCGAGTTGTGCTAGACGCGTCGACGGCAAAGGCTGTGGCGAGAACATATTCTCGCATGGGGTCTGGTGTGCGTAGTGCCGTTGCAGAATTTAGCCTAGTGTTGACTTTGTTGAACGCCTCCTGGGACTTGTTTCCCTAGGGCATTTGCTCTGGCGTCCGTCCGCCTTGTGACGTTTGTCAAGGGAAGCATCACCTACACGAAACCTGGCACATACTGACAATAGGTCCGTTCGATTCCTCCTGCATGATGTGCACCAGTTCACGTCAGTTCAGAAAAAGTGCCGTGCTCATGCAGCGCCAGTTCAGCAGTGCAGACGCAGCGCGACACTAGCGCCGTACATAAATGAACGTCGGAGTGCAGATGACGTGCAAGCCTTCTGCTTTTTCTGCGCTCGGCAGATGGTACCGTATTTACTCGAATCTAGGCCGGCCACGATTCTAAGCCGAGACCCGAAAATTGAAGGCCACAGAAAACAAAAAAACTTACCTCGATTGTAGGCCGGCCGAAAAAACAACTGCGAACAAGAGGTACAGCACGCAAACGACATTTATTGCCAGGAACCCGCTCAGGCTGATCCCGGGCTGGCGTTTGGGCGAGGAGACATATGCAACGCCAGCCCGGGATCAGCCGCCGAAGTCCCGCCCGGCTTGAAGATTTGACGACTGCTCTGCAGCGAGTATAACTTTCCGCTTGAAGGCGGCACTATAATGGCACCGCCTGTTTGGTGCCATGGTGTTGGTGATAAAAACCACGCACGAAAACTTCACTGCTGCGAATGTGCTCGCGCCACCGCACGAGAACAGAACAAGGCCAAAATGGCAGCCAGTGCTCATGTGTGCTTTGATCAGTATCGGCTACGGATAGCAACGGCTACGGATAGCAACGGCTACGGATAGCAACGGCTACAGTGCTGTCTTTCGTTGGCGTTTTGTGGGGGCGCCACCTGCGTGCTACATTTATTCGTATTTTACGAATACGAAACCTCGAAACGAAATCCTCGAATCTAAGCCGACATAAGAGTTCTACATCTCGTTTTTTTGAAAAAACTATCGGCCTAGATTCGAATAAATACGGTAGTTGTTTCGTGCCTCTTTGTTGTATGCGTGTTTGCTCTGAGGAAAAAAAATGAATGGCGGCTTAATGCCTACTGTCGTGCTGGCAGCCAGACCTGATGGACTCCGATAGCGACGAAGAGGAGTTTGATGACTTGTGCATGATCGCAATGAAACTAGTGAGGATCGAGGGGAACCGCGTACCATGGTACTGCGAAGATGTTGTGAACACCGATTTTGACTTCGAATTCAAGTGTCTTTTCTGTCTCTCATGGGGTACGTTTGATTCTTTTTTTGGTGCCGTTAAGATATCGCCATTTTTTCTACACCCTGTAGGAGGCTGTCCGCAAATAAGTGTAGAGAAAATGTGCCTTATCATTCTTAGTTACTTGGGCATGCAAAGCAACATGTACTTGCTATCAGACTGCTTTGATGTTTCTGTGTCGTCTGTGCAAATGTGCATTGAAATGTGCACTTTTTGAACAACATCAGCTCGTCTGTCATCGCCTGGCCGAACCGGCAACAGCAAGAGCACAGCAAGGCTGCCTTCTTAGCAAAAGCCGGTGGCAAGGGACCACGGAACACAATTGGCTGCGTGGACGGTTGCCACATCGAAATCAACAAACCTGCCGAGTCACAGCAGTCTTACTATAACAGGAAAAAATATCCTTCAGTGATTCTGCAGGGCATCTATGATTGCAACAAGCTCATTGATGTCTTCATCGGTTTTCCGGGCTCGACACACAATACTAGGGTTCTTTGTGAGAGCACATTTTTCGAAGATGCTGCTGACAAGTGCGCCGATGGATACAACCTTGGGGACTCTGCCTAACTGCTGCTACCATGGCTCCTGACTCCTTATCGCGACAGTGGGAGCAGCTTTCCAGTGTGGAAAAAGAAGTTCAACTAATTTCACTCGCAACAGCGTGTTGCTGTCGAGAACTAGTTTGGCTTGTTGAAACAATGCTTCAGGAGGCTATACAGGGAAACCTCGTTAAACCGCAGTTGTCCGGAACACTGAAAAAGTACGTACTAAACAGTAGTACCGCTTAACAGGAGTAGCATAAAATCACCCACTTACCTGCCAAAAAACAAAACCAGAAATCAGTAGTAGTTGAAAGAAGGAAAAAAAAAAATATGCAGCCTTTATTTTGCACCGAAAAAGTCTGCAATCTTCGTTTGACACCGCGTTGTTCTGGCAGTGACAACAGCAGCCTCAAACTCATTTAGGCCGCGAGCCAGCTTCTCGGCCAGTCCCCGTTTTTTCGGCAAACAGCCTTTACAGTGCACGCAGCCTCTGCCACTGTTGGGCCCGAATCACGCACACTTTCTACGTCGTCCTCATCACTGTCGGTTGGTGACACTTCGGTCACAACTTAGGCAACAATGGCCTCGTCGGAGAGGTCCAGCGAAGTTTCTGCTTCGCTGTCGACGTCCCTGAAATCTGTGAAGGTAATGGCTTCTGAAGCACCTTCCCTCTCAAGAACTTCAGTGAGCACGCCGTCACAAGCTTGGTCTGTGATGTCGCTTGCGTCGTCTGCGTCACTCGCTTCACTAAAACCTGCATGCTTGAAACAGTTCTGCACCGTTGCAGACTCGACGTGTCACCATGCGTACTCCAGCAGGTGAATCGCGCCCAGCAGGTCAGTGTTGTATACCTTGTCACATTCGAGAGCTAGCAGCATCCTGCGCAGCAGGTTTTTTCGTTACAGCTGCTTAACAGCTCGAATGATCCCTTGGTCCAAGGGCTGGGTGATCGCTGTAGTTTTCGGTGGCAAAAACACTAACTTCACAGCTTTCAGATCATCCAGTGTGTCGTGCGCCGATGCGTTGTCAAGAATCATAGCAACACTTCTTCCTTTTGCCTCAAAACGGTGGTCAATGAGGCACACATACTCCTCAAACAGTTTCCCAGTTGCCCACTCTTTAGTATTATTTCTGTAGAAGACTCCTGATGGCAGTCTGACGCTTTTGAAACACCTCGGCTTCGCCGACTTGCCACTGACAAGAAGCGGCAGTTTCTTGCTTCCTGACATATTAACTGCGAATGCAACCGAAATCTGGTCCTTCGCATGCTTGCCGCCGGTGCACAATTCTCCCTTAAACGCAAGCGTTCTATTTGGCAGCAGCTTGAAAAACAGCGCGGACTCGTCCATGTTAAAAATATCATCAGGGGCCTAGTCCTTCCAAGATTTGTTCCAGCTGGCCATTCCTCCAATCTTCTGCACCATCCACGTCAGCTGCGGCACCTTCTCCAGCTACGGTCCTTGTGCTGATGCCATGTCTCACTTTAAACCTCACCAGCCAGCCACTGCTGCACACGAAGTTGTCGTGGTTCAGCTGCGAGGCAAAAACCCGGGCTTTCTCAGTGAGGAGAGGTCCGCTAACAAGCAGATTTTTTGCCTGAGCTGCTTTCAGCCATCGCACCAGCGCCTCCTCCACATCCAGAAATGTTGAGCCTCGTACTCGACACCTTTTCCCAGTCACGGCAACATTGCCGAGCAGCTTTTCCCTGGCGTTCCAGATGCCACAAACAGTTGTCAGCGATAAGTCCCTCTCGCATGCCAACACAGATCTCTTCGCTCCACTCTCGATAGCATGGACTATCTCCAACTTGTCTTTTATGCTGAGCACCCGTTGCTTCTGTCCAAGCTTTAGCATGATGCGAACTGCGAAATCTCAGCCTTTCGGCGCACTTTGCTCAAGGAAACGTCACAAGTGTGAAGGCTGACCGGGCTTGACGCTAGCGCGGCCGTTGTTCAGGAATGTACAAACGCTAGCGCCATTAGTGCCAAATCCTCCTCCAGTTACATTCGTAGCGGGCGGAGGCAAAATAAGGTCTGAACCATTGAGTTCCGCGAAGTGGGGGGGGGGGGGGGGGGGTTCGCGTGGACTGGCTCAAAATCGGGCCCGCTATGGGAGGTGGGTGGATGTGCCACTGCCATGCCACTGTGTTAGTTTGTGGCCTCCGCGATCGGCTCCGGCGGCGTGCTGTCGCGGAGGCCATGGGTAGTTATTGCTGCTGCTACAAAAAAACCCTCAAAGATGGCACTAGTTGTATCATTGTCATCATCGATTAGTGGGGTTGCACTCGGTTAAGGGGGGACAGGGGTCTTGGAACATTTTTTTTATTTTTGGACTAAATGCAATGAAAATTTGCAGTATTAATCAGTTGTTTATGCTGATTTCAAATATGTAATTATTTTCCCAATATGTCAGTTAGTTTTCAATATATTATACATTTTATTTCCTTAATTTGCAAGAACAATAGAAAAAATACCACTGATCAGAAAACAGTTTTTAATGTGTGGCTAGATAGTATACAGTACAAGCAATGCAATATAGGAAGTACTTTTTTGATTAATCCAATATTAGCTGTTTTAGAGCCTGCTGGAGTTCAGTGTAGGGAAGACTGGTTGATGACCAGTTTTAATTAGTGTGCACAATAAAATTAGCAGAAATTGAGAAATCTGTTCCCAACATTGTATACTTTAATCATTCAGAAGCATGCTTCACTAAAACTTATTGCTGTATCTGCTCTAGAAGCCAAGATATCCTTCTTGTAAAACAAATGGTGTGTATATAGTGGCGTAGTATGTCGTTCAGTGTAACCTAGACAATTATTGGTGATTGAAATTCGATAATTTTGATTGGTAATCGGTAACGTGATCGGTAATTGTGATTGTAATAGTTGAACGTGATAAGTAAGAAAGTAAACTTTGCAAACAGTAAAAGATTGTGTTTTGAGAAAACAAGGCAAAACAATTTAAGATGAAATTTATTGAAAAACACTGAAAAATATGTACATATTTACACTGAAAGTGGACTACAGTCGACGACGGAAAATTCGGACGCCTGATTTTTCGGACATGTTTGATTATTCGGACTTTTTCGCGGCACCGCGACATGGCCCATAGACCCAATGTGTAAGAGCGCTTGAAATTTCGGACGCACTGCAACTGACCACTCCATTTTTCGGACCTCGTTCGCATTCGCCGCCAGTACCCAAGGCGCCATATAATGTGTACAGTGGAACCTCATTAATTCAGACTGCAGTAGATATCGAAAACTTGATCAAACAAAACGAAATTCAAGCTTAAAGGGAGCCTCTTGCAACGCTGAAATTCTGCGCGAGTCGGCACATTGCGCTCGCGTGTTTTCGAATTCGTACTGTCCTTGAATGTCTTCCGCCGCACGAACTTGAACCGTAGTCTGAGTTCACGGAACTCATCTGTGCCGAGTCTTTAGTCCCGAACACGGAACGCGAATACGATCGCGGAGCGCTTGATCGCGGAGGCTACGCGCACACCGCAGCCTCCGCGATCGAAGCGCGCTTCGGGCGCACCCGCCGAATCATATCGCGGCCGCGATCTGCTCCGGCGCTGCGCCATTCGCGAAGGCCACGCGCGCGCACCGGAGCTTCCAAGTGCCGTCTATGGATGGCGCCGTGATCATTATCACCAACTTTTTTCTCCGTCGCGATTTTCCGCTGTTCACATCAGCATCAGTATCGCCAGCTCCAGCCTTTCGTGGCATTTTAGCATGCGTGTTAGCGCGTTCGCCGTGATAGTGGCTTTCGCGTGCTGCCGCCGAGCTTCGCAGTTTTAGCGCAATGGGCAAGCACCTTAAGCTACACGGCTGGGAGTTAGCTCTCGAACGCGGTCGGTAAGCGTGCGGCGGGCGGGAAATTCGACGTGGCCGAGAAGTGCGTCTGATGATGGTGCAACCAAAAGAGAAACACAAGCTGCAAAAAGCGCGCTTTCCGAGGCAAGCCGTGCGAGTTTCCTGAACTGGAAGAAGAGCTGCTCCTCTATGTGATGGAATTTCGGAACAACGGCTACGCGTTGACAGCGGACATGCTGCGCGGCTTCTTTTGGCATGAGCGTGCACCAGAGCGCAGCACCAGCTCAGGAGTCTAAATATTTCGCGAGTGACGATTGAACGTAGAATAAATGTCGCTCATTCCCTAGTTGGTGTGTTTTTACTTTAAAAAAAATTTTTTTTCGCACATCGCGTGTATGGGCCGCACCCCGAAAATTGGCCCTCGAATCTGGAAAAAAAAAGTGCGGCCCTTATACACATTTATACGGTATTTCGCGCAGCGAAATAAAGTAATGAGGAGCTTTAGAATGTGTGCAATACAATTGGCCGCTTTCTCCGGCATAGTGGTAATAAGTTCGTGATTTTTTCGGTGAAATTTGATTTTCCGGACTGCCCGATTTTTCGGTCGTTTTCGCGGTCCCTAGAGAGTCCGAAAAATCGGTCGTCGACTGTAGTATGCTCCAGGCATATAATCTGTCTGGATGTTGTCTCCCAAGTGGTGCTTTTTGCATGCCTGCTGCACATTTTCTGTGCATGCACGCTTGTGCACAGGTGCAGTTTGTCGGCGCCGGTCTTTTTCTGCCATGCGCCGCATATTGCATGTGCTAGGAGCTACTTTGAGCTCTCTCAGAATGCTTGCCGAGGCTCTCTCATTTCCAGCATTGAATTTTAGCACAGCTTCAGCCACAGCTGCCTCAATGCTGAACAAAGAAGCGTGGCGCACCTTGGGTGCCAGTGCCCATATCATTGCATGCAGACTTTCGTTACTGTTCTGCGTCTTTCCTCTCTGGCACCTCTGAAGGAGCTTCCTGTCCGACAAGCGCTGGCAGATGGGAAGAAGAGCCTTGCTGACGTGGGGTGGAAGATTGTAGTGGTGTTTGGGTGAAGGCAGGCCTTTGGCCTCTGCTGCATTATGGCGACACCAGGAGTCTGGGCCTGTTGGGCAAAGGCTATGGTTTGATGCAAGGTCTGTTGATGTCACGTGATGATATGTCGCCATCACAGCCTTGTGCATAGCCTCTACGTCCCCTGAATGTGATTTTACTGCCCGGCCATAATATGAGGTCAGCTTTGTTATTAGATCACCAGTCAACCTGCCCTTACCACTGATTCTCTCAGGACTGTCTCTGTGTTTGGCCACCAGGTTGCGGAAAGCTGTGCCCATGCGCTTCTGGACATGGTTTTATGCACTCTTCCTTGTTGATAGGAATGAAGCCATACATCTTAGCTTCTTGCAGAGCTAAGAATGTACGGCTGTCACCATCTACAGTGGTATAGCGCAGGTTGTTTTGCTGGAGTGACCTCTGGAACAATATGAGGCCAGCCTCCACCTCCATCTCTCCAGCTTTCTTTTCTGAATTTTTTTGGCAGACATGATTTTCTTTCCATGTCAAGTAGGTGGGGTCATCCTCTTTTGGCCCTCGCTCACAAGCGGCACAGAAATTCGAAAGCACGACAAAGTCTAATACAAGGCCCGAAAAAAGTTCAATCATTGTGCCTACACAAATATGAGAAGAATGACCGCGTGTCATCCATGTCCCGTCGTACGAGACCGCGATATTGTCCGGATTTCCGAAGTTCAACTCCGCGTACAAGTCCCTAACGGAGCTCGCACACTCGGCAGTCACTTTTTTCGCAGCACGCACCGCCGATGGCGTCAGCTTCGTTTTTAAGTACTGCTGCCACGTCTTCATGTGAAGGCCACGATGTGATATATTCATGGCTTAGAATATATCATTGAGCGCTGTCTGGCGATTGCCGGTACTCTGCATAGCACGCGAAGCAAGAATTGTTCACTGTGAACGGATTCACGTTTTGATCACCGCTCACGCGCGACGAGCTCCACACCGACGCTACGTCGCCGCACACTGCGCACACAAGAACAAGACTCACAACGAGTCCATATTCACGCGCAGATTTTTCAACCGCTACATCAGCACCACACGCCTTGCACTTGACATGGTGGAGAAGCGCGTTCACCGATTCCAGGCTCACGATCACGAACCTCGTATCGTTGGATGGGGCAGCTGCGTCGTCACTCACATGTTCAAGAAATCCCGCTTTCCAGTCCGTAGCACATACAGATGCGATCTCGCATAGTTTAGCGTCGGCCTTGGTCTTAATCTCTTCGAGATCTGCGGACGTCAGCATAGCTGTGTCGTGGCGAACGCGCCCGCTGTTCCGAACATCGGGCGATGCATCCAGGACTGGTAGGCTTAGCTCGTTCTCGGCTGCCGCTGCCCCGGCACAGGTCGTAGCAGCAGGCATGTCGTCACTGCTTTCTGGCACTGCAGAACGCTTCTTGCAGTTGTCCGCGATTGACTTTTTTCTTTTCTTGCCGAACTTGTGGTGCGTACAAAATTTGCCCCGTGGCTGCGACATCGCCCAGAAACTTTCAGTACCAACGCTCATCTGACAAAATGGCGCCTCGCTTGCGGTCTGATGAGCCTAGCAGACGAGACGGGCCGAGATCCACCAATCAGAGGAGCTGATTTTAGTGACGTGGGCTCAGCAACGAATGGAAGCGCGCGCTGTGACTCTCTTTTGTCGCCACATTTCTCATCAACCAATGCGCAAAAAGCAGGCAACACGGCGGGAAATTGAAAACGAAAAATCGCTCTTTCAAACGAGACCAAGATGGAGTCGCTCATAGCCGCAAAATGGACGCTGCGCTTTTTCAAAAACGCCGTTTTTGCGCAACTTTATGCACGAATTCAGCTCGTTTGCTCCTTGTAAAATGGAATTACAGAAAAAATACTGACTCAGGCAATGAATAAATTCGCAGATATGTAGAAGACTGACTGTAGATTTCGAAAATGCCATTTTCAGAAAATCAATTTTTTCGCGTTTTCGGGCCCTGAAGACCCGTGTCCTCCCTTAACTTCAGCTCCGATGTGTCATTGACTCTCTGGCTTGCCGTCCCGTTGGCGGTATCTATAAAGATTGTCGCGTCGCTAGCCGAACCGTCCTTTGAGTTGGTGCTACTGTCGTGAATTCGTCGCGTGGGAGTGCGACGAAAAGTGAAAATGGTATGTGCTAACCAATACGATCGTGATAAGCTGGTACGATTTATGCGGATGCAAAATGCATTATGTTCAATGGGCGCTGAGTCGGGGATTGGACTGTTTAAGTACTGTTTAAGTGGGTACATTTTAATGAGGTTTTACTGTACTTTGTCGAAGCTGCAAGCATTAAACAATGCTGCCTCATTATAATGGCTGCATGTGTGCTGCACAATATGTGCAACGATGAGAGATTTTCTTGATGAATTGGACCAGCTGCCCAAACTGGAGGCTATGCAGAACGATGATGACGACGACCTAGATTTTGATAACAGCACTGCGAAACAGTGTGAAAGAATGCGGAAGGCCATCGCCATGAAGCAGTGCTGAGTGTGCTTTGTCTGCCCAGTTGGTGTTTTGATTTGTACACACACTCTTTGTCAGTGCACACACATATTTTGCTGCTGCCAGGAACAAACAGTGCAAGAACAAACATCTGTCAGAAGCATCTTGAATCACTTTATTCATTTTGTTGCACAGCTTAGGCAAACTGCGATTCCACGGCTGCAACGAGGAGTTTCAACAGTAACATCTTCTTGTTGAACCTTTCTTCTCTTTCTTTTTCTGAACTGAACTATTTTTTTTCGTCCTCCGCCTTGTTTCCTTGCCTCTGTTTGGTGCTGGCTGGTACCTGATGTCGAGTGCGCGTAGCTGTTCCCTTGCCGAACTCTGGCACCGTCCTCGTCAACGACAGGAATAATGCGTCTCCTGGCCATCGATCATAACCTGCAAGGCTTCTTTCTGCTTCCTAGGCGTACAATAAAAGAACGGTTGGATAAAAATCATTTAGGCAGTTTAACATCCTGCCTCGGATGCCAAGCTCTGCTAGGTCACGAAGGATGCCGAACCTCCAGGTTGTGTCGTATGCTTTCTCGACGTCAAAAAACATTGCAAAACAGTGCTGTTTGTGTACAAAAGCTTCTCGGACAGTATTTTCTAGGCGGGCTAAATGGTCTGTGGTTGAGCATGCTTTCTTAAAACCGCACTGATGTATGTCATTAAACTCACGAGATTGAAGGAGAAAAGGTAGTCTTATATTCAGTACACTTTATATTCAGTAGTCTTATATTCAGTACGAGGCAGCTGGTAAGGGCTATTGGTCTGTAACTACTCGGGGATGTTGGTTGCTTTCCAGGCTTCAGGAATGGTACAATAACTGCTTTCTTCCAGGCTTTTGGTAGTTTTCCGAGTACCCATATTTTGTTGAAAAATTTCAAAACTGCTTCCACAGACGATTGGGAAAGATGTGCCAGCATTTCGTAATGTATATTATCAGGGCCAGGCGCGGTCTTTTTTCCGGCTCAGAGAACTTTGTTTAATTCCTGGATTGTGATTAAACCATTGTATGGTTCGTTTATGCAGCCAATTGTTGGAAGTCTATGTTTCTCCACTGAATGTTTATACTTTAAAATGATTCTGTGTAGTATGAAGAACTAGAAATGTTCGAGAAACGTTCGCCTAAGATGTCTGCTTGTTCCTCTATGCTTGTTTGTGTATCCAGAGGTGTTGGAAAAGGAATTGTGAAAGGAGAAAAGCTTCCATTTAGTTTGCGGACTTGTTTCCGCATTTGTTTAAGATGTAACTGAACTATTTATACATGATAAGTAGTTTCTCCGGGATGTTTTCTCAGCATTGCGACGTATGCACCGTGCTTTTGCTCTCGCCTTTTTAAAATTTATGAGGTTGTCGTGTGTGGGGTACCTTCGGAAAGTTCCCGAGGCTTTACACTGTTTCTCTTTTGCTTCTCTGAAATCTTGGTTATACCAAACCTTGTGGTTTTGGCGCACTACTTACAACTGAGGAATAGCTAGATGTGCAGCCGCAATGGTACAAGTTGTAAAAATTTCATTTAGTTGGTCAACGCTAAGATTATCAGAAAATATTTTCTCCAGACAGGTGTTTTCTTGAAATAGTGGCCAGTCCGCCAAGTGCAGCTTCCAACAGTGTGGCTTAGTTGAAATGATTGGTGGTGGTGATGAAAAGTGTGGGCGATTCCTCTGCGCGGGGACGCACAGGCAGTGACTCGAGGCAGGTCTTTGTACTAAAAGGTTTATTCTCTCACATTGCAGGGGGGTCGGTCGTCGTTGGGGCAGCGGGGTCAGGTGGTCCTATGGCAGGGCTGGTCCAAGAGAGAGAGAGCCAGCCTTCGCGGTCGCGCCTTAAGAAGGCTTCCTCCTAGCCTCGCTCCCCCCGCCCCACCACTCGGGAAGAAGGGGTCGAGGCTACCCGCGGTGAGCGGCGCGGGATTTGAGCTGCCCGTGAGCAGACCATACATTTCCCCCCCCCCCCTCAAACGTCCTTCCCGGGGTCCGCCAGTAGGCGTTCGATGACCTCCGGGTCCGGGTCGTTATCCATGGTGTTGTCGAAGGGGGGAGGGGAGCTTGCCGGGGAGCCGCTCACCGCTAGCTGGATGGGCTCCTCACGAGCCGCCTGGGGGAGCGAGGCGCCTGGCTTCACTGGGGGCCCTGCCGGCAGCGCCCTGCAAAGCTCCCCGGCCGCCGGGGACAGCAGGTCTGGGCGGCTGGACTGGAGGATGCGGAGGGCCGCCTCCTCCGGGCTGACCCTCTGCAGTGGCGCAGCAGGGGAAGGTGCTGCAGAGCGAGCACAGGCCGGCCCGCTCCTCGTCGTTGCACACGTACGTGTGGCCGGTGGCTCCTGGGCCGCCTGGGTTGCGGCTGCTCGGCGACTGAAGCGCCGGCTGGGCGCTGAGGAGGGCCCTGCGCTGGTTGGTCACTATTAGCCCTCTTGCGTTGGCCTGCACCACTGGGAGGGGCTCTCCAGTGGTTAGGCGCGCTGTTAGACTGGCGGTGGGGGCCACCGTGGCCGTGGAATCTGCGCCACTTGCGCAGCTCCTGCCGCCAGCTGGGTGGCGCGCCGCGATGGCGGCCACCGTTCGACGGTGGTCTGCCTTGCCTTCTGGAGTCCGAGCCACGGGTGCTACCTGGCCCTCAGGTCGTAGCGTCGGTTGCGAACCGTACTGCTACCTGCTCGTCCTCCCGGGGGTGAGATCGCCGCATCGCGCTGATTTTCCACCGCTTCGCAGCCATCGTCCTTGCGAAGGTGGAAAGCCTTCAAATCAGCGACATGCACCGGACCAGCTGTTTCGCCGTTTGTCAACAACCGCAGCTGGTAGGTGAGCGGCGTAGTCCGTGCCGTAACTTCGTACGGCCCAGCCCACTTGTGCGCTAGCGACGCGGCGAAACCGCGCGCTGCGTTACTAAGTGGGTGCGTTCTCTTGAGTACTAAGTCGCCCGTGTTGAAAACGACGTGACGGCGACCTTTGTTGCACTGATCCGCCTGCTCCATGCGTGCGACATCGAGGTTTTCGCGGGCTGCGCGCTGCGCTGCCTCCAGGCGCTCCCGGAGCCTTGCCGCGTACTGCGAAAGTGGAGGGGGTGCGGGCCCCGCCGTGTCGAGTAGGGCATTCTCTAGCGGAAAAGCGATCTCTCTCCCAAAATTCAGGTAAGCTGGTGTAATGCCCACTGACCTGTTCACGGTTGTCCTTGTAGCGAACGTCAGTTCGGACAGCCGCGCGTCCCAATCTCTGTGCTGCTCGGTCGTCGCGACCAGCATGCTCTTCAGATTTCGACTCACCCACTCGGTTATGTTGCTCTGAGCATGGTAGGGACTCGTTCTCCTGTGGCGGATTTGAAGCGCCCGACAAGAGTCTACAAAGACTTTGCTTGTGAAATAAGAAGCATTGTCTGTAATCAGGTCGGAAAGGAAACCGAAACGAGTGAAAGTCTCCGACAGTTTTTCCAAAATTCGCTCCGACACAAGCTTCCTAAGGGGGAAAACCTCAACCCACTTGGAATAGTGGTCCGTTATTACCAGGATGAATTGGTTTCCGTGCACGGACTGAAGGAGGGGTCCCACGATATCGCACGCGACCACTTGCCACGGGTAGTTGCTAACTACCGCCTTCATCATGCCAGCGGGCTTGCCCGCCCGAGGCTTGGCTACCTGACATACTGGGCAGGTACGGGCGTATCCCAGCAGATCCTTTCTCATGCCTGGCCAGGTCGCGACACGGCATAACTTGTCGTAAGTCTTACTGCCGCTGCCATGGCCTGCCAGCGCTGAGTCATGGAAGTACTGTAGGAACCGTTTTCGCAACCTTCTTGGGATCACGACTCGGAAAGAGCCACGCCGGACCGCTTGGGTTAAGGAGCGGGTCAGGCGGAATGTTCGCGGGGTAGCGACTTGTGCAGTGTTTTGAATTTGTTAGAGGTTTTGTGTTATTTATGTAGTTTTCGGGCGTTTTCTGTTGTGTATTTCCGTGTGTTTGTAGATAGATTGTTGGGTATATGAATGTTCTTGTTGCCATGAGCAGTTAGCCGGACAGTTAGCGCGAACTATGCCTCCCAAAAAGGATGTTTCAGCCACGGCTTTGGATGGCGGAGCAGCCGGTAGTGAGACGGCCGACGCGGCGGCCGTAATGGGGCAGGTGACTGAGATGTTTGCCGCATTAGCCCGTCAGCTCGGTTCGGTGGCAGGCGCCAGCCAGGCCGCAGCATCGGCGACAACATCACGCCCGTGGATAAATATGGAGGTCCCCTCCTTTTCCGGGTACACGGACGCGAAATCAGTCAACGAGTTTTTACTACAACTCGACGACTACCAGACGGCTCTGGGCGCCCCAGATGACGTGATGCTAGGGCAGGTCCTGCCTGTAGCACTCGTCGAGAGCGCGGCGCGATGGAGGCGCTGCCAGCCGACTTTCCAGTCGATGGCGGACTTCAAAGACCGTTTCCGCGCCGAGTTCTTGCCGCCTGATTATGAGTGCCGGATGCTGGAGGAGCTCGCGTTGCGCACCCAACACCCAGAGGAAAGCCTCCTCGAGTACGTACACGCAATGCAAGAGCTGTACAAGAGGGCAGATCCAACGGCAACCGACCGAGATCAGGTTGCGCGTGTGATCAGGCAGTGCCATCCACGCTTCAAGCCGTATCTGCGGGGCCGCAGTTTTACAAACCTTGAGGCCCTAGCGCAGGAGGCCAAGACCGTGCAGGCGGATTTACTGGCTGAACTGCGCTACCAGCCGCCCCCCAGGCCGGCTGAATCGCTAGAACCGGGATGCGCATGGGATGGAGGCCGAGAATACGTGATGAGGGCTCGGCGCGCCGAGGTAATGGCCGTGGAAAGGCAGGCGGAACCCCCTGTTGTCCCTCGCGCGCTGGACCCGTATGCGTTCGAGCAGCGGCGTCGTGCCGGCCTCACAGGCCGCGTGCCGAGCGAGCGTCAGGAAGGCGCGGAGAAAGGGGAGAGTCGTCCCCAACCACTGTGTGGAACGAGGGGTCCTCCGTCCACGCGGCGGGTGAACGACCGGCTTTGCTGGAATTGCAACCAGCCTGGCCACATGGCACGCGAGTGCCAAGCTAGGCGTATGCAGGGAAACGCCAGGCGCTGGCGGTGATGTCTGGTGGCACTGGCCTTTCACCGTCAGCGGGAGAATTTCATGGTTGTCAAGGCGCTAGTCAGGAAAAGAACTCCCGCGCCGGCGACGGGGAGGCCTTTGTCCCGCTCGCCTGTAGAGCTCAGGGAGTCGTTCCGCGCTCAAGCCCATTTATGCTAGTGCAGTTAGCGGGTCGATGCTACTCCGCACTCGTAGACACGGGCTCAACGCTGTCATTGGTCGGTGACGAGGTGTACGAGGCCTGCCGGATAGGTAACATCCATGTCAGACCGGCCGAAACACCGTTAAGCTTAGCAGCTGGGGTGGCAAAGGCAAAGGGAGCAGTGCGTCTTATGATGCGTTTTGACGGCAGAAAGCGGAGACATCGCTTCGTCTATCTGCCTGGCTTGTCGGTACCAGTAATTCTGGGAAGGGATTTCCTCTCGAGCGAAGGCATTGTGCTCGACATGGGGGAGAATGGCTATCGTTACAGCCCGCTCGCCCCCCTCATTCCCTTTGAAAGCGCACCCTTGCCCGGCTGTCCGGCACAAAAGGTGGGTGTCCACACCTGTGCGACAGAAAGGCAGGGGAGCTCCCTCGAGATGCTGAGAGACGGTGGCCCGTTAGAAGCGATTATTGCGTCTTTCTCAGGACCCAGTAGTCAGCACCGAAGGCTCGCGGAAACTTTACTCCCGTTTTCGGATTGCTTCACGGAGAAACCAGGCAGAACCGACCTGCTTCAGCACGAGATTCAGACGGGTGATACGCGCCCTTTCAAATGTAACCCGAGGCCGTTAAGTGCACATAAGAGGCAGCTTCTCGACTGTGACCTTGACGAGATGATTGATACCGGTGCGGTGAGACCCTCACAAAGTCCCTGGGCGTCACGTGGTTCTAGCACCGAAGAAAGATGGATCGGTCAGGCTGTGTGTTGATTATCGTAATCTCAACTCACTGACGCCTACGGTTGCATACCCTTTTCAGTCGATTGAGGCTGTGATGTACGCGTTAGGGAACGCGAGGTTCTTCACAGTCCTAGATGCAAGCAGAGGGTACCTGCAGATTGAGGTGGCCGAAGGTGACATTGAGAAAACCGCATTCACCTGCCACTGCGGGCTCTTCGAATTTACTCGACTCCCGTTTGGTTTGTCTAATGCCCCGAGCACGTTCATGCGACTGATGGACATCGTGCTGGGCGATGCAAGGTTCAACTACGCCATGGCGTACCTCGACGACGTTGTGATATTCTCACAGTCGTTTGAGGAGCACCTCATTCACCTGATTTCCGTTCTCGATAGAATGAGACGTGCCGGTCTAACCATCAATCCAAAGAAAGTGCAGTTGGCATCGAAGAGAGTGAACCTCTTGGGCTTTGTCGTGGATGATGGCACACTGAGACCGAATGATGACAAACTGCAGGCAATTCTGAACTACCCCTGCCCCATGGATGTGAAAAGCTTGCAGAGGTTTTTGGGGATGGTTGCGTTCTACAGGCAATTCATCCCGTGCTGTTCGGAGCTTGCAAGGCCGCTGAACCTGCTGTTGCGTAAAGGCTCGAAGTGGGTCTGGGGCAAGGAACAGAGTGACGCATTTGTTGCCTTGGCTCGCGCGATAGCGAATACCGCTAGTCTGCGCCTCCCCGACCTGAACAAGCAGTTTGTCTTGCAGACAGACGCTAGTGACTACGGTGTTGGAGCTGTTTTGTTACAGGAACACGAGGACAAACTGCGCCCTGTCGCGTTCACTAGTCGCACGCTCACATCGGCGGAGCGTAATTACTCCGTGACCGAAAAGGAATGCCTGGCGATCATGTTCGCATTGTCGAAGTTCGACATCTACCTAGACGGAGCGGTCTTCACCGTGCAGACAGATCATCAGGCATTGTCTTGGTTAAAGAGGCTCAAGAACCCCGCAGGCAGACTCGCGAGATGGGCGCTGACGTTACAACGTTACGCGTATGCCATTGAATACCGCCGGGGCAGCTTGAACAAGGTGGCCGATGCTTTATCGCGCGCACCGTGGAAGGCTGGCGGAAGCGCTTCAAAGGCGCAGCCCAGCTTTGTAGAAAGCGGCGTCACCGCTGTTAGAGAGGAGAGGGCGGACATGAGTGTCGCGCCCGGTTTGGAGAAAGAGGAGACGGACAAAGGTCCCGCACGGTGCTGTGAGGGAAGGGAAGCACAGCAGCTCGTGGCGGTGACCGCTCGCCTGCCAAGGAGCGAGGCAGAAAGAAATCTGTCTTGGGGAGTAGCGGTCAGTAGAGAAGAGCTGATCGAGGCCCAGAAAGCAGACGGTCTTTGCCAGCGGGTGCTGAAGGAGCTTGCGAGCAGCGCAGCTTGCACCAGGAACGCTGAGGGCAAGTATGACGCTGCTCCGCTACATCCCCCAACTTGACGAGGAAGAGGCGGTAGCATCCCCTTTCCGAGTCGTGGTCCCGAGAAGGTTGCGGAAACGGTTCCTGCAGTACTTCCATGACTCAGCGCTGGCAGGCCATGGCAGCAGCAGTAAGATTTACGACAAGTTATGCCGTGTCGCAACATGGCCAGGCATGAGAAAGGATGTGCTGGGATACGCCCGTACCTGCCCGGCTAGCTCAGTCGGTAGAGCATGAGACTCTTAACCTCAGGGTCGTGGGTTCGGGCCCCACGTTGGGCGCCATTATTCGTGGGCGATTCCTCTGCGCGGGGACGCACAGGCAGTGACTCGAGGCAGGTCTTTGTACTAAAAGGTTTATTCTCTCACATTGCAGGGGGGTCGGTCGTCGTTGGGGCAGCGGGGTCAGGTGGTCCTCTGGCAGGGCTGGTCCAAGAGAGAGAGAGCCAGCCTTCGCGGTCGCGCCTTAAGAAGGCTTCCTCCTAGCCTCGCTCCCCCCGTCCCACCACTCGGGAAGAAGGGGTCGAGGCTACCCGCGGTGAGCGGCGCGGGATTTGAGCTGCCCGCGAGCAGACCCTACAAAAATTAATTAAAACTGGAAAGTGATCACTTCCATACGGGTTATCAAGAACATCCCACTTAAAATCGGTAAAAACGGATGGAGAGCTAAAAGACAAGTCTATACAGCTCATCTTTCCCGAGGATGGAGTGCAATATGTGGATTTGCCCATATTGAGCAGGCAAATGTTGTTGCATAGAATAAAATCTTCTAAAACCCGACCTCTAGTGTCTGTCTGTTCACTCCCCCAAAACAGGGAGTGCGCATTAAAATCTCAGACTACCAGATATGGCTCTGGTAACTGATTAAAAAGTGCTTCTAGGTCATGGAGTGTTACTGTGAGGTGTGGTTGAAGATACACTGTGCATATGGTAATTGTTTTAAGGGGGGACACTGGTCTTAAAACTATTTTCATTATTTCTTAGCCAATAATAATGAAATTTCACTGTCTTGCCCAGTTTTTTGTGCTGGTTTCAAATGTCTTTCTTTTTTCCTAACTTAATTATTATTCAAGTTACATCACATTAATTAGTCATTAATTAGTACCTCGCTACAGTAAAAATGGCTCAGCAAAAATTAATCTTTTTTTGCATGGCTACATAGCCTAATGAATAGAGAATGCAATGTTCAAGGCAGTTTTTCCACTTTACTCATGTGTATAATTTAATGAAACTTTGAACAACAGCATTGAAAATGTGCTTGTCAAGCATTCAAAAGTTTGCAAAATTATTAATTTTTGAAGCCTGATAAAGGAATTCTGCCTTGAACATTGCAACCCCTGCACCTTAAGCTTCCTTTAGCAAAAAAATTTACATCTCTATCTGCTCTAGATGCAGAGATATCATTGTCCCAAACCAGCCGGGTGTCAGAAATTTGCAAATTGAGAAAAATGAGAAAAACCCAAATGGGCCAAAATTTATTGAATATCAAGATGATAGCTGCATATTTATATTTCCTGAGGGCTAATAAGAGCCAGGCATGTAGTTTGACTGCTCCTTGTGGGTGGAGTGCCTCTTTTGCAATGCCCGTTGCACACTTGCAGAAGAGGCCCGCTTGCGCGTAGACTCTGTTGTTCGTCTCCTATCCTTCTCGGCCATCCTCTTCCTGTTGCTGAGGCCAGGGTTAATGTCCAGCTCGCTGAGTATCTGAGAAGGCGCTTCAAGATTGCCTGCATTGAAACGGACAACAGCCTCTGCAACAGCTGCTTCAACTGCAAATAATGATGCATGGCGCTCCTTTGGTGCCAGTGACCATATCAGCGAGTGCAAACTCTCGTTGCTGTTTTGAGTTTTTCCTCGCTGGCAACGCTCCAGCAGCTTTCGGTCTGCCGAGTGCTCATATATGGGCAATAGTGCCTTGCACACATGCGATGGCAAGTTATGTCTGTGCTTCGGAGTGGGCTCTCCCTTTGCTGCGGCAGCATTTTGGCGGCACCATGAGTTTGGGCCTGTTGGGCACAGGCTGTGGTTTGACACATTATCATTCGATGTGACGTGATGATAGGTGGCCATCACTGCCTGGTGCATTGCTTCAACATCTCCGGAGTGAGACTTCAGAGCCCAGCTGTAGTATGAAGTCAACTTGTTCGCAAGGTCACCCGTGAGCTTGCCTTTGCCACTGAGGCTCTCTGTTCCCTCGCCTTTGTGCTTTGCAATCGCATTGCGCAGGGCCGTGCCCATGCGCTTTTGCACATGATTTGTGCAGTCCTCTTTCTGCACTTTTATAAAACCATATACATCAGCCCCCTGCAGTGCCAGAAATGCGCGGCTATCTCCATCACTCAAAACAGTCGTGTATCGAAGGCCATGCTTCTCTAAGGACCTTTGAAACATGACAAGTGCAGCCTGCACTTCCATCTCGCCAGATTTTTTTTCTGTGTTTTTCTGACGCCTGTGGCTGCTCTTCCATTCTTCATATGATGGATCACTTTCTGCAGGCCCGCGCTTGCACCCCGCACACAAGTTGCTGAACACAACATACTCAAGTACGAGCCCAGTGAACAGCTCAATCACTGCGCCCACACCGATGTGTGATGTATGACCCTGGGTCACCCACGAGCCGTCGAACGAGACAGCGATATTTCCAGGGTTGTCCAAGTGCAACTCTCTGTAGAGCTCGCGAACGGTACGGGCGCTGTCCATCATCACTTTTTCGGCTGCGCGTGTTGTCGCGGGCGTCAGCTCATTTTTCACATAACCTTGCCAGGTTTTATTGTGAAGCCCCCTGTGGGATATATCCATTATTGCAAAGACATCGTTCAGTGCGGTTTGCCGATTTCCCGTACTTTGCATGGCCCGTGCAGCAAGAATATTTATAGTAAATGGACTTAATTTTTGGCTGCCTTCAACGCGCGGCGAACTCCACGCAGAGGAAATCTCACCGCAGTTCATGCACGAGAGAACGAGCCTCACGGCTAAACCGTACTCACGGCTGCGCGTGTTGTCGCGGGCGTCAGCTTATTTTTCACATAACCTTGCCAGGTTTTATTGTGAAGCCCCCCTGTGGGATATATCCGTTATCGCAAAGACATCGTTCAGTGTGGTTTGCCGATTTCCCGTACTTTGCATGGCCCGTGCAGCAAGAATATTTATAGTAAATGGACTTATTTTTTGGCTGCCTTCAACGCGCGGCGAACTCCACGCAGAGGAAATCTCACCGCAGTTCATGCACGAGAGAACGAGCCTCACGGCTAAACCGTACTCACGGCTGCGCGTGTTGTCGCGGGCGTCAGCTTATTTTTCACATAACCTTGCCAGGTTTTATTGTGAAGCCCCCTGTGGGATATATCCGTTATCGCAAAGACATCGTTCAGTGCGGTTTGCCGATTTCCCGTACTTTGCATGGCCCGTGCAGCAAGAATATTTATAGTAAATGGACTTATTTTTTGGCTGCCTTCAACGCGCGGCGAACTCCACGCAGAGGAAATCTCACCGCAGTTCATGCACGAGAGAACGAGCCTCACGACTAAACCGTACTCACGGCTGCGCGTGTTGTCGCGGGCGTCAGCTTATTTTTCACATAACCTTGCCAGGTTTTATTGTGAAGCCCCCTGTGGGATATATCCGTTATCGCAAAGACATCGTTCAGTGCGGTTTGCCGATTTCCCGTACTTTGCATGGCCCGTGCAGCAAGAATATTTATAGTAAATGGACTTATTTTTTGGCTGCCTTCAACGCGCGGCGAACTCCACGCAGAGGAAATCTCACCGCAGTTCATGCACGAGAGAACGAGCCTCACGGCTAAACCGTACTCACGGCTGCGCGTGTTGTCGCGGGCGTCAGCTCATTTTTCACATAACCTTGCCAGGTTTTATTGTGAAGCCCCCCTGTGGGATATATCCGTTATCGCAAAGACATCGTTCAGTGTGGTTTGCCGATTTCCCGTACTTTGCATGGCCCGTGCAGCAAGAATATTTATAGTAAATGGACTTAATTTTTGGCTGCCTTCAACGCGCGGCGAACTCCACGCAGAGGAAATCTCACCGCAGTTCATGCACGAGAGAACGAGCCTCACGGCTAAACCGTACTCACGGCTGCGCGTGTTGTCGCGGGCGTCAGCTTATTTTTCACATAACCTTGCCAGGTTTTATTGTGAAGCCCCCTGTGGGATATATCCGTTATCGCAAAGACATCGTTCAGTGCGGTTTGCCGATTTCCCGTACTTTGCATGGCCCGTGCAGCAAGAATATTTATAGTAAATGGACTTATTTTTTGGCTGCCTTCAACGCGCGGCGAACTCCACGCAGAGGAAATCTCACCGCAGTTCATGCACGAGAGAACGAGCCTCACGGCTAAACCGTACTCACGGCTGCGCGTGTTGTCGCGGGCGTCAGCTCATTTTTCACATAACCTTGCCAGGTTTTATTGTGAAGCCCCCCTGTGGGATATATCCGTTATCGCAAAGACATCGTTCAGTGCGGTTTGCCGATTTCCCGTACTTTGCATGGCCCGTGCAGCAAGAATATTTATAGTAAATGGACTTATTTTTTGGCTGCCTTCGACGCGCGGCGAACTCCACGCAGAGGAAATCTCACCGCAGTTCATGCACGAGAGAACGAGCCTCACGGCTAAACCGTACTCACGGCTGCGCGTGTTGTCGCGGGCGTCAGCTTATTTTTCACATAACCTTGCCAGGTTTTATTGTGAAGCCCCCTGTGGGATATATCCGTTATCGCAAAGACATCGTTCAGTGCGGTTTGCCGATTTCCCGTACTTTGCATGGCCCGTGCAGCAAGAATATTTATAGTAAATGGACTTATTTTTTGGCTGCCTTCAACGCGCGGCGAACTCCACGCAGAGGAAATCTCACCGCAGTTCATGCACGAGAGAACGAGCCTCACGGCTAAACCGTACTCACGGCTGCGCGTGTTGTCGCGGGCGTCAGCTCATTTTTCACATAACCTTGCCAGGTTTTATTGTGAAGCCCCCCTGTGGGATATATCCGTTATCGCAAAGACATCGTTCAGTGCGGTTTGCCGATTTCCCGTACTTTGCATGGCCCGTGCAGCAAGAATATTTATAGTAAATGGACTTATTTTTTGGCTGCCTTCAACGCGCGGCGAACTCCACGCAGAGGAAATCTCACCGCAGTTCATGCACGAGAGAACGAGCCTCACGACTAAACCGTACTCACGGCTGCGCGTGTTGTCGCGGGCGTCAGCTTATTTTTCACATAACCTTGCCAGGTTTTATTGTGAAGCCCCCTGTGGGATATATCCGTTATCGCAAAGACATCGTTCAGTGCGGTTTGCCGATTTCCCGTACTTTGCATGGCCCGTGCAGCAAGAATATTTATAGTAAATGGACTTATTTTTTGGCTGCCTTCAACGCGCGGCGAACTCCACGCAGAGGAAATCTCACCGCAGTTCATGCACGAGAGAACGAGCCTCACGGCTAAACCGTACTCACGGCTGCGCGTGTTGTCGCGGGCGTCAGCTCATTTTTCACATAACCTTGCCAGGTTTTATTGTGAAGCCCCCCTGTGGGATATATCCGTTATCGCAAAGACATCGTTCAGTGTGGTTTGCCGATTTCCCGTACTTTGCATGGCCCGTGCAGCAAGAATATTTATAGTAAATGGACTTAATTTTTGGCTGCCTTCAACGCGCGGCGAACTCCACGCAGAGGAAATCTCACCGCAGTTCATGCACGAGAGAACGAGCCTCACGGCTAAACCGTACTCACGGCTGCGCGTGTTGTCGCGGGCGTCAGCTTATTTTTCACATAACCTTGCCAGGTTTTATTGTGAAGCCCCCTGTGGGATATATCCGTTATCGCAAAGACATCGTTCAGTGCGGTTTGCCGATTTCCCGTACTTTGCATGGCCCGTGCAGCAAGAATATTTATAGTAAATGGACTTATTTTTTGGCTGCCTTCAACGCGCGGCGAACTCCACGCAGAGGAAATCTCACCGCAGTTCATGCACGAGAGAACGAGCCTCACGGCTAAACCGTACTCACGGCTGCGCGTGTTGTCGCGGGCGTCAGCTCATTTTTCACATAACCTTGCCAGGTTTTATTGTGAAGCCCCCCTGTGGGATATATCCGTTATCGCAAAGACATCGTTCAGTGCGGTTTGCCGATTTCCCGTACTTTGCATGGCCCGTGCAGCAAGAATATTTATAGTAAATGGACTTATTTTTTGGCTGCCTTCAACGCGCGGCGAACTCCACGCAGAGGAAATCTCACCGCAGTTCATGCACGAGAGAACGAGCCTCACGGCTAAACCGTACTCACGGCTGCGCGTGTTGTCGCGGGCGTCAGCTTATTTTTCACATAACCTTGCCAGGTTTTATTGTGAAGCCCCCTGTGGGATATATCCGTTATCGCAAAGACATCGTTCAGTGCGGTTTGCCGATTTCCCGTACTTTGCATGGCCCGTGCAGCAAGAATATTTATAGTAAATGGACTTATTTTTTGGCTGCCTTCAACGCGCGGCGAACTCCACGCAGAGGAAATCTCACCGCAGTTCATGCACGAGAGAACGAGCCTCACGGCTAAACCGTACTCACGGCTGCGCGTGTTGTCGCGGGCGTCAGCTTATTTTTCACATAACCTTGCCAGGTTTTATTGTGAAGCCCCCTGTGGGATATATCCGTTATCGCAAAGACATCGTTCAGTGCGGTTTGCCGATTTCCCGTACTTTGCATGGCCCGTGCAGCAAGAATATTTATAGTAAATGGACTTATTTTTTGGCTGCCTTCAACGCGCGGCGAACTCCACGCAGAGGAAATCTCACCGCAGTTCATGCACGAGAGAACGAGCCTCACGGCTAAACCGTACTCACGGCTGCGCGTGTTGTCGCGGGCGTCAGCTCATTTTTCACATAACCTTGCCAGGTTTTATTGTGAAGCCCCCTGTGGGATATATCCGTTATCGCAAAGACATCGTTCAGTGCGGTTTGCCGATTTCCCGTACTTTGCATGGCCCGTGCAGCAAGAATATTTATAGTAAATGGACTTATTTTTTGGCTGCCTTCAACGCGCGGCGAACTCCACGCAGAGGAAATCTCACCGCAGTTCATGCACGAGAGAACGAGCCTCACGGCTAAACCGTACTCACGGCTGCGCGTGTTGTCGCGGGCGTCAGCTCATTTTTCACATAACCTTGCCAGGTTTTATTGTGAAGCCCCCCTGTGGGATATATCCGTTATCGCAAAGACATCGTTCAGTGTGGTTTGCCGATTTCCCGTACTTTGCATGGCCCGTGCAGCAAGAATATTTATAGTAAATGGACTTAATTTTTGGCTGCCTTCAACGCGCGGCGAACTCCACGCAGAGGAAATCTCACCGCAGTTCATGCACGAGAGAACGAGCCTCACGGCTAAACCGTACTCACGGCTGCGCGTGTTGTCGCGGGCGTCAGCTTATTTTTCACATAACCTTGCCAGGTTTTATTGTGAAGCCCCCTGTGGGATATATCCGTTATCGCAAAGACATCGTTCAGTGCGGTTTGCCGATTTCCCGTACTTTGCATGGCCCGTGCAGCAAGAATATTTATAGTAAATGGACTTATTTTTTGGCTGCCTTCAACGCGCGGCGAACTCCACGCAGAGGAAATCTCACCGCAGTTCATGCACGAGAGAACGAGCCTCACGGCTAAACCGTACTCACGGCTGCGCGTGTTGTCGCGGGCGTCAGCTCATTTTTCACATAACCTTGCCAGGTTTTATTGTGAAGCCCCCCTGTGGGATATATCCGTTATCGCAAAGACATCGTTCAGTGCGGTTTGCCGATTTCCCGTACTTTGCATGGCCCGTGCAGCAAGAATATTTATAGTAAATGGACTTATTTTTTGGCTGCCTTCAACGCGCGGCGAACTCCACGCAGAGGAAATCTCACCGCAGTTCATGCACGAGAGAACGAGCCTCACGGCTAAACCGTACTCACGGCTGCGCGTGTTGTCGCGGGCGTCAGCTTATTTTTCACATAACCTTGCCAGGTTTTATTGTGAAGCCCCCTGTGGGATATATCCGTTATCGCAAAGACATCGTTCAGTGCGGTTTGCCGATTTCCCGTACTTTGCATGGCCCGTGCAGCAAGAATATTTATAGTAAATGGACTTATTTTTTGGCTGCCTTCAACGCGCGGCGAACTCCACGCAGAGGAAATCTCACCGCAGTTCATGCACGAGAGAACGAGCCTCACGGCTAAACCGTACTCACGGCTGCGCGTGTTGTCGCGGGCGTCAGCTCATTTTTCACATAACCTTGCCAGGTTTTATTGTGAAGCCCCCCTGTGGGATATATCCGTTATCGCAAAGACATCGTTCAGTGTGGTTTGCCGATTTCCCGTACTTTGCATGGCCCGTGCAGCAAGAATATTTATAGTAAATGGACTTAATTTTTGGCTGCCTTCAACGCGCGGCGAACTCCACGCAGAGGAAATCTCACCGCAGTTCATGCACGAGAGAACGAGCCTCACGGCTAAACCGTACTCACGGCTGCGCGTGTTGTCGCGGGCGTCAGCTTATTTTTCACATAACCTTGCCAGGTTTTATTGTGAAGCCCCCTGTGGGATATATCCGTTATCGCAAAGACATCGTTCAGTGTGGTTTGCCGATTTCCCGTACTTTGCATGGCCCGTGCAGCAAGAATATTTATAGTAAATGGACTTATTTTTTGGCTGCCTTCAACGCGCGGCGAACTCCACGCAGAGGAAATCTCACCGCAGTTCATGCACGAGAGAACGAGCCTCACGGCTAAACCGTACTCACGGCTGCGCGTGTTGTCGCGGGCGTCAGCTCATTTTTCACATAACCTTGCCAGGTTTTATTGTGAAGCCCCCCTGTGGGATATATCCGTTATCGCAAAGACATCGTTCAGTGCGGTTTGCCGATTTCCCGTACTTTGCATGGCCCGTGCAGCAAGAATATTTATAGTAAATGGACTTATTTTTTGGCTGCCTTCAACGCGCGGCGAACTCCACGCAGAGGAAATCTCACCGCAGTTCATGCACGAGAGAACGAGCCTCACGGCTAAACCGTACTCACGGCTGCGCGTGTTGTCGCGGGCGTCAGCTTATTTTTCACATAAC
This sequence comes from Amblyomma mixtum, assembly GCF_055824585.1. Classification (NCBI taxonomy): domain Eukaryota; kingdom Metazoa; phylum Arthropoda; class Arachnida; order Ixodida; family Ixodidae; genus Amblyomma; species Amblyomma mixtum. The sequence continues at coordinate 147,095,233 of NC_143012.1, forward strand.
CTTGCCAGGTTTTATTGTGAAGCCCCCTGTGGGATATATCCGTTATCGCAAAGACATCGTTCAGTGCGGTTTGCCGATTTCCCGTACTTTGCATGGCCCGTGCAGCAAGAATATTTATAGTAAATGGACTTATTTTTTGGCTGCCTTCAACGCGCGGCGAACTCCACGCAGAGGAAATCTCACCGCAGTTCATGCACGAGAGAACGAGCCTCACGACTAAACCGTACTCACAATCTCCTTTTGAAACGTTAATGTTTCCGCCGCACACCTTGCACTTGACGGCACTCAAAAGTTTGTTCAAAGATACCAGATTTACAACAGTGAACGCAGTATCGTCCGCATTGCCGTTGGCGTCTCGATGCGGGTGGTCGCTGCAAAAATCCAGTTTCCTCTGCGTTGCTGAAGTTGAATCCAGAGCTTGTAGCTTTTCTTCAGCTTTTGCTTCGATTTCTAGCAATTCCGAACGCTGTAGCATCGCGGTGTCGCGGCGTACGCGGCCGCCCTGCGTAGCTGTCGCCGAGCTCGTTAGGCTTACTTCGACCTCGGCTGACGCTGCTTCACTGCCCTCTTGCTCATTGTCGGTGCTTTCCGATGATGCAGGACGTGTAGGAAGGTTGTTGACTCGCTTATTTCTCTTCCTCTGACAGAACTTGTGCCGCGAGCGGAATTTACTAGGCGGCATCGTTGCGCGTCGGTCTCGCTCCTTTCAGCAATATGGTGCCAGCAAGCCTAGCAGATGAAGCATGCGAGAATCCGCCAATGGGACGGCTCGTTTCAGTCACGTGCGCGTATCAACGAATCGGGCCTCGCGCTTTTTTTGTTGTTTGTGCTTCCTTTGCTCCGTGGCCATTCAGGGCACGCAAGCAAAAGCGGCGGGAAATGGAAGCCTGGAGAGTCTTCTTTCAAACGAGACCAAGATGGCTGTGATCGGCGCGCTAGAACGGGAGTTCAGCGGAGTAGGAAGAGCACCGTTTTTATCGTCTGCTCGTGCGCAAAATCGGGTGACGTGGTGATTTAAATTTCGCAATACGGCAAAAATATTGATTTCTGGGAGACAAAAATTCGTGAAACTGGAGATTAATAGTTGTAGATTCTGAAAATGCCATTTTCAAAGATTCGATTTTTTGGGCATTTTTTGGTCCCAAAGACCCGTGTCCCCCTTTAAAGCTAATGACGGTGACTGCAACGGCTTCATAATTCGTCTGAAGCTTTATTTCATGGGTTGCAACACCGCTTTGAACTACAACAGCAACACCTCCAGAGAGCCTGTCTGCCTGTTCACGGTCACGGCGAAAGACTTTATACCTTTTAAAAACATCTTTGTGACAAGGTCCCAAGTTGGTCTCCTGCAGGCACAGGGCTACAGGAGACAGAGAACGTAAGAGATCTGTTGCATCATGATATGAAATAAAAGGTATCCAACTGTGTGCTCCACATTCACACTTTGTGTCATAACATTTACTACACGCATCAAAGTTGTGAAGGCAACTGGTAACACATGCAAAATTGAGTAATAACATCAAGCACAGTAGGTGCAGTGATTCAGTTCCTTCACTAATAATTGCCAAACACTCACCCTAGCTTAACTTGAGAAAAGTTTGAACCTTGTGTAGGCTTTGTTTTGAGATGGATATTTCTTGCGGATAGCTTTCAGGACACAACTTGGCAGAATATGCCTCTTGTGCTTGCCCATTCTTCTCCATATGAGATATGCAAATTGCCGATATGCAGCATATCTCAACTGCCTATGGAAGTGAAAGTAAGTGAAAGTAAATTACATTGTTGTATATATACTTTCTTAGCTACACCAGAGCTACATGAGCTTTCTTACCTGTTTGTGGAGTTCTTGTCACCTTTTCCAGATAGAATGGTTCCTTGTTGTGCAAGAGCCTCTTCGAGCACAGTCCTGTTGAGACAAGCATCTTTGAATTTTTATGTACTTGTAATGCATTGTGCATCCTTCTGTTTTCTGATAATCTCATTAATTTCTTGGCAGCAGCAGCAGTCTACTTCATTCACCATTGGAATGCAGTGTACGGAGGAACACCTGTTTTGGAAGTAGAGTGTTTACAATGGCATCACTCAGCTGCCAGGAATACATTTCTAATAACACGTGTAGTCGTAAAAAATTTCCGAGGCAGCATGGCTTCATGCATTAATAATAATATTATATAATTGTGTGCCATATGTGCTACAGCCAGCCTTGCGATTTGGCCTGCTTGGTGGCAGCACAAGGCCATCGCGAGTTAGTGAAAAAATCACATGCTGCTAGATCTGAGAACAGCTCGATAAAGGTGGCCGCAAACAGATGGAAATATTCTTACAAGGACTTGCAGCATGAACCAACTCGCCTAAACAAGCATTTTAATTTACTGCTAGCTCCCATCTTGGCATGCAGAACGGAAGGCGCACGTTTGTCACCTCGACAGAACGCAAAGCGCCGCGAACTTATGTTTTACACGTGTGTTATGAACCGAGCCGGCATGCAGCGACCGTGAAGCAGTGCATGCAAAAAAAGCGCATGCCAACTTCTTGCACATGCCAACGGCCTGTGTGGATTACAAGCAGATTTGCGGCAGCACCGACAAGCGGCAAGACAAAAATGCCGACGATCCCATCCCGCTTACCTTGCATTAGGAAAGTTACGTGGAGCAGTGCAGTGGAGGCGAGCTTAGCTTGCTCGCCTCAGAATTCATTCATTGCATCTATGAATGCAGTTTGGTAAGAAAGGTATACTTACCAAAGAACATTTCCAATACGTGGAGATGCTGACACTTTGCTTTCGTTCGAGTCAAAAGCACCACTTGCACCAGCATCGTTTCTTTCTTGGAGAGGTTTGCTCTGTGCAACCGGTTCGAACATGTACGAGGTGATGCCAAGATCTTCCGGGTAATCTTCGATGTGTTCCATCGTCGTATAAAGGGAACCAACAGCCTCGGACCACTGTGCGCCGTGCTTCATGTGAAGCGGCGGCGGCCAAGCCGGGCCGACCGAGCAAACATCATTGTTGACGTCACGAGGCGCCCAACCAATCACAGGCAGCAACGAGGCGAGTGAGTTGGCCCAAGGCTGCTGCTGCACTTTTCGCCAAAATAGGATAGGCGTTTTCCTTTGCCTAATTTCGATGAGAAATTTGAATTCCAAGGGTGAAAAATTGTAAAGTGCATCTCTTCACTCAATTTTTCTGGGAAACCTTTCAGTATCCCTCCAACGTTGCACCTATCATTTTTCTTTCCATAGCTCACTGTGTGGTCCTTAACTTAAGCTGAACCCTCTTTGCTAGCCTCCATGTTTCTGTCCCGCAAGTGAGTCCCGGTAAGATACAGCTGTTGTATACTTTTCTCTTGAGGGGTATTGGTAAACTGCCCTTCATGGTCTCAGAGAACATACAATATGCGCTCCACCCCATTCTTATTCTTCTAGTTATTTTCCTCTCATGATCTGGATCAGTGGTCACTACCTGCCCTAAATAGACATATTCTCCTACTACTTCCAGCACCTCGCTGCCAGTTGCAAACTTCTGTTCTCTTGCTAGACTGTTGAGGGGGCGGAGGAAAAACATTTATTTCCGACGAATATGGCGCGGCAGCCACCTCCGGGTCTGCACGCAGGCGTCCGGGGAGGCAGTCTGTCACACCGTGGCTGGAGGACATCCGACCCTGTCTAGAAGTTCTTCAGCCTCGGCCGCCAGGCGGACGGCGAAGCGCTGAGTTTTTTCGTCAGAGCTTCTTAGTGTGGTCTCCCATTCATCGCTAGGTTTAATCGCTTTGCGCCCTGGGGCACGAACGCATCTCCATATTATGTGATCTAATGTTTCTGCACCGTCCCTCTTCCGCCCTCTGGCACCCGTCCAACTCCTCCACAGGGGCGAGAAGAAATTTCGAGCTTGGAGTCTTCCCCAGTCGTACGGTTGTGGAGTTTTTACCGAGCCTCCTCGCTCCAACGTAGCCAGGGTTATCTCTGAGCCCCTGCCGAATTTCCTGCTCCGTGACGTCCAGCGGAACGTCGTATATGATGCCCTTGCCGCCCTCCGGCATGGCCGCGTGAGCAGTTGCGTCCATCTCCACTGGCCCGATATTTATGGTCGTAATTTTCTCGTACCGCTTCGCCCTGCCGAGCTACGGGGTCATAATTAGTAGGGACTGAATCTTTGCGTTGGCGATGAATCTGTCTTCCCCATTCAGGTCGGGGCCTGCAGCCATAATCAGGACCTGGCCTAGCTTTGTCCCGCTTTCCTCGTCAGCTGCTCCGCGTTGCCGTGTGGTCGCAGCACTGTGCGGAACATCTCCTTCGGTATTGCCACGTATCATTGTAGTGTTTGTTCGTTCACGCTCAAGGCTGCAGGAAAGGGCTGTTATCATTTTTGTTTGTGACGCGAGAAGCGACCGGACTAATCTCGATTGATCACAGCCACGAAGAGCGGCATCTACGTGTTTCCAGATTACTCTAGATGATCTCGACCTGTTATCTCGAAGTTTCCTTGCCGGCTTTAAATTGAACGATGCCGCGAGCAGCGGACATTCGTAGTTCGACGATTGACGAGCACGCTTGTTGCTTACGCCGCCACCGAGTGATTCAGTTCTTTTGCGGGCGCAAGTCAGCCCAAATAAAGAGCTTCGTTTGCAAGTCTTTCTGGTGTCTTCCTGACCGCTGGACTGCCGTCACTACAACGTGACAGTATTTTCGGTCTGACTGTGCCGATGGATCTCTCGGCACGGGTGCCTCTGTTGCACCCGAAAAGTATGAGGCCGGCACGAGGAAGGAAAAGATGGATTTACTAGCTGGAGTGCTAAGATGTAAGATGGCGTGCAGCCGAACGGTGCATCTTGCCGGCACGAGAGTCGAGCTCCATTCGGAGGAACTTTGGCGTCATTGTCTTCGGCGGCTGGTGCTGCTCCTGCTGCGTAAGGCCGATGCTGCTGCTACAGTAGCCCCCCCCCCCCCCGCTAGTGAAGGAGTCCGGTGAAGCTGGAAGCCGGAACGATACTTTCCACTGCTGAGGGGTAGCGCGAAAAGATGGCAGAGGAGGGCAGCCGGCCCGTTGGGGCAGAGAAACCACACATGTAAGGCCAGTGGGCGGGGCGTCTTCTGTGAAGGCTGGCTTCAAGCAGTCGATTGAAATGGGGTCAGTGCGCCCATGAAGGTCCGCGATGAAGAACTTTGGTGTTCTTTCGAGTACACGGAATGGGCCGTCGTACGGGCGCTGAATCGGCTTGCAGACAGAGTCTCGGCGGACAAAGACGTGTGTGCAAGTCGCTAGTTCAGATGGAACGTGTGAAGATGGCTGAGACTGGTGTCGGAGGTGACGGCAAAAATGGCGGAGCTGCGTCACGTAATCGGTAGGGTCGGGACTTGTGGACGAGTCGGTGGATTCGAAAAATTCACCAGGAAGACGCAGGGGCGAACCGAAGACAAGTTCTGCCGGAGTGCAACGAAGATCTTGTTTTAGCGTAGGACGGAGGCTGAGCAGAACCAGTGGTAGGGATGCAGTCCAGTGGGTAGTGTCGAGTTGGGCTTTGAGGGATGCTTTGAGCGAACGATGGAAATGTTCGATCATGCCGTTGGCGATGAGATGGTAAGCAGTAGTTCTGATTCGTGAAGTGCCAAGTAAATTTGTAAGGTGATTAAAACGAGAAGATTCAAACTGGGCGCCACGGTCGGTGGTGATGGTCGAGGGAACCCCGTACCGGGAGACCCAACCGGCGACGAATGATCTGGCGATGCTGTCACTGGTGGCGTCAGGCAGAGGGAACGCTTCGGGCCAGCGAGTAAATTGATCAATGCAAGTAAGGAGGTATGAATGTCCCGTGGAAGGTGGCCAGGGACCCAAGATATCGATGTGTACGTTGCCGAAACGGGCGGACGGCGGAGGAAACGAGCCGAAAGGAGAGGTCGTGTGTCGCTCATTTTTAGACTGCTGGCAAGCCAGGCAGGCACGGGCCCAGGCGCGCACGTCCTTGTTGATGCCGGGCCAGACGTAACGTTTTGTGAGAAGATTCTGCTTGGGGCGGATTCCGAGATGGGAAAGGCCATGGAGGGCATCGAAGACAAGACATCGAAACGCAGAGGGGACCAAAGGGCTCGGAGTGTCGGCCGAAGTGTCGCAGATGATGGGGACGGGGCACGAAGGGAGGAGAATTCCAAGCCCTTGTGTTTTGGCAGCTACTACATTGTGGACTATGTCTCCTATTAATGGCCTTGTTGGATTTTTGGGATGTAATGAAGTAATTACGCTGAGAGAGTCTGATAAATTATACTGTTTTCGATGTTGTTCTTCAGTATTTTTTCTACTGCTAATGATATGGCGTAAGATTCGGCGGTGAAAACTGACGCACATTGAGGCAGCCTTACTATTTTTTCTCGTTTGTCTTCGACTACAGCGCAACCAACATAAAGCGTTGTTTTGGAACCATCTGTATAAAATGCTGTATGATCACAGTACTTCTAGTTCAGTGCTAAGAACTCCTGTGTAATGTGTTCTTGAGGTGGATGTGTTCATTTGTTTCTACATAGAGACTAGTCACAGGCGACGTCCCGTATGCCCCAGTCGAAAGACGCAAGCCTAGGTTATGTACTGGATCCAGTCTTTTCAGGTATGATGGTCTCGCTGAACCATACACCACACACCCGTAATCAAGACAGGAGTGCACTACTGCACGATAGATATGGAGAAGACATGTCCTATCAGAGCCCTAGTGTCTTCGTGTACTTTACTTAGTGTACTTTAAGTATGTTTAGAGCTTGAGAGGCTTTTACTTTCACATTATTTATGTGTGGGAGGAAAGTGAGCTTTTTGTCGAATGTTACACCTAAAAATTTGTGTTCTTGTTTTATTGGGAGAACGGTTTCATTTAAATGCAGGGTGGGATCAGGATGCAGGCCTCTCCGTAGAGAGAAAAGAACGGCAACTGTTTTTTGTGGGGAGAACCGAAATCCATTTTTGTCTGCCCAGTTACCAAGTCTGTTTAATGTGAGTTATGCCTGTCTTTCACAGGTTGATAAGCTGGATGATGTGCATGTAATTTGGAGTTCATCGACGTAAACAGAGTACATAATTGACTTTGGGATTACTTTGGCTATGGAATTCATTTTTACGATGAAAAGTGTAGTGCTTAAAATGCATCCCTGAGGTACACCGTTCTCTTGAGTGAAGTTCCTCGAGAGGGTTGAACCGAGACGGTCTTGAGATGTACGGTTCGACAAAAAATCTTTCAGACAATTTAAAATTCTACCGCGGATGCCCAGATCTCCCAAGTCGCAGAGAATCCCAAACCTCCAGGTGGTACCATAGGCTTTTTCCATATAAAAAAAAACAGCCAGACAGTGTTGTGTATGTATGAACTCTTCTCGAACAGTGTTTTCGAGTCGGACAAGATGATCCTGTGTCGAACAAGCTTTTCTGAAACCGCACTGGGGGAGGTCAAGCAGTTCGCGAGATTCGAGGATAAACATTAACCTAATAATTACTATGCTTTCGAAGGATTTGGCATGGCAGCCTGTAAGGGCTATTGGCCTGTAACTAGTAGAAGAGGTTGGGAGTTTCCCTGGTTTCAGGAATGGTACTATTGCTGCCTTTTTCCAAGCCTCAGGCATTTTCCCCGACACCCAGATTTTGTTGAAAAATTTCAAGAGTGCTTTTACCGCAGGTTCAGACAAATGGGCTAGCATTTGATAGTGTACCTGGTCGGGCCCTGGTGCAGTCTGTTTGCCACTAGCTAGTACTCTGTGTAGTTCATGAACTGTAATCAAACTGTTGTAGGGTTCGTTAGTGTAGCCACTAGTTCGAAGTCTTTATTTCTCTGCTGTGTTTTTGTGCTTTAAAAAAGAGTCAGTATAGTGTAATGAACTGGAAACATGGGAAAAGTGCTAACCAAGTATGTCGGCCTGTTCGTGAATACTTGTTTTTGCATCAGGGGGGGGGGGGGGGGGGTCAGGAAAGGAACTGCAAAAGGAGAGAAGTTGCCATCAAGTTTGCGAACTTGCTGTCACATATTTTTTGATGTAGTGGAACTATTTATAGACGATATATAACCCTGCCATGAAGTTTTCTCAGCAATTCGCCGGATATATTGCCACGTATCATTGTAGTGTTTGTTCGTTCACGCTCAAGGCTGCAGGAAAGGGTTGTATCACTTTTGTTCGTGGCGCGAGAAGCGACCAGACTAATCTCGATTGATCGCAGCCATGAAAGGCTGCATCTAGGTTTTTCTATATTACTGTAGATGATCTTGTCCTGTTATCTGGAAGTTTCCTTGCCGCCTTTAAATTGAGCGATGCCGCGAGCGGCGGACATTCGTAGTTCGACGACCGAGGAGCACGTTTGTTGCTTACGCCGCCGCCGAGTGATTCATTTCTTTTCCGGGCGCAAGTCAGCCCAAATGAAGAGCTTCGTTTCCAAGAATGGTTGGCGTCTTCCTGACCGCTGGACTGCCGTCACTACAACGTGACATCTGGTGGAGGTGCTGGGTAGCCTTCCATGTTCGGGATACCCCCTACAAGTCGTGACGCCAGCCCTCTGAGTCATTCCCCGGAGGACCTGACTCCAGTATACCACGCAGCCTCTGGAGCCTCCAGACATGACTTACGCCGCAGCAGTGCGCCGTCCTGTACCTCGACGACGGGACCCAAGCCCCTATCGCCCTTAGCCAGCTGCTCTGGAGTGCCGCCCTCTCGCCCCAACTCGCCCGTCCTACGAGCGTCGCACCCAGCCGAGGAAATGCGACGAGTGGAGAACACCCGACCAGCGCCGCCCACTATGCTTCCACTGCGGAGAAGCCGGTCACATTCTCCGGTACTGCCCATACAGAAGAATGGGCATCCGAAGGTTTTCTTACGACGCCCCACGACCCCGACCCCGACCCGGCCAGCGACCAGCCGAAATCGAGGAGTTTTTGCGTCGGGAAGAATTCTCACCGCCCAACCGCCTATCACGTTCCCCGTCGCCATCGTCACCGCGCTTGGTATCTCTTAGCCAAGGCTACACAGTGCGCGGACGCTCCCCCAGGCCCCGAAAGTTAAACTGAAAAGCAGCCTCTGGAGGTGAGGTTGCTGATGAGCGCCTAAGAACTAAGATCCTCCATCAACGAAAACACAAGACTATGCCTCAACTACGACGACCCCTACGACGACGACGACCCCTGCGACGACGACGACCCCTGCGACGACGACGACCCCTGCGACGACGACGACCCCTACGACGAGGACGATCCCTACGACGACAACAACTACGACTACGACGACAAAAACTACGACAACAGCGACGACGACGACGACACGGCCAGACTTGAAGCTTTTACCGCTGCCCTTACACCTTATTGGGAACGTTAAAGGAATCTAAGTTCTCGAAGCATTCTCCGTGTTTATTTCCATTTTAAAGCATCGAGACGATGCTTCTTTGGAAGGGGGGTAATGCCACGTATCATTGTAGTGTTTGTTCGTTCACGCTCAAGGCTGCAGGAAAGGGTTGTTATCACTTTTGTTCGTGGCGCGAGAAGCGACCAGACTAATCTCGATTGATCGCAGCCATGAAAGGCTGCATCTAGGTTTTTCTATATTACTGTAGATGATCTTGTCCTGTTATCTGGAAGTTTCCTTGCCGCCTTTAAATTGAGCGATGCCGCGAGCGGCGGACATTCGTAGTTCGACGACCGAGGAGCACGTTTGTTGCTTACGCCGCCGCCGAGTGATTCATTTCTTTTCCGGGCGCAAGTCAGCCCAAATGAAGAGCTTCGTTTCCAAGAATGGTTGGCGTCTTCCTGACCGCTGGACTGCCGTCACTACAACGTGACAATATCGAGCTTTGGCCCTCTCCTTTTTAAAATTTATCAGGTTTTCCTGTGGGGGGTATCGACGGAAAATTCCCCAGGCTTTGTTTTGCCTCTTCTTTGCTTCCCTACATTCCCGTGTACACCAGACCTTTCGGTTTTTTTCGCACCCCTCCAGAAGTCTGGGGAATGGCGAAGTGAGCAGCGGTAATGATACATGTTGTGACCATTGCATATGCCATCAACATCAAGGCTGTCTGAAAAAATTTCTTCCAAAGCGGCATTTTCTTGGAAGAGCGCCCAGTCGGCCATGGCCAACTTGCAACGCCGTGGTTTGGTTAATGTGATTGATGGTGAGGATGTCAGACTGATAACGACAGGAAGATGATCGCTCCCATACGGGTTGTCAAGAACATCCCTCTGTAAAAACACTTGGTGAACAAAAAGATAAATCTAGGCAGCTCATTTTCCCACTGCTTGGAGAGCAGTAAGTGTCTTTGCCCGTGTTCAGGAGGCAGACATTGTTGCTGAGAATAAAATCTTCTATAATCCGGCCTTTGACATCAGTTTGTTCACTTTCCCAAAACGAGGAGTGAGCATTAAAATCCCCAACTAAAAGATATGGCTCCGGTAGTTGTATTAAAAGCGCTTCTAAATCGTGAAGTCTGACGGTTAGATGAGGTTCAGTGTATATGGAACATAATGTTATGGTTTTAAAATAAAGGATGGTGACCGCAACTGCCTCATATGAAGTTTTTAAGTCAATTTTCCGAGTTGCAACACCACCCTGGACCACAATAGCAGCGCCTCCAGAGAGCCTGCTTGAATTTTGTCGTTCACAGCGGAAGACTTGATATTTTTTAAGAATATTTTTTTTCTGTGGTCCTAGGTTAGTCTTCTGGAGACACAGTGCTACCGGGGAGAATGAATGTAAAATATCTGTTATGTCAGTGTAGTTCTTCAAAAGTCCACGACAGTTACAGTGAACTAGAAATGCCATCATTATAAACTATGACAGAAGCCAACAGCCACAGAAACCAAAGGGCACAGGGGATTTTTTTTTAATTAATTATTTTTTTTTGTGCTGTTGATCAATTTAGAATATTACTGAATATATTATCGCTTAAAGCTAATTGATTTGAAAAGCCGGTGGGATCCGAACCCACGACCTCCGAATTACGCGTCCGGTGCTCTACCTCTGAGCTACAGCGACGGCTGTCAAACCTTCTGCTTTCGGGGGTATTTATGTTTACAAGTAACCTAACCTTGAGAGTGTTCATCAGCGCCACCCACGTTCATAAGCGGCGGATGTAGAACGTCCTGAGTTACCACAGGTGTGACGTAGAACGTCATCAAACGGAGAGGGTGGAAGCTGCGTGAGAACCCTCTTATGCTTCCTATGGCGTCAAGGCTGCCAGAACCGAGGCCCTTGCCAAGCAATTAAGCAAACAAGGGAAGGGGAATGAGGGGCTCGTTATAAATATGACAGAAGCCAACAGCCACAGAAACCAAAGGGCACAGGGGATTTTTTTTAATTAATTATTATTTTTTTTTTGTGCTGTTGATCAATTTAGAATATTACTGAATATATTATCGCTTAAAGCTAATTGATTAGAAAAGCAGAAGAAAAAACAACCACATGCCGCCGGTGGGATCCGAACCCACGACCTCCGAATTACGCGTCCGGTGCTCTACCTCTGAGCTACGGCGACGGCTGTCAAACCTTCTGCTTTCGGGGGTATTTATGTTTACAAGTAACCTAACCTTGAGAATGTTCATCAGCGCCACCCACGTTCATAAGTGGCGGACGTAGAACGTCCTGAGTTACCGCAGGTGTGACGTAGAACGTCATCGAACGGAGAGGGTGGAAGCTGCGTGAGAACCCTCTTATGCTTCCTATGGCGTCAAGGCTAAACTAGTTGGGGATAGGTTAGGTTGGTGGGTCTTTTGGGCCAGTTATTGGGAATTTATCCCTTTTTTTTGCGCTCGAGAGAGCTTTGTCGCCGCTGCAGCGGGGGCGAGGGAGGAGTTGTGTCCATCGCCTGCTCAGAGGCGCTGCAGGATCGTGCAGAATGCACGGGTAACTGTGGTTCAGACCTCGCCGTGTGAGGCGAGGCCTTGGGGCCCGCTGACCTGGAGGTCCGCGCAGCCTGTTTCGTGGGTGGTGGCGCGGCGCTAGCTGCTGCCACCTGGGGCACGGGTGGCCCTTCTCCAGGCTCACTGTGTGTGGCCGGAGCAGTAGCCGGGAGCCGCTGTGGTGCCGTGCCCTGTGGCACCACATCGGCGAAAGTAGGGTGTTGAACCATTGAGAAACGCTTTCGCGCTTTTCTGAAAGTGATGTTCTCTTTAACTTTGAGGGTTGGACAAGTTGGACAAGCACGCGAGTAGGCAGGATGACTACCCTCACAATTTCCACAAAGGTGTGGTTCAACTTTACATTTATCTGTGGGATGGTCATGTGAGGCGCACTGTGCACATGTGACTTGGCCCCGGCAGCTCTGGGAGCCGCGGCCATACCTTTGGCATTTGAAGCATCGTCTTGGGTTTGGGATGTGTGGTCGTAGTTTGATTTCTGAGTACCCTACCTGGACAGAGTCAGGGAGAGTGCTTGAGGCGAAGGTCAGGACAAAATGTTTTGTTTCTATTTCTTTCTCATCTCGCCTCATTTTTATTTTGTACACATTTGTCACATCTTGGTCTTTGACTAGTAATTATTCTTCCATCATGTACTTCAGGTCATCATCAGAGAGGACGCCACGAACAGTGTTCGGTGGTCGGTGAGGGCTTATTACTGTTTGAACGTCACCGAAGGCTGTGACTTCTGCTAGTTTCTCGCACTGATGGTTGTACAATACTTCAAGAAGTAGGTCTCCATTTGCAAGCATCTTTATTTTATAACCTTGGCCTATGGTGTCGGTTAAAGTCCTTGAGACAATGAAAGGCGAGATATGTCGTGCTGCGGTTTTTTCTGAGTGTTCACTGTGAGTCACGTGGAACCGCGGGAAATTGGTCTTGTTCTTTGAAAAGAACTTGGCAGTTACATCGGTGCGCCCCCGTTTCGGAGGGCGATCAGTTGATAGGAAAGAGCTAGCCGTAAAAGGATGTGTTTTTCGGCCACGGTGGCAGCCGCCCACCACGGAGTCCACCGAGGGGACGGGACAGGAACCTGTCCTGCCCACGCCAGCTGTACACCCTGACTATAACCAAATATGACGAAACCGAGGGTAGTTCGCCACACAAGGTTAACCCTAGCCGCCAGGAGAAAAGGAAAAACCAAGGGAGGAGGATACAGGAAAGTTGTAAGAAAGGGAATTGGAAAGTGAAAGATGGAGGGGAGGACAGGAAAAGGCGACTGCCGATTTCCCCCGGTCGGTTCAGGCCGGAGGTGCCGTCTACAGGAAGCTGGGGCCAAAGTGGTGTGTCGCCTCCGCCGAGGGGCCTTAAGGGTCCAAACGCTCGGCATTGGCTCCACCACCAGGATCCCCCTTTCCCCGGACACGGCGATGCCACGCACGGCTAAGCGCGGGTGCTCGGGTCCGTGGTGGCGCACTGCTCACCATCATCCCCCTGCGGGGATGTCTCTGCGGATGCTCGGGTTCACCCCGTGGTGTCGCCACTCACCATCGTCTGCATGAATCAGACGTCCCTGCAGGGGAAATCATGTGTTTCGTAAATTCTGCATGTACATTCATATTTCCTGTCTTGACTTATGAAGTTTGGAATGTCCGCAGACGTTACATGCTCTTTACAGTGTACTTTCTCAGCAGACAGAAGCAAGGAGCATTACAAGTATTATGCATTCTTGACACGCAACTAAGTGGGTAGCACAGCGTGTTGTGTGGTTTTCAAATCGAGTAAGAAATGTGGCGCATCACAAATAAGGGAAGCTCAACAGAGCAGAACAATGAACAGGACAAGGTGTGAAGTTTATTTCAAGGAACAACATGGAAAAACAGCACCAGCCTATTTAACTCTTCTGAGCTTCAGGTGCTTCTGGCGCTCCCTTTGCAGCGCTTTGTCTTTGTTCAGTGACTTTGTGAAGGAGTGCAGCCTCGTGATCACAAAGAACTGAATAATTTTTGCTGTCAGCTCTTTGCAATGCGCCTCACAACCAACTTGCTCAAGGTGTGCACTGCTCAGAAATTGCATAAAATCATGAATGCTGAAAGTGTAAAGCTGCTGCGTAGAGAAGAACAGTGTGAAAGCTTCCTATAGCACAGAAATAAGTTGGGCGAGCTCACTGCCTGGGTACAAAAGGCCTTCTTTGTCAAAGCGCTGAGGGAAAGAATCATTGATATCTTGCTCAGCCACTTCTTTAAATTTGCTGATTGTCAAGGTTGAGGCACATTGTTCACAAGCATATTTGCTTCTGAATTTCCTGGCCACGTATCCAGCCATGTAATATATGAGGCTGCTGTCACTCACTTCAACGACATAGCTGCTGTGGTCGCTGCTTAGACAAGACTTAATCAAGCTGCCAGCGCCATCAATATTGCCAACTTCTAGTGTGTCCTCTGTAATTTCACTCATGTCAATAGTGCAGTCATGCTCAGGTCCTGGTGACTCAAGTGGCGCATTAACAAGTTCTCCTGAGCAGTTCCTGAACTTAGGTGGACGCGCAAGGTTATAAAAGCTCATGCAATTTACTGTTAACAGAAACTGGCCAGGGCTCGGATGGTCATTAGTACCACAATATTGTCGGAAGATGCCGAACAAATTTTCCAACCTGTCCTGGCTCAGTCTTGATGTTAGCAAGTACTTGAAGCCTAACGACGTCACATACTTGAGAAGGGATACTGCGCTGCAGATCGTCACTCGTAGGCCTTCTGCAGTGCTTTTGCTGATAAAGCCTCCTCCACACTCCTTGGCTGCTGCTTCCCAGTCATTGATATTGGTCTCAATGCCTCACGAAGTGTTCTCGAAGTGTTCTCATCAGCCTAACAAGCACCTCGGTAGGTGCCACTGAACTGGTTCCCCGCTGCAAGTGGGCTTTGTAGACGAACATACCCTTGAGTACTTCCTCACTGAACAAAGTGAATGCCAAGTTAACCTTCATTTTTTCGGAACAGTTAGGTCTAATGTGCGCCTTAGTTAGGTGTGGCATTGCTTTTAATGTTAGAGAATTATTATCTTTTTCCCATGCACATTCTTCTCCTCAAAGTGGCGTTCACACACTACACAGTCTGAAGTGAGCTCCTTGTCGGCCCTCTTGATATTTCGAGCCAACAGTTCTCGTCGCGCTGCAGCAATCGGTGCTCAGAAAAGAGAAGCCTTCCCTGGGTAGGATCTATATCCACTTTTGCACCCCGGTACATAGCACGTTCGTGCTTTTGACATCATAACGAGCTTTTTCGGTACACTGCATCACTCTGTGATCATGCACAAAATTCCAGCGCCACAGAAGCGCGAGAAGACCACACACGGAGCAAAACACGCAACCTTTGGGGGAACGAAAGCAAGTGAACACAGCTGAGCCTGGCTTGGCAGCGCCGTCAGCATCGTGCCATGGCACACCAGCTGCACTGCAGCGCCGCTAGTGGCTTCGCGATATTTTCATCGCGTTTTGCGCTCTCCCAAGCAAGGCGCGCCTACGCCCGCCCGTCACACTTCCCCCTACAACCACCATAGTGAAGGATTCCTTCATAAGCCTGGCAATGAGGTCACATACTTCCGTTATAGGATGGGCATCCCACGGCCTCATTTTCAGCTTATGAGCCAAGTGCAACAGCCGTGTGATTTTGCTGTCTGGGCATCAGGAAACATAACTGTAGAAGCACACCTTTCAGGTGTGCATTGAGGCTACTATTCCCTTTTAAGTCTTCACTAGTGGGACGTCACTGGAAGGTTGACGTTTCATCAGTCCTAGGCTGATTAGCAGCCAGAGCAGACTGGCACACCAGTAAGCACGCACTTGCCATTAGAACTGGTCCAATCACTGTTCACAGCAGGCAATCTCAAGTTCTCCATTACGTCCGCCCTCTCTTCACTCCTTTTATGTACACTGACACTGGAGTCCATGCAACAAAATCACAGTATGCAATGCCAGTGTCTGGAGCTTAAAAAAAATAGTGCTTTCACTTTAAACACTGGCAGCCATCATTGCCTTCCATGCACGAGTTGCGGTCGTTGGCAGTTTATAGTATTGCACTGCCAGAGAGCGAACATGCTCACTTTGCTTCAACGATGCCCATTTTGCAGCATGCGCAATTCAGCTGTGCATCTGTGCTGAGCGTGCCAGTTTATGTTGAAGCACAGAATAAGAGATTGCTAATGGGCGTCACAACTCAGCCTGTTTTTGTGGTAAGAGACAAGAGGTCGTGCTGTATTGCTCGTTTAGCAGCATTGTGCATGGATGCTTCCCTGCTGTGGTGTGGTCAATGAGCAAAGCAACCAGACTGGAAACACGTACAAAATTGGTTTTTAGCGTTTATACTGGCATGGCTGCATATTAGCCACAGGACAATGTACAGAGAGGAACCCTTATGGAGGGTCAAAAGTAAACTTCCCGAAGCAGTAGCATTTTATTCCCACTGGCAACACAGGCAAGTGGCAACCAACAGAAAAAAATAAGGTTTTCTTTAACATGTTGTACAAAGGTCACTCACACTAAGCTACCACCAGCACCTTCTGTTTTCACTTACCTTGTCCAGCATACTCAGGAACCTTCTCCTGCAGCCTCCCCAGTGATTTGGAAACTGTGCTGTAATGCTCCTGTTGCCAGCTCTCGTACATATGATAAACAGATCTTTTGGTTGGGTTAAGTGCACCACTGGCAAGTTTCAGCAGGCTTCCAGTGTTGCCTTCAACACACAGAGATGCTTCGTGAAGGCGTATCGCATCAGCCGGGGTAAGTCAATCGGCGAAGTACTGATGGAAAAGTTGTTTTGTGTCTTCACTGCATCGCAGAAGGCGAAGAGCAGCTGCGCTTGCTGGTGCATGATTGTGCAGAGTGTGCAACTTGATCACTGCACACAGCGGGGGGTCTCTTTGCAGGTATGCGTCATTCTTCTGCGTGTTGGAGTTTACTTTTTTGATCTTTATGTCAATCATTGCCTTGCAGTTTGTTGTTCGCTTGGAGGATTTTTTGTTCTTGTTGAGGTGATGGAGGTGGCACCTCCGAACTTTGTGACACACCATTCTGCAAAGGACACATGTTCTTCCCATAACACACCACTTTCTTCAATTTTCTAATCTGCACATTGATATACTTCAGACAAAACTAACGTTAGGTGTGCATAGTTCACTAGCGTCGTTAAAACCTGCATCATGTAAACTGCTGGCGTATTTTTGCATGTATCCTGCCACACTACTCTGATATTATGCGTGTGACCTTCTCCAAACTTGAATTATAGTACACAAGAAACTAGTCACAAGAATATAACTACAAATCATTAATCATGTTTGAAGTCCAGCCCGCAACAAATTAATGCTAACGGCTGCATTACAATTAATCTGTTTCTGAAACAGCACTTTCGTTCCAGGTAAGGTAGCTTTCCTGCGTCGCATGTTGACTGTGATTCATGTTGCGAGAACTTCGAACAAAAACTACCTTGAATGTATGGTATACATCTTTTGAGATGCTATTCGACCAAGATGAGAAAATATTTTGGGAAAGGTAGCTTGTGGTTGTGAACTACTGCTGTTTAGACCATATTTCATGACTTCAAAGCTTGGTTTCCTGAAAAGCTGCAGCTTGCCCACAAGCGTGCAGTGTATACGCTCTGAGCACGGCACGAAACACAGGCGGGGCTTCCGGCGGGCCTTTCTGCTTGTGTTCCACGCAGTCAAAGGTTGTGGCGCATGAAAATCACGATTGTTCCGTGCATTTGCTTCACTTAGGGCCTGGACCATGTCTAAAGACAACTGTTGCGTAGTGGGGTGTTCAAACAGCTACAAAAGCTCTCCGAGACCGCATTTCTACAAGTTTCCTGGCCACTGTTATGAATGGGAGCGAAGAAAGTGGATCGTCGCCAGAAAGTTTTTGTCCACAGAAACTCGCACGATGACTTGTTGATTTTTGGAGTACACGTAAAAATAACATAGTTCAAGGCCCAGCACTTAGAGTGACACCTGAACTTGGGTAAAATACGTGCGTGTTTTCTTCAGTTCCAGCATTGCACCACTGAACAGCAAGTGTGGGACACTGTAAACCTTGTTCTCGAAGTCCACTATCGATTGATTCTTGCATGTAAAAGGGCATTTCACCTCGAGCAAAAATTCCTTTGATGCTTCCGAGACAATTCCTTCAGGTGTGCGGCACAGCCATGGCTGCTCCAACATTACAGACAGACTGCACTTGTGAACCTTTGCACCAACCTCACTGGTAAATAAGAGAGTGATAGCATATCGCAGCTGTGTTTACGTTACCGGCTACTGGGCTCGGCTAGCGACATCTGCGCATGTGCGCCCATTACTGGGCCGCTGCACTTCACGGAATCTTGCGGAGAGTTAGCGTTCGCTTGCAAACAGACATGGCAGGGCCCTGCACAGCCGCTTCCAACTCGCTGCCCTCCAGGCTGCCGCGCCCCTGGTGGATTCGAAAGGTTCTCCTCGCGTTTCGTGTGCCTCCCAAGCACGGCGTGCATACAGCGCCCATCACACTTCCCTTTCCAGACACCAACCCGCAGGTCTTGTTCTGGGTATGGCTCGTCGCTTGCATCTTCTCAATTTTTGCAATGGATCGCTTCCTTTGAGTACTTGCCACTGCGTCAAATACTGCGCGGACGCAAGTGCATAAAGTAAAACAGAAAAGTTGAGAAGAAGTCAGCGACAAGCCATTCCTGGAACTTCTTAATCAAAATAAATGACACTAGCAAACACTAATTGCGTAGAGGCCGCCACATGCAATGGAGGGCCCGAAGGGAGCGGAGGGGTAGAGGGTGGGGGCAGCTGTAGAGTGAATGTCGGTGGAAGATGGGCTGTTGAATGCTTGAAACGCCTTTCACATGCCCTGGCAAGAGGTGTTTCGAGCATTTTCTAATCATATCTTTAGCCTGCAAGCAGAAGTGGTGGCGTATTTTAAAGCTGAATTTGTCAGGCTGTCTTCTGTTTTTTTTTTTATTTTTGCGATGGTATTTGCTCAAGTCTCTTTTCTCTCCAATTTTTTATTTGTTTCACCCCCCCCCCCCCCCCCCCAATTTTCTGCTGCCTTTAATCTCACCTTACCTCCCTTTTTAGTCTTGCCACTGTTTGTTGTGTTCCCACCCTTGTTCCCAGCTTGTCCTTCAGGGAAATCTGCTTGCGCTTCATAGCTTTTGGTGGTTTGTGCTGCACAGCGTTGTCTGATCCATTCGGCTCCATCACACAGCTAAGTCCCGACAGTATATGCGTGTGCACGGGCTGACAGGATAAACACAAGCACACAACACGCTGAACGTAAACGCCTCAAAACATTTTATTCCGAGAGGGGGTGCTACCAAGCGACCATGTTTTTTTTTCCCTTTTAATTTTGGCAGATCTATCGTGCAAGTATAAGTGGTAAGTAATCATAGCAATTGTAGCAAATCATCCGTCATTATACCAGAAATGGTCTAAGCCAGCCTGATTTCAAGCCGTCGAAACGCATTCCTGTCGAAACGCAGTCAAGATTGAACTCTGAAACACCAACGTAGTACTCGAGCACCTTAACCACTGACCCACTGTTGATAGAGCAATTGAGTGCAGTAAAAGAATGCACTTACCAGAAAAGCAGTTTTTATTCATGGCTGTTGTGCAGCAAGGCTAGGCGGGTATATTCCCTTGCTGTACCATTCACAAATGTGAAGCAGTTCCACTTTCAAATGTGTCTGCATGTGGGACGGTGTCGCTTCCAGTTGAGGCTGCAGGGACATAAGAGAATGAGCCGAAGGACGCATGGGCTTATGCACAGCAATGGCACATCGCACAGCTTGAAGTTCTGCGTCTGCAGCTTCAACTTCTCTTCTACGTTTCGCACATGTAGGTGGCCTACGTGGCACATTTTGCAATGTGTCTGCTGCATTTGTTGTCTCAGGCTCATCCGCATTGCTTGGCTGGCCTGGGCCTTTAAACATGCTTTCATATATGTGGTCTGGTACCACTGCTTTTACAGCAGTTGGGCTAGCACAGGGACTGGCATCAGCTGTTCGCCTGTCATCAGCTGCAGGGTTGCTGCAGGCCGCTGCGCTGGCTGCTTGTGGTTCAGGAGGTTCTGGTAGGTTGCAAAAGCTCCTGGCTAGAAAGTGCAGGCTGTTAGTCACTTGCTTATGCATTTCTTCTTAAAGCAGTGAATGTTCACAGTGGTTTTGATCCTGATCATCTGACAACCAATCATTTCCATGTAGGCATGTGCGACTTGTTTATTGATTCGACACATTTATGTAAAATACTTTTAGAAAGGTTAATCGCCGCCTGATTACATTTAATTGATGTAAGGTCTGCATACAAGTCTCGCCCTCATGATGTCATTTCTGTTAGCTTGTTTGCCAGCCTCTTATTTTATGCAGTTCTCAAGTGTGTGCACCATATTCTTGGTTATTTGAATATGTATTGCGGAATAAGCTGTGGGCGTTGCAATAAAAAGATTAAAAATCATGCTTTCTGCTTACTTCCGGGGTTCAATGGTGTCTCTCAGAAACTCCATTTGCAGCATGAATGGCCATACTGCTTTTGAACTGGCTCCTGCTCCACTCCTTTTGCCATCTTTTTCATCTTTAAGTTTTTTTCTGTAAGTGTCTTTAAGGTTTTTCCACCTCGCGAAGACCTCTTCAGCTGTTACTGACATATAGATGCATTATACAGCAAAGTGTTATGAAAACATAAAAGCAAAGAACTGCAAACATGAGGGCTAAAATTGTGTACAAGTATGCATAATTATCCGCAATTGTGCAACAAAAAAAGCGTGCTCGCAAGGCCGGTACCAGCGAACTATGCACTGTTTTGCATCGAACATGAGCATGCTGTGCACATGGTGACTAACGAGAAAGCTGCACAGGGACATACTAAAAGTCATCAAAAATTCCCTCACAGCTGTGTGAAGCAGGGTATATTTGCAAATTTTCACTGCAGACGACACATCTTTAAAAATCGGACATGCAGCAATCCCCGGGGACAAACAGTTATCGACCAGTTCCCAGGATGACTGGAGTAGCGAGAAAAATTTGTTGTGCAAAGCCGGAAAAAGCGTCGTGAAGTTTCTGCGAAAACAAAGTTATTCAAACAACCGTACTGCAAAAAGTTTCTGACAGTCGTTGTGCTCAGCGCTGCAACTCATGCGTTATTATACTTACTGGTGTCGGCAGTTGTTTTCAGGGCAGTCGTCACTTCTTCCCACAGGGTCTGTTTCAAGACCTCGATTATTTCGCATTCTTTCCGCTTCCTGGCGTCGGACACGGAATCGGTTTTCTTGTTCTCCAGCACGTCCATGTGCTTCTCAACTAGGTCAACAAGAATAGCCCGCTCCACTGTGGAGTTTACCTTCAGCTTCTCCGGTCTCTCCATCGTGAGCGCGTCACAACACCACAAAAGAATAAAGCATACTACAGAGAACGGAACATGCTAGGAATAAAAAAATATCAAACGAAAAATATATACAATACAAACAGTGAACCACAAAAGAATAAAGCATACTACAGAGAACGGAACATGCTAGGAATAAAAAAATATCAAACGAAAAATATATACAATACAAACAGTGAATTTACAATTAAAATGCGCGAGAGCAATAAAAGCAATGAAAAAAGAGCTGGCGATGATGCTACCGAGGCAAGCGCGTGAGCGGGAAGACTCTGACTTTGACAGGAGCAGTGCTACCTGCGTTACTATAGTGACGTCTGCGTTTGTGGCCAGACAAATTATAATAGTTCTCCAAAGGTAGCAAAAAAAAACTTTTTGCTGTTGTTGAAATGTTTCTAGACACTTGTACCATGTATTAGCAGTGCTGTTTTGGCGTCTCTGTTCCTTATTTGTTCATAAATTTATTAGTTATGCATAAATGTTTCCTTAGCCTTGTTCCCATGGTGCCTACTTACATCTAAAAGCGCTGCTTTCATAAGTGGGACTTAAGTGCCGTTTTCGAAACTTTCTTCGCCACTTATACTTTTCTGCCACTTAAAAACATGAACTTAAGTCGGAGGTTAAGTTGCGTTCTGGAATACGGCGGTTAGAGTATGGAAGAACATCAAGAAATACGATCACTTGTGTTTTATTCTCAGCCATATTTTAATGCCTAGTAGCCATAATGATCAGCGTCTGTTACCATCCATTCTTTTACTCCGGGTACGTACTCTGAGGCCTATGAATATAAATAACATTGCATTGTGTTTAATAGTAGCGATGACACAGCAGGAACGTTTCTCCCAGCTGGCTCGGTATCTTTACTGAAAAGTAATAAGGACAAAAAACATTAAATAGAAGTCAAGCACGCAAATTTGCATCCACCGTAACCTTTACTAGCCTTACCAGAGTTATGAGTTAAGCCACTGTGATGTCTAACAGTGGCGAAGGTTTATTAGTTTACCCTCTAAATCAGCTAGAAGCATAATGAAAGAAAGTGGTGCTAGTATCAAAACAGGTATGGCACAAGAGGAAAGGACCATTATCCAAGAACAGAAATATTCGTTAGTGTGGGATAGTTCAAATAAAAGGACATCCGTAGATACCAAAGCAGACTAAATCGAGACAGTGGTTTTAGACTACAAAGATCGAATGAATTAGCCTGAATGCTTAACACAAAAAAAGAAGTCCAAGCCACAGCAAACTGAAACAGAAGGACAACCACCAAGAATTTCAAGTGCATATATGCAACCCACTCATTAGCAAAGCGATCAAAAGAAGATAGCACTTGGAATGCAGTAGTGATTAATGTCGGTTGGTGACTTCAGTAGGATGAAAGTCAAGAATGAAGCGGCAAATGCCCCTCAACAGGTTCTCATGACATGGGGGTTAATCGTCTTGCACCAGCTAGTGTGACTTTGCAGTGAGTGTCAGATGAAAAGGCATTCACCACTGCGTCATGAAAATCGGTCGACGCCATTGGCTGGAGAGCCTCCTTTGAGGGGCATCTGCCGCTTCATTCCTTAGTTGTATTAGACTACACTACAGTGGGTAGGGGTGCCAATCGCAGCATGTTTTCACCAGGAGTGAACATGTGTATATTTCCATATTTGGTGACATATGCTGACTTTGTGAGTGTGGTTGATGCACGCAGATATGAAGTAGCTGGTGTGACAAAGTGTAACCAGGGCCAATTGTGGTCTTATGAAAAAGATACCTGATGGCAAAGAGTGAGGTTGGAGGGCAACGGTAGGTGGAAAGCATTTGGAACACTTCGTGCCTCACGAAAAACTGCAACACCAGAGAAAACTGATCTCTAATGTCATGCATACCACCAATCAATTTAAAGCCAAAAGTATAAAGAAGAGCACCGAAATGATGAAGACTTCACCAGCTTCCTAGCAGTATGCTATCAAACTTGAAGCAGAGGAAATGTACATTGATTGCTTGTGGCATAGCTACAAATGAAAAACCATGGCAGTTAGTGCGATTCCCACACGCAGCTGGTCATACACTTCCTTTCTCTCAGGTATATTCATGAAATATATAAACAGGTAGAGCACGCAAATACACAAAAGTCATAGTAGAAAACAATGTAGACGTACCCTAAGGGTAAACCCACCATGTTGACATAATGTAAAAGCAACCCTTAAGCCTAAGACCTATGACTTGAGCACTATGCATAAGTTTTACCCTTAATAAACTGCAAATAGGTCACGAAAACATCTTGACATTTGCAGGATATGAACATGCACATACTGCTGTTACATGGGATGTAAAGTTATTGGGGGTGCTTGACTTACCAAGACATTTTGCGATGCTGACAAGTCAGTGAACACGTCCACAGGAATAGAAACAAACTCATCCGAAATGTCCATATCCTCTGAGGCCGCCTAAGAAGCTGCCTGTAAGAGTGCACACGAGAAATGAATCCTGTCCACTGCATGTGTGAGTTTTTTTTTTTAACAGCACTGCCTAGTGCGAGAGATTGAAAAAAATTTAACATACTGGGCTGGGATTTCCTATCGCGCCATGCTGCTATCATCGATTGTGCTCGAGCCGAAGTCGAGTTCTCTCACCTGCCCGAAGCTGTCTTGGACACTGCCCCTCCTGGTGCCTGTGTTAAGGCCCTCGTTGCCGAAGACATTGACCTGCCTCCCTGCTCTTCAGTCCTCGTACCCCTCTCTTGCGGCCCTCTTCGCGACGACACTGTCCTCTTCACTCCGTCCCCTATCTTTCTCCACCGCAAGTGTCTGCCTCTGCCATACGCCGTACTGACTATATCCGCTGGCCTCTCCGTACTGTGCGTGTCTAACCCATTCTCGTTCCCCAACGCCTTGCACCTAGGTGAATGTCTCGGCACGGTACAACCATTCGCGTCTCTGCTCATCCGCGAAGAGATGGCCGACGCGCCGCATTTCTCCATAGCCGCACTCAGCCCACCTACTGCTGCGCCCGATCCCTCCTCAACCGAAGCATTCCTTCGCTCCATCGACGACAACCTTCCAGCGCCGCAAAGGGCACAGCTTCTCACTTTACTTAATCAGTTTCGCTCGTCATTTGACTCACATCAAAGTTCCTTGGGCCAAACTTCCACTGTCACCCATGCCATCGACACAGGTGACCACGCACCGCTGCGACAACGTCCCTATCGTGTGTCTGTCGCCGAGCGCCAAGTTATTGAAGACCAAGTCGACAAGATGCTCCAGAGCGGCGTCATTCAGCCCTCAAGCAGCCCCTGGGCGTCGCCTGTGATGCTCGTCAAAAAGGATGGCTCCATACGCTTCTGTGTAGATTACCGCCGCCTTAATAAGATTACGCGCAAAGATGTCTATCCCCTGCCGCGCATAAACAACGCTCTGGACTCTTTGCAAGGGGCCGAACTCTTTTCCTCCCTCAATTTGCGTTCCGGGTACTGGCAAGTTCCTATGAAAGAAGCCGATCGCCCCAAAACTGCCTTTGTGACACCGGATGGCTTGTATGAATTTACGGTGATGCCCTTCGGGCTTTGTAACGCCCCCGCGACTTTTGAGAGGATGATGGACACCATTTTGCGAGGACTTAAGTGGAAGACATGCCTTTGCTACCTCGACGACATTGTGGTCTTTTCCCCGGACTTTGACACCCACCTCTCCCGTTTGAAGCACGTCTTGACCTGCCTCTCTGACGCCGGCCTGCAGCTGAACTTAAAAAAATGCCGTTTTGCCGCCCGTCAATTAACCATCTTAGGTCATGTTGTCTCTAAGCAGGGCGTCAGTCCCGACCCAGCGAAACTTCGTGCTGTGGTTGACTTTCCCAAACCTACCTCCATCAAAGACCTGCGCAGCTTCCTGGGTTTGTGCTCGTATTTCCGCCAGTTTATTCGCAACTTTGCGTCCATTGCTGCGCCTTTGACTCAATTGCTGTCTGGAAGTGCGGATTTATCACTGGTCTCCAGCGTGCGACGACGCATACAACACCTTGCGCCGTCTCCTCACGGCGCCGCCCATTCTGCGCCATTTCGACTCGGCCGCTCCTACCAAAGTTCACACGGACGCCAGCGGTGTTGGCCTCGGCGCTGTCCTCGCCCAACGAAAACCTGGCTTTGACGAATACGTCGTTGCTTATGCTAGCCACACACTCACACCAGCAGAACGCAACTACTCCGTAACTGAAAAAGAGTGTTTGGCGATTGTATGGGCCCTCGCGAAGTTTCGACCGTACCTCTATGGGCGCCCTTTTGACGTGACCGACCACCATGCGCTCTGTTGGCTTTGCAACCTGAAAGACCCCTCCGGCCGCCTCGCTAGTTGGGCCCTTCGCTTGCAAGAATATGATATCCGCGTCGTGTATCGCACTGGCCGCAAGCACCAAGACGCTGATGCACTGTCACGCTGCCCCCTTCCAGCTGAGATCGTCACCCTTTCCACCTCCGACGCTTCTCTGCCCTTGCTTCGCCTCAGCGACATGCCTTCAGCGCAACGTATGGATCCATGGATCGCTTCCCTTCTTGACTTTCTCGCCAACCCGACGGCTGCTTCACCGCCACGTGCGCTCCGCCGCCAAGCTGCCCATTTTGCGATTCGTGACACCCTACTTTATCGCCGTAACTACAACTCCGAAGGTCGCAAGTGGCTGCTCGTTATTCCACGTCACTTACGCTCGGAGATATGCGCATACTTCCATGCTGCCCCCCACAGCGGTCACGCGGGCGTTTTCAAGACCTACACCTGCATACGGCTGCGCTACTACTGGCGCGGAATGTACACCTTTATCATGAAGTACGTCCGCTCGTGCATTCCCTGCCAACGTCGCAAGACACCTCCCCATCGTTCTGCTGCTGAGCTGCAGCCGTTACCATGCCCTCCACGCCCATTCGACCGCGTTGGCATTGATTTATACGGTCCGCTTCCATACACTGCAGCCGGCAACCGTTGGGCTATAGTAGCGGTGGATCACCTTACACGATATGCCGAAACTGCTGCCCTTCCGGCTGCCACAGCGACGGACGTCGCCTCCTTCATTTTGCACCGATTCATCCTTCGCCACGGTGCACCTCGTGAACTGCTGAGTGACCGAGGCCGCGTGTTCTTATCTGAGGTGGTGAAGGCGCTTCTCAAAGAGTGCAACACGATTCACCGAACTACCACCGCCTATCATCCGCAGACCAATGGCCTCACTGAACGATTTAACCGCACACTCGGAGACATGCTCTCCAAGTACGTCGCTTCTGACCACACGAATTGGGGTCTCGTCTTTCCGTACGTTACTTATGCGTACAATACTGTTACGTGGCCCGAAGTCTATGTCGGCACAAGGACGACCGGAGCACAGGGTCCAGATCACAGCTAGCCCCGAGCGGCAAGCGCGCACACACCGGGCACTTCCTCTGCGTCGTCTTCACGGAGATTATCCGTTGCATGGCCCCCCGGTCGGAAAGGCACCGTCTCGGTGCTCATCAGGGCGGTGAGGGGGACTGCAAAACGTAGGGCTTGAGGCGAGAGACGTGCACAACATCGGTCTGATGCTGAGAGGACGTGGCACCGGGGAAGGCCGGAGCGATCTCGTAGGTGACTGCGGTGACTTGGCGCAGAACACGGTACGGGCCGATGTAGCGGGACAGAAGTTTTTCAGAGAGCCCCACGCGGCGAGATGGCGACCAAAGCAAGACGAGGGAGCCAGGGGTGAAGGAGACCACACGGTGACGGCGGTTGTAGAATTCCTGCTGAGAGGTCTGGGAAGCGAGGAGCCGGGAGCGTGCGAGTTGGCGAGCGTGGTCAGCGCGGGTAATGGCGTCGTGGGCGTATGCAGATGGCGGAGCAGTAGAAGTGGGAAGCAGCGTGTCCAGAGGCAGCAGGGGCTCGCGGCCATACAAAAGATAAAAAGGGGAGTAACCGGCAGTGTCATGGCGGGAGGAGTTGTAGGCGAAGGTCACATAGGGGAGAGCGGTATCCCAGTCGCGATGGTCCGGAGAAACGTACATAGCCAGCATATCTGTGAGAGTGCGATTGAAGCGTTCTGTGAGGCCGTTCGTCTGCGGGTGGTAGGCGGTGGTGAGCTTATGCTTCGTAGAGCACGATCGAAGAATGTCAGCGACAACTCTGGACAGAAAGCATCGGCCTCGGTCGGTCAGCAGTTGACGGGGAGCTCCATGATGTAGGATAAGGTCGGTCAAAAGAAAGTCGGCAACATCAGTAGCCGTACTGGTGGGCAGTGCCCGTGTGATCGCGTAACGGGTAGTGTAGTCTGTGGCAACAGCTATCCATTTGTTGCCCGAGGCGGATTCCGGAAATGGTCCCAAAAGGTCTAAGCCAACGCGATGGAAAGGATCGGGTGGGATGTCAATGGGCTGAAGCAGACCGGCTGACAGAGTGGTGGGGCGTTTCCGGCGCTGGCAGTCATCGCAGGCAGCAACATAGCGGCGTACACAGCGGTAGAGGCGCGGCCAAAAGAATCGACGACGCACGCGATCGTAAGTACGGGAGACACCCAAGTGACCAGCAGTGGGAAGATCATGCAGCTCTTGGAGGACAGCAGTGCGAAGGTGCTCGGGCACAACGAGAAGGAGGTCTGGGCCATCCTGGCTAAGGCTCCTGCGGTATAAAACTCCATCACGGAGCACAAAGCGACGCATCGGAGGGTCGAATGGGGCGGTGTTGAGGCGGTCGATAATGGAGCGCAGCTCGGCATCGCGGCGCTGTTCTTCGGCCATGTTAGCGAGGACAGAGAGGGAGCACAGAGCATCCACGCTGTCAGTGCCAAGATTGTCACACGGGCCAACGGGGTAACGGGAAAGGCAGTCGGCATCGGCGTGCAAGCGGCCAGACTTGTAGAGTACAGAGTAATGGTACTGCTGCAGGCTCAGTGCCCAACGACCAAGCCGTCCTGTAGGGTCTTTCAAGGAAGAGAGCCAGCATAACGCATGGTGGTCAGTGACAACTGTAAAGGGGCGGCCGTATAAATATGGGCGAAATTTCCCAACAGCCCAGACAAGAGCTAAGCACTCGCGTTCGGTAATTGAGTAATTCCGCTCCGGGGCAGAGAGGAGACGGCTGGCGTACGCGATCACACGGTGCTCTCCGGATTGTCTCTGTGAGAGGATAGCGCCTATGCCGTAGCCACTGGCGTCGGTGCGAACTTCAGTGGGAGCGGTCACATCGAAGTGGGCGAGAACTGGCGCAGTAGTAAGCTTCGATATCAGGTTGGAAAACGCTTGTGCCTGGTCGGGTCCCCAGATGAAGGTGGTGTCTTTCTTCAGAAGGTTAGTTAGGGGGCGGGCGATGTCGGCGAAGCCTTCAACGAATCGACGAAAGTAGGAGCAGAGCCCCAAGAAGCTTCGGACGTCGTTAGAAGAACGTGGCTGGGGAAAGTCTTTGACGGCTCGGATCTTCTCAGGGTCAGGGTGGACCCCCGTATTGTCGACGACATGACCCAAGATGGTGAGCTGGCGGCGCGCGAAATGGCACTTAGACGAGTTGAGCTGCAGGCCAGCATGACGAAAGAGGGAAAGTATCTGGGAAAGGTCAGTGATATGAGTGGAAAACGTGGGCGAAAAGACAATGACATCATCAAGGTAGCACAGGCAGGTGGACCACTTAAAGCCGTGCAAAAGGGCATCCATCATGCGCTCGAATGTGGCTGGCGCGTTGCATAATTCGAAAGGCATAACTTTGAATTGGTAAAGCCCATCAGGTGTTACAAAGGCGGTCTTTTCACGGTCCTGATCGTCTACAGCAATTTGCCAGTAGCCGGAGCGAAGATCTATGGATGAGAAAAATTTGGCACCATGAAGGCAGTCAAGGGCGTCATCGATACGCGGCAAGGGGTACACGTCCTTTTTGGCGCTCGCGCTAGGCCAGCGGCCATTAAATCATCTCATAGCCATCGTTCACCACGTCTCATTCTTCGGCTGGCCGCCACGTAACATTTGGTGTGAGGTGCTGGGGTCCTTTCATCGCCATCCTGGTCACGGAGCTTCGGCGCCCTGGGCCTGCCGTGGACGTCGGCTGTGAGTACCTGGTCAGCGCCGCACGGCCGTGCCCCAGCCCGCCCGGCCCGAACCGACCTCGACGCTCACCCCAGCCCCGTCCCCCGCCCAGACCACACGACACGACGACCCAAGACCCGACGGACCCAAGACCCGATGGACCCAAGACCCCACCGACCCAAGACCCCACTGACCCAAGACCCAAACATGAAGACACCGCCCCCCTGCCCCTGCCGTTCGGTGCGTCCAGAGACCTCGGCCGTCAGCTCCTGGCACCCTACGGCGCGGATGCTTCGTGGCCCGGGACTCATTCTCTCATCTTTCTCATCGTGGCGGCCAGCACTGCACCATCTTCTACATCCTGTTCCACCCCCCACTCAAGACCATCGCCATTTCGCCGTCTGTTCGTCACCGATCGGGACGATCGCTCGGAGGCCCCGGGTAGTGTGACGAAGACGAAGCTGGCAGTGGCGCGGGACGGAGCGCTCGCGCTAGGCCAGCGGCCATTAAATCATCTCATAGCCATCGTTCACCACGTCTCATTCTTCGGCTGGCCGCCACGTAACAATACCGCTACGCAGTCTACCACCGGATTCTCTCCTTTCTTCCTACTTTACGGCCGCCAACCCTCTGCTACTATCGACACAATTCTCCCTTACCGCCCTGATGAATCCGAATATCGGCCTGTTTCCGAAGCCGCGCAACACGCTGAAGCCTGCCGCCAAATTGCCCGGTCACTCACGACTGACACCCAGCATCGCCAGCGCTCCCGCCTCGACCACGACCAAACCTCACCGAACTACACTTCTGGCGCACTTGTGTGGCTCGGATCCCTTCAGGAACTCCCGGTCTCTCCTCAAAATTTCTTGCGAAGTACCATGGTCCCTACCGTGTGCTGGAGCGCACCTCTCCGGTTAATTATATCGTGGAACCCCTCACGCCGTCTCCTGATCTCCGCCGCCGAGGACGGGAGACCGTTCATGTCCAGCGCCTCAAGCCCTACTACCACCCCGCCGTCTTGCCATCATCATAAGTCGCCAGGATGGCTCCTCTTGTCCCCGGGGCGTTTGTAAGGATAAAGAAGAAGATGCGTCTGATGATTTGAAAAGACGAAGACGAGGTGACAGTGTTCTCGAGAGTTTTTGCCAGCGCAACGCTTGTGTGTCTTTTGCCGACCTGATCCCAGACTGCTGCCGTTGCCGTTCCCGTCGCCCCAGTACCTCGTAACAAACCCTCCGTTACAACTGTATCATCTTGAGGTGTTTGCATCTCTCAATGAAAAGTGTTCCTGGCTTCTGTTCTCAATGGCTCAGTGCTTTCTCCCAGAGAATGGTGGCAAAAAATAAAACACAATATCAAATATCTTTTCTTCTAGCCTAAAGGGGAAGGTATTCTTTTGCTCAGTTTCAATAGGAGGAGTAAGAAAGCTGTTCTAATTTTCAGCGCTTGCCTAAGAATAAATGTACAATGTGTGCGTTTGTCATCAAGAAAAGCCAATAGAAACGGTCACTTAATATTATATATTAAGGTCACATTTTTCCTTCGTCATACACTTCCTGTCTGTCAGGTAGAATCCAAATCGTACTGTGTCCTGCTCGTTGCAGATGTTGATGGTCCTGCTATTATCACCACTCGCCAGTGGTGTCACGGTCCTGCAGCGCAGTGTGGGTGAATACGTTTTTTGCACAATGCAAGCTGTGCTGATCTTCGAAGAGAACTCTTGACCATGCATCAATATACAGCACTCGACACCTTTGCAGGCACCTCATGTAATTGTTCAGGAGCCTGGTATGGCCACCCAGCTATGTAACCAGTTCAGCCGAGAGGTGAGCGAAGATGAATCTTATCAGGGCCGTGCACATGAGACCCCATGGTGCGAGTGGTGCACCACGTCTGATTAAGATGTACACCATGACTTGCTCATTAATCCTATGCACTGAAATCTTCGACAAAACTACTTCAAAATACACTGCAAGGAAGGGCACAAGTGAATTATGACTACCTTGAGTTTTTAGTATATGCATGCCTTTGCATTTTGCATCAATCAAAATTAGGCTGCTGTGACATTGTGGTCAGTAAGAGAAATTCAAAGCCACTTAACAACACTGCGTGTCACCCACACCTATCTCTGCTGTCATCTGAAAACTATAGACATGATTAATCTGCACTGTCTCTGTTTCTTTGCTCAGTGAACTAAATATAAATGCAATCATATATCGCTAGCCGTATGCAACCTTACTCCAGGTAAACACGTTATCCCTTCATGCCTGCCACAACACACTAAGCATGTGCTCACCAGTTGACAATTTCCATGTGGGCCGTACAAAAGAATGAAGACATATTCCACACAAATGGGTCACTAATGGATCCCACACAGACTTCTTGTGCACTGGAACCTTCATCGACAGAAACAGCATACCTGTAAAAAAAAGGTACAAGACTCGTATATTTTTGTGCCCGTGCAGAAATAATGTTTTTCTCACTCCTATGGTCATTTCCATGTGACAACAAAACTTGCTGCAGTTTTGTACACCTTTTTCTTATTTACAATTTACCTAACACACTCGAACCCGGATATATCGAATTCAAAGGGGATTGGAAAATACTTCGATATAGCGAAAATTTTATATACAGATATAGGCTAAAACTGCACTCGCGATCATAACAAATTGTGGCTTACCATTTGGAACAGCCGCGAATCACATACTATTACCGCGACAGCGCTTTATTTCACGTAAAAAAAAAAATCACTAATTTTGGGCTGCTTTTTCCTCTGGGAAGCGAAGTTGAAAACACTGGTCTCGATCTTCTCGAGACTGTCCAGGTGCGAGAGCCCAGTGCCTTCCATTTCACTGCAACAGCGCCGAATCAGGCTGAATGCTGATGCCAGTTCAATGGCTGTGCACGGACGCGTTTCTTTGACAACACAGTTGCCCTCGTTGTCGCTGGAATCACTGTCTTGAACACCAGCTATTCCGGCCACAATGTCCTCATCAGCGAGGTTGGCTACTGCTTGAGCTTCGCTGTCGGCGTTAATGAAGTCCTCAACAGTCACCTCGGACGGGGCAGCGCCGGGAACATGCCGCTGAATAAGTCGCTTCCTATAGCCTACCTTGAATGCCTTTATGATACCCTGGTCGAGGGGCTGCAGTCTCGCTGTGGTGTTTGGCGGGAGAAACTTAAGTTCGATGTGCTGCAGCTTGCAGGTCGTTTGATGGGCTGAACAGTTGTCTACCAGAAGGCAAACTCGGCGGCCCGACTTGCCCAACAAAGCGTCCCAAGCCTGCAGCCATTCAACAAAAAGTTGACGTGTCATCCAGGCCTTCCTATTACAGCCCTAGCGGACGGGAAGCTGTTTCCACCTCTTGAACCAGCGTGGTGACTTGCTCTTCCCGATCATGAATGGCCGTAGCTTGCACGAGCTGTCCATGTTGACGGCAAGCAGCACGGACACATGCACTTTGCTTATTTTCTCGCTGTGACATGAGGTCCCACGAAGAGCGAGTGTCTTATTCGGCAACATTTGCCAAAAAGGACCAGTTTCGTATGCATTGAAGATTTCTGCTGGCGAAAACTTCGCAGTGATCTTCGGCCACTCCTCAGAAAGCCACTGCTGCATCTCCTGGCCGCTGACAGCCCCACTTTCGCCTGAAATGGCCTTTCCTACAATGCTGTGGCGGTTTTTAAACCACGGCAGCCACCCAGTACCACCGCAAAAATTCTCTTCGCCAAGAGCCGTAGGAAACCATTTGGCCTTTTTGATTACATTGGGCCATCCACGGGAATATTTTTCGCTCGGATTCCAAGAAACCACGTATAGAGTGCCTTTCCACTTAATGATCCCGTGCGCATCCACAGATCCCTTTGTGGCCAACCACTAAACGGCGAAGTTGATTTCTCTTAGCCGCTAGAAGGGGGGGAGGGGGAGGTAAATATGCATATTGCATGCTAGCCCTCTACAGGCACTGCAACACATATTCTGCAAGGTTGTTCCACTATGCATTGACGCTGCATGGGAGAGCAAGTACTACACTCCATTGTGGTGTACGGGCTGCACATATGATACACACAGACTAACGACAATACAACGCGCAGGACGCATGCAGCAAACATAGAACAAACACTCCTCCAAAGCTCCTGTTCACTCAACTCCGCAAATTTCAGGGTGTGGGCTAAAAAAGGTACCATAAAATTAAATGCGTCTTATATTCCTTTGCCGTTTTGAGCCTTTGCAACTTCAGCAATGAGATCAAGGACGCGAATGGCGTTATTAATTTGCCATGCAGCTTTGTAAATGGTGTGCCTGAAGCCACAGATAAAATAAAAATTGAAAAAAAAAATAAAAATAGAAGAGGCTATGCTGGAGTGCGGCAAACTTGTAGAGGTGAACGTTTTTCAATGCGAACAGTTCAAAGTTTAATTGCTTGAAACTGCTCAAGGAAAGTCAGCGACACTGCATTTCTCCCCTAGTCTTTTTTCTCCTAGTCCATCAACCCCATATTCCTTGCAAAGATTACAGTATGTAACCAGGTAGTCAAAAAATTGGTAACTTCAACATACAGGACAGCTCAGAGAAATGCACATGCAACAACAGTCTTCTCTTTGTAGACTTTCTAAGAACTGGATTCATTTCTTCTAGGACGGTGGCAAGCAGTAGGTCAACTGCACACAAATTTATTTGCCTCTGGTGCAAACTAAGGAATGCAAACATCATAGGACAACTCTCTAGTCTGTTTTATTCTCGCTGCATTTGATCAAAGCAAAATGTGAAATGTATTTTTTATACCATATTTTTCTTTACCTTGAGCAGTAGATATTCAGATTGAACAGCAAGGCAACTCCACTCGCTGACAATTTCGCCTTCAGCAGCAAAACAGCAGCAAAACAGAAAAAATGCTATGACATTCTGATGACTTTTCTTGTATGAGGTTATTGCATCATAAAGCTATGATTAATCATACATCACTAAGCTATGCCATCTTACATCGTTAATCTATGATATCATACGTCAAGATATGATGTACATCATTAAGCTATGATGTCATTAGATGGCCTATGACAAATCGTAAAGCATGCTGTCACTAAACTGAAATAGATCATGCATCACTGCGCAACTATACGTTAATATACCATGACGTGCTGTATTGTGTGCATGTCTACTAATATTGTGCATTCATGAACAAAATATCGCTAGATGCAAGATTGTGAAAAAAAAAATTATTTCAGTGTAGTCAGGCAAAGAAAGGGAAGGAAAAGCATTGGAGCATGAGGGCACATGCGTGCTCCATCTTCCAGAAAAATAGCAGCTGTCTGACCAGTGAGGAAGCAACACAAATTTTTTTTTTTTCAGCGAATCCGCGTCGTGCAAAATTTGGTCCGCGACTGTACATGCATAATGAGCTTCCAAATGAACATCATCATCATCAGCCTGACTACACCCACTGCAGGGCAAAGGCCTCTCCCATGTCTCTCCAATTAACCCTGTCCTTTGCCAGCTGCGGCCACTGTATCCCCGCAAATTTATTATTCTCATCCGCCTACCTAACTTTCTGCCGCCCCCTACTACGTTTGGCTTCTCTTGGAATCCACTCCGTTACCCTTAAGGACCAGCGGTTATCTTGCCTTCGCATTACATGCCCTGCCCAAGCCCATTTCTTCCTCTTTATTTCAACTAGGATGTCATTAACCCGCGTTTGTTCCCTCACCCACTCCGCCCTCTTCCGATCTCTTAACGTTACACCGATCATTTTCCTTTCCATAGCTCGCTGCATTGTTCTTAACTTAAGCTGAACCCTCTTTGTTAGCCTCCACATTTCTGCCCCATAGGTGAGTACCGGTAGGATACAGCTGTTGTATACTTTTCTCTTCAGGGATATTGGTAAGTTACCATTCATGATCTGAGAGAACCTGCCATATTGCCCTCCACCCCATTCTTATTCTTCTAGTTATTTTCCTCTCATGATCCGGATCTGCTGTCACTACCTGCCCTAAGTAGACATATTCTCTTACTACTTCCAGCACCTCGCTACCAACGGCGAACTGCTGTTCCCTTGCTAGGCTGTTGAACATTACTTTGGTTTTCTGCATGTTAATTCTTAGCCCCACCGTTCTGCTCTGCCTGTCTAACTGATTGATCATGCTTTGCAGTTCTTGTCCTGAGTGGCTTAGCAAGGCAATGTCATCAGCGAATCGCAAATTACTCAGGTATTCTCCATTAACTCTTATCCCCAACTGTTCCCATTCCAGTCCTCGGAATACCTCCTGTAAGCAGGCAGTAAAGAGCATTGGCGAGATCGTGTCTCCCTGCCTGACACCTTTCCGTATTGGAATTTTATTGCTGACTTTATGTAGAACTATATTAGCTGTGCAATCGTTATAAATATCTTCCAATATTTTCACATAACACTCTTCCACACCCTGATTCTGCAATGTCTGCATGACAGCTGAGGTTTCCACTGAGTCAAATGCTTTCTCGTAATCAATGAAGGCTATATATAGGGGTTGGTTATATTCTGCGCATTTCTCTGTCACCTGATTGATAGTGTTAATGTGGTCTATTGTCGTGTATCCTTAACGAAAGCCTGCCTGATCATTTGGTTGATTAAAGTCTAATGTTGTCCTGACTCTATTAGCGATTACCTTAGTAAATACCTTGTAGGCAACGGACAATAAGCTGATCGGTCTGTAAATCTTCAAGCCCTTGACGTCTCCTTTCTTATGGATTAAGATGATGTTAGTGTTCATCCAAGCTTCTGGAACTCTCGAGGTCACAAGGCATTGCTTATACAGGGTGGCTAGTTTTTGTAGCACAATCTCTCCTCCGTCCTTCAACAAATCTGCTGTTACCTGATCCTCACCAGCTGTTTTCCCTCTTTGCATTGCTCCTAAGGCTTTGTTTACTTCCTCCTTCGTTGCTGGCGGGATGTCCCATTGCTATGCTCGACTGCCTTCCTCAGTAACTTGATGATTACATTCGCTACTGTAGAGATTTGTGTAGAACTCTTCGGCTAATTTCGCTATCTTATCCATATTGCTGATGACATTGCCCTCTTTGTCTTTTAGCGCATACATCTGGTTTCTACCTATGCCCAGTTTTCTCCTCACTGATTTTAGGCTACCTCCGTTCCTTAGAGCATGCTCGATTTTCTCCATGTTAAACTTTCTTATGTCGGCTACCTTGCGCTTACTTATTAACTTCGATAGCTCTGCTAGTTCTATCCAAGAGTAGTGCGGCGACGGTCTGTATGGAAGAAAAATTTCCTGCAAATCTAGTGCAGTAATAAGACAGGAATCCCAAAGAATGTTAGAAAAACGGCTTTTAACTACAAAAAAAAGTTATATCTGTCAGCTAATCCTCCATGCTGCTCGCATAACCGAGAAACTTGGGACCCTGGGGACAGCCGTTCGTACAACAAATGCAGCATCTGCGGACGCCGACCCTCATTACTCTACACTATCACTACTAAGGAAGACCAAATAATCACTGTTCTTTTTCAGTGCAGACAGTGACTATGGAGCACAGCAGTCCGTTATAACTTTTCGATTGCCGCTTAGTCGGAGTGACTACCTCATGCGTAAATCACCCCCCCCCCCCCCGAACTGCCGGAACATTACAGCCACAAGTTAAACAATTATTTCAGGTTACATTTTATTTTAAGAAAAAGAATTTCAGGTTCAGGCGAATTATATCAGTCGCCTAACGATTCGCTCCTAGCCGCTACAGCCGTGCCGAGACAAGGCGTTGAGAATGGGCTATGGCCCTCTCCATCGCTGCGGCCGCTGTTCAGCGGCTGGTTGCTCTGGTCGCGATGGCCGATCCTGGCACTTTGGGTGGCACTCCTTGTTACTCCGGTGCACCGGGCCTCCGCCGGTTGCCGGGCTTCCTTCGTGTCGTTCGCGGCTATTTGCAGCCTGCTCCTCGCCACAGATGAGGTGAAGAGGACCTGCTGCATGTGCCTCCGGCAGTGCTCGCGCTTGTGCGTCGCCAGGTGGTCGACGCTGCGGCATAAATTCCGGGAGACTTTACATTCCAACACTATGTTGCACTGATGGAGTAGCAGATTGCGGTGATCTCCTCGAGCCATTGCTTGCATGATCTGCTGCACGCCGCCTGAGACAGCTGACTGTAGCAGAGATCTGTCCTCCTGGGGTTCCGCCGCTGCCTGCAAAAGCCCAGCCCTCCCGCTGAATTTTTACATGCCCGCTGCTGGCCTCCTTCGTGTCGTTCGCGGCTATCTGCAGCCTGCTCCTCGCCACCAGAAAAGGCGAAGAGGACCTGCCGCATGCGCCTCCGGCAGTGCTCGCGCTTGTGCGTCGCCAGGTGGTCGACGCTGCGGAATAAATTCCGGCAGATTTTACATTCCAACACTACGCTACACTCGTAAAGTAGCAGATTGCGGTGGTCTCCTTGAGCCATTGCTTCCACGATCTGCTGCACGCCTCCTGAGACAGCTGTCTGTAGCTGAGATCTGCTACACTCGTAAAGTAGCAGATTGCGGTGATCTCCTTGAGCCATTGCTTCCACGATCTGCTGCACGCCTCCTGAGACAGCTGTCTGTAGCTCAGATCTGTCCTCCTGGGGTTCCGCCGCTGAATGCAAAAGCCCAGCCCTACCGCTAAATTTTTACATGCCCGCTGCTGGCCTCCTTCGTGTCGTTGGCGGCTATGTGCAGCCTGCTCCTCGCCACCAGAAAAGGCGAAGAGGACCTGCCTCATGTGCCTCCGGCAGTGCTCGCGCTTGTGCGTCGCCAGGTGGTCGACGCTGCGGAATAAATTCCGGCAGATTTTACATTCCAACACTACGCTACACTCGTAAAGTAGCAGATTGCGGTGATCTCCTTGAGCCATTGCTTCCACGATCTGCTGCACGCCTCCTGAGACAGCTGTCTGTAGCTCAGATCTGTCCTCCTGGGGTTCCGCCGCTGAATGCAAAAGCCCAGCCCTCTTGCTGAATTTTTACATGCCCACTGCTGGCCTCCTTCGTGTCGTTCGCGGCTATCTGCAGCCTGCTCCTCGCCACCAGAAAAGAGTTGAAGAGGACCTGCCGCATGTGCCTCCGGCAGTGCTCGCGCTTGTGCGTCGCCAGGTGGTCGACGCTGCGGAATAAATTCCGGCAGATTGTACATTCCAACACTACGCTACACTCGTAAAGTAGCAGATTATGGTGATCTCCTTGAGCCATTGCTTCCACGATCTGCTGCACGCCTCCTGAGACAGCTTTCTGTAGCTGAGATCTGTCCTCCTGGGGTTCCGCCGCTTCCTGCAAAAGCCCAGCCCTCTTGCTAAATTTTTACATGCCCGCTGCTGGCCTCCTTCGTGTCGTTCGCGGCTATCTGCAGCCTGCTCCTCGCCACCAGAAGAGGTGAAGAGGACCTGCCGCATGTGCCTCCGGCAGTGCTCGCGCTTGTGCGTCGCCAGGTGGTCGACGCTGCGGAATAAATTCCGGCAGATTTTACATTCCAACACTACGCTACACTCGTAAAGTAGCAGATTGCGGTGATCTCCTTGAGCCATTGCTTCCACGATCTGCTGCACGCCTCCTGAGACAGCTGTCTGTAGCTCAGATCTGTCCTCCTGGGGTTCCGCCGCTGAATGCAAAAGCCCAGCCCTCTTGCTGAATTTTTACATGCCCACTGCTGGCCTCCTTCGTGTCGTTCGCGGCTATCTGCAGCCTGCTCCTCGCCACCAGAAGAGTTGAAGAGGACCTGCCGCATGTGCCTCCGGCAGTGCTCGCGCTTGTGCGTCGCCAGGTGGTCGACGCTGCGGAATAAATTCCGGCAGATTTTACATTCCAACACTACGCTACACTCGTAAAGTAGCAGATTGCGGTGATCTCCTTGAGCCATTGCTTCCACGATCTGCTGCACGCCTCCCGAGACAGCTGTCTGTAGCTGAGATCTGCTACACTCGTAAAGTAGCAGATTGCGGTGATCTCCTTGAGCCATTGCTTCCACGATCTGCTGCACGCCTCCTGAGACAGCTGTCTGTAGCTCAGATCTGTCCTCCTGGGGTTCCGCTGCTGAATGCAAAAGCCGTACCCTCCCGCTGAATTTTGACATGCCCGCTGCTGGCCTCCTTCGTGTCGTTGGCGGCTATCTGCAGCCTGCTCCTCGCCACAAGAGAAGGCGAAGAGGACCTGCCGCATGTGCCTCCGGCAGTGCTCGCGCTTGTGCGTCGCCAGGTGGTCGACGCTGCGGAATAAATTCCGGCCGATTTTAGCTTCCAACACTACGCTACACTCGTAAAGTAGCAGATTGCGGTGATCTCCTTGAGCCATTGCTTCCACGATCTGCTGCACGCCTCCTGAGACAGCTGTCTGTAGCTGAGATCTGTCCTCCTGGGGTTCCGCCGCTGCCTGCAAAAGCCCAGCCCTCTTGCTAAATTTTTACATGCCCGCTGCTGGCCTCCTTCGTGTCGTTCGCGGCTATCTGCAGCCTGCTCCTCGCCACCAGAAGAGGTGAAGAGGACCTGCCGCATGTGCCTCCGGCATTGCTCGCGCTTGTGCGTCGCCAGGTGGTCGACGCTGCGGAATAAATTCCGGCAGATTTTACATTCCAACACTACGCTACACTCGTAAAGTAGCAGATTGCGGTGATCTCCTTGAGCCATTGCTTCCACGATCTGCTGCACGCCTCCTGAGACAGCTGTCTGTAGCTCAGATCTGTCCTCCTGGGGTTCCGTCGCTGAATGCAAAAGCCCAGCCCTCTTGCTGAATTTTTACATGCCCACTGCTGGCCTCCTTCGTGTCGTTCGCGGCTATCTGCAGCCTGCTCCTCGCCACCAGAAGAGTTGAAGAGGACCTGCCGCATGTGCCTCCGGCAGTGCTCGCGCTTGTGCGTCGCCAGGTGGTCGACGCTGCGGAATAAATTCCGGCAGATTTTACATTCCAACACTACGTTACACCCGTAAAGTAGCAGATTGCGGTGATCTCCTTGAGCCATTGCTTCCACGATCTGCTGCACGCCTCCCGAGACAGCTGTCTGTAGCTGAGATCTGTCCTCCTGGGGTTCCGCCGCTGCCTGCAAAAGCCCAGCCCTCTTGCTAAATTTTTACATGCCCGCTGCTGGCCTCCTTCGTGTCGTTCGCGGCTATCTGCAGCCTGCTCCTTGCCACCAGAAGAGGTGAAGAGGACCTGCCGCATGTGCCTCCGGCAGTGCTCGCGCTTGTGCGTCGCCAGGTGGTCGACGCTGCGGAATAAATTCCGGCAGATTGTACATTCCAGCACTACGCTACACTCGTAAAGTAGCAGATTATGGTGATCTCCTTGAGCCATTGCTTCCACGATCTGCTGCACGCCTCCTGAGACAGCTGTCTGTAGCTCAGATCTGTCCTCCTGGGGTTCCGCCGCTGAATGCAAAAGCCCAGCCCTCTTGCTGAATTTTTACATGCCCACTGCTGGCCTCCTTCGTGTCGTTCGCGGCTATCTGCAGCCTGCTCCTCGCCACCAGAAGAGTTGAAGAGGACCTGCCGCATGTGCCTCCGGCAGTGCTCGCGCTTGTGCGTCGCCAAGTGGTCGACGCTGCGGAATAAATTCCGGCAGATTTTACATTCCAACACTACGCTACACTCGTAAAGTAGCAGATTGCGGTGATCTCCTTGAGCCATTGCTTCCACGATCTGCTGCACGCCTCCCGAGACAGCTGTCTGTAGCTGAGATCTGTCCTCCTGGGGTTCCGCCGCTGCCTGCAAAAGCCCAGCCCTCTTGCTAAATTTTTACATGCCCGCTGCTGGCCTCCTTCGTGTCATTCGCGGCTATCTGCAGCCTGCTCCTCGCCACCAGAAGAGGTGAAGAGGACCTGCCGCATGTGCCTCCGGCAGTGCTCGCGCTTGTGCGTCGCCAGGTGGTCGACGCTGCGGAATAAATTCCGGCAGATTGTACATTCCAACACTACGCTACACTCGTAAAGTAGCAGATTATGGTGATCTCCTTGAGCCATTGCTTCCACGATCTGCTGCACGCCTCCTGAGACAGCTGTCTGTAGCTCAGATCTGTCCTCCTGGGGTTCTGCCGCTGAATGCAAAAGCCCAGCCCTCCCGCTGAATTTTTACATGCCCGCTGCTGGCCTCCTTCGTGTCGTTGGCGGCTATCTGCAGCCTGCTCCTCGCCACGAGAAAAGGCGATGAGGACCTGCCGCATGTGCCTCCGGCAGTGCTCGCGCTTGTGCGTCGCCAGGTGGTCGACGCTGCGGAATAAATTCCGGCAGATTTTACATTCCAAAACTACGCTACACTCGTAAAGTAGCAGATTGCGGTGATCTCCTTGAGCCATTGCTTCCACGATCTGCTGCACGCCTCCTGAGACAGCTTTCTGTAGCTGAGATCTGTCCTGGGGTTCCGCCGCTTCCTGCAAAAGCCCAGCCCTCTTGCTAAATTTTTACATGCCCGCTGCTGGCCTCCTTCGTGTCGTTCGCGGCTATCTGCAGCCTGCTCCTCGCCACCAGAAGAGGTGAAGAGGACCTGCCGCATGTGCCTCCGGCAGTGCTCGCGCTTGTGCGTCGCCAGGTGGTCGACGCTGCGGAATAAATTCCGGCAGATTTTACATTCCAACACTACGCTACACTCGTAAAGTAGCAGATTGCGGTGATCTCCTTGAGCCATTGCTTCCACGATCTGCTGCACGCCTCCCGAGACAGCTGTCTGTAGCTGAGATCTGTCCTCCTGGGGTTCCGCCGCTGCCTGCAAAAGCCCAGCCCTCTTGCTAAATTTTTACATGCCCGCTGCTGGCCTCCTTCGTGTCGTTCGCGGCTATCTGCAGCCTGCTCCTCGCCACCAGAAGAGGTGAAGAGGACCTGCCGCATGTGCCTCCGGCAGTGCTCGCGCTTGTGCGTCGCCAGGTGGTCGACGCTGCGGAATAAATTCCGGCAGATTGTACATTCCAACACTACGCTACACTCGTAAAGTAGCAGATTATGGTGATCTCCTTGAGCCATTGCTTCCACGATCTGCTGCACGCCTCCTGAGACAGCTGTCTGTAGCTCAGATCTGTCCTCCTGGGGTTCCGCCGCTGAATGCAAAAGCCCAGCCCTCTTGCTGAATTTTTACATGCCCACTGCTGGCCTCCTTCGTGTCGTTCGCGGCTATCTGCAGCCTGCTCCTCGCCACCAGAAGAGTTGAAGAGGACCTGCCGCATGTGCCTCCGGCAGTGCTCGCGCTTGTGCGTCGCCAGGTGGTCGACGCTGCGGAATAAATTCCGGCAGATTTTACATTCCAACACTACGCTACACTCGTAAAGTAGCAGATTGCGGTGATCTCCTTGAGCCATTGCTCCACGATCTGCTGCACGCCTCCCGAGACAGCTGTCTGTAGCTGAGATCTGTCCTCCTGGGGTTCCGCCGCTGCCTGCAAAAGCCCAGCCCTCTTGCTAAATTTTTACATGCCCGCTGCTGGCCTCCTTCGTGTCGTTCGCGGCTATCTGCAGCCTGCTCCTCGCCACCAGAAGAGGTGAAGAGGACCTGCCGCATGTGCCTCCGGCAGTGCTCGCGCTTGTGCGTCGCCAGGTGGTCAACGCTGCGGAATAAATTCCGGCAGATTGTACATTCCAACACTACGCTACACTCGTAAAGTAGCAGATTATGGTGATCTCCTTGAGCCATTGCTTCCACGATCTGCTGCACGCCTCCTGAGACAGCTGTCTGTAGCTCAGATCTGTCCTCCTGGGGTTCCGCCGCTGAATGCAAAAGCCCAGCCCTCTTGCTGAATTTTTACATGCCCACTGCTGGCCTCCTTCGTGTCGTTCGCGGCTATCTGCAGCCTGCTCCTCGCCACCAGAAGAGTTGAAGAGGACCTGCCGC